>NC_138922.1:7472007-7958101 GCF_965231255.1 Vanellus vanellus
GCTTGGAGCCCGGCTCTGGGACTTTGATTTTCCATAGGAAACAGCACAGAGACCTTTCAGAGCATTTAATTCTCCCCGGCTCGGCGATGGGGCTGCCTGGAAAGGCAGAGGAGGAGCGGCGGCATTTCTTGCCCCCCGCATACCTTCCCCTTTCTTTCCCTTTTGACTTAGTGGATGAATTCCAGAGATGTTAATCCACTCTCAACCCTTCCGTGAAGAATAAAACGTCCTCTCTGTGTGGGAGGAAGGAATTCATTCGAATTAATTGCGGGAAGGAGCGGGGAGCTGGGGGTGCGCATGAGGCTGTGCTGAGGGTGGGGTGAGCATCCTCCACCGCTCAGTGGTCCCCGAAGGGGAGGGAGGGACGGACGAGGGGACGGGGGATGTCCGAAGTGGCACAATCCTCGCATTCACGGCTGGAGGCTTCAGCCTCTGCCCGGCCGTAAAAATGCCAACCATGTGGTCTGTGGGCCAGGCTTCGGTGGCAGCAGCGGGCATAGGGAGCGAGTGGGGGGAGGAACAGCCCCACTCAGCAGTTTTGGGGTGTTGCTGCCTATAAAGGGGAGGGAAGTGCTGTCCCAGCGAGCCGGGGTGACAGGAGCCGTGGGGTCTGACCCATCCCGGGGGCGCGCCGAGATGGGGCAGGAGGGAAAGAGGGAGGAAAGGGTCTGAGTTTGAGCTGGGCCAGCTCGTTGAGGGTTCGTGGAGGTGAACGTGGAGGGAGAGGAGAGGAGAGGAGAGGAGAGGCCGCCGGGATGGGCCAGGCACTGTTCTGCGCGTTGGGAGGTCGGTGCGGCTGCGGGACGGGGTTCGTGCGGGGCAGTGTGGGCTCTGTCTCCTGCCCTGACCTTCGCCTTTTCTCTCTGCAGAGCTCCTGGGATCTGCCAAGCGCCTGAACGTGAACTACCAGGATGCGGACGGGTGAGTGCTCCCTGGGCAGGGTGCTGGGTGCCGCCGCTGCCAGCATGGGTGGGCTTGCTCTCCCCAATACCCAGTTGGTTCTGCAGCTCTGGGTATTGTAAAGCTTTCAAGGGCAGCTGCTGAGCCCCGGAGAACACAACAGCATCCCAAAGCCAGGGCCAGCCCTGCAGAGGCAGACCCAACGCCAGTCCGGATCTGAGCAGAGGGCTGTGCTCGGTCCGTCCTGGAAAATTCTCCGTAAAGCTCTTCTGCGTCCCCCTCCGTAGGGCTGGGGGTGAGAAGGGAGCGCAGTGTGTCCAGCTGGTGCCCCGTGTCCTGCGTGCGGGTTAAAGCACGGAGGAGCACCCGGCTGGCCCCGGTGCCTGCACACGCGTGTGTCTGTTTAGTATCCCAAGAGCAAAATCCCTTCGTTTGGGGGGGTTAGAGAAAGAAAAGATGAGGTTGCCAAGTGACCACATCATATTTGTGTAGCTCATCACTTCCAAAATCCAAGCCCTTAATAAGCTGGGTACTGAGAGTTAGAAACCACAAAGGCCCATAAAATAAATAAGCGTGTTATTCTTATTGAATTAACTCTGACCTGCGAGTTATTAGCATTGTTTTATGTACTGTTGTTGTACCTAATTTCTACATGTTTTCTTTTCGAGGACTCTGTAGGAGGAGGTGTCCGTGATGAGTCCTAACAGGCCGGTGGGGGGTTGAAAATGTGCAGGATGGCTCTGTCTTAAAATAATACTGTGCAGATGGAGCTTAATAGAAAAAAAATGTAATAATAGAAGCAATGATCTGATTCTGATAAGGCACAGGGGTTGTGCTCAGGCAGCTCCAGGAGGGTTGCTGATGGGAAGGAGGGTAAAGGGTCTGTTCCCTCCTCAGAGGGCCACATGCGGCATTTTGGGGTATTAACAACGCAGAGGGTGTGTTGGTTTTCACTGGGGTGTGGGAAAGGGACAGCGGGGGGGTGAGACCTGCGCATGGGGATGGCAACGTGCACCCTCCCGGGAGAGCCGTGCTGCTGGCAGGGACCTCGGTGAGGCATCGCCGTGCTCGCAGCTTGGAGATGATGGGGCGGGCGAGCGTGGGTTTGTGCTGCCGGCCCCAGGGCAGAGCTGGCTCCGCAGGGATCCCACAGGGATCCCACAGGGTTGGCTCCAGGGGGATTTTGTACCCCCAACATTCTGGCTTCAAGGCAGAGGTTTTGGCATGGGCTCAGGGACATGGTGGCTTCATTGAAGGAGGGAGCAGCCTCTCTGCTGGGGTTAGCATCCCTCCTGCGATGCCCAGAGACCCTGTGCAGGGCTTTGGGGGTGCCCTGGGACTGTGAGTCTGGAGGAGAGCTGTGATAGCCAGGTTGTGTCCCTGGCACAGGGCTGGGATGCTGCTGAGCCCATTGGAGCCCTGGGCCAGTATCGTCTGGAGCCCCCCCACACCCCTTGGAGCGGCACACGGGCTAATCCCCAGCGGCGCAGGGTCCCCTCGCTCGGTCATGGCCCTTCACGTGACAGCAGGGGGGGAGTGCCGGGCAGACAGGCCCCTTTCACAGCCCTGAGACACAAGGCTCTTTCATTACCAGCGGCCTCCCACGCTGTGCCGTGGGCTCCCGGCATCCCTGCTGGCACAGGGAGGGGGTGGCTGGCGGAGGGGCCAGGAGTAGCCGCAGGGCTGGTGGGTTTGCTGGATGGTGTGAGCAGTGCAGGCTGCCTGGCTGCTCTGCGGAGAAGGGAGATGCATCTCTCTCCATCCCACCTGCTTGCCCCTGCGCAGGGCAAGCGGGTGAGGGATGCATCTTGCTGGGGTCTCGGGGGTCCCTGCATCCCTTGCTGAGCCCTGGGGCACGGGCAGCCTGGAGGGATTTATCTCTGCTTTCCTATGGGGAAACTGAGGCACTGGGAGCAGAGAATCAGGAGGGATGTAGCCATGAACAGCCGATGTCCCGGCGCAGACGGGGGCTGTAGGAACAGCATGTCAGGGACCTGGGCTGGGCTGAGCCCTGCCTTGTGTCGCAGGTTCTCGGCGCTGCACCACGCAGCCCTGGGTGGCAGCCTGGACCTCATCTCGCTGCTCCTGGAAGCACAGGCCACAGTCGACATCAAGGACAGCAACGGTAAGGGGTGACTCCCCGGCACGGCCCCGTACCTCCAGCAGCCGGCTCAGCCCTCCGAGCGAGGCCAGGGGCCGCATCCAGCCCTGCTGAGCTCCGTTCCCCCGCAGGGATGCGCCCTCTGCACTACGCAGCCTGGCAGGGACGCGTGGAGCCGGTGCGGGTGCTGCTGCGCGCTGCCGCCTCTGTCAACATGGCCTCGCTGGATGGGCAGATCCCGCTGCACCTCTCGGCGCAGTACGGCCACTACGAGGTGGTAAGTGAGAGCCCAGAGACACCCACGCGCCCACCCTGCGTCTCTCTGGGGATGTGTGCGGGGGGGACAAACTCCATCGTGCTGGGCGGGAGCATGGTGGGGGCATGGGATGATGCTGAGCTCCTGTGCCACGTTGCTCCCCTGCAGTCGGAGATGCTGCTCCAGCACCAATCCAACCCCTGCCTCATCAACAAGGCAAAGAAAACCCCCCTGGACCTGGCCTGTGAGTTCGGGCGGCTGAAGGTGAGTGTTGTGGGGCTCTGCCCTACACCGGGCACTTCTCCAGGGGCAGCTCTGGAACCATCGGCTCCTCCAGGAGCAAAGCACCGGGTCTGGCTGCAACCACTCTCTCTCCGCCATGAGCCTCGGAGCCCGGCAGGCAGTACTTGTCTCCTTCCACCTCTGGATAAGGCTGGATCTTGAACCTGGGAGCTGGAGGTTTTGCTCCCAACCATACGGCGGGGCAGCATCAGGCTGGGAGAGAAACCAGGAGCCCTCATTCCCGGTTGCCCGCAGCCTCCCCCCTGCCCGCCCCAGCTTTGCTCCCGTTTAAGCACAGATAGGCTGAGCTGGCTAATCCCCGCGAGCCCTGAGCGCCCGGCCCTGCTCGCCTGCTCGAGGTCCCCGGCACGGTTTGTGGGGACGGGGCCGCCCCATGCCCCGGGAGACCCCAGCCCAGCCAGTACCACACCGCAGGGCTGGGCTGGAGTGTGGCCAGCCAGACCGTCCCATGCCCCACGAGGAGGGGACCAGGGGGATATTTCCATTTTTGGAGTATCTATAATGTCTGCAGCTATAAACAGGGCAGTAAAAATAACTCCTCTGTGCCTCCGGGCTGCCCTGAGATGCTGAGAGTCGCTCTGGGCTTGGAGAGACTGGAGTTTTTTAGGGCTTGGTCTGAACAGCCCGATTATGGGAAGGCTATTTCTGGCTGTTGTGACCTTTTATGGCCCCTCACGACAGTGTGGCCCTGCCAAGCACTGGCCGGCTCCGGCCGAGCCCTGGGGCTGTGGAGGGAGGGCAGTGGCGGGACGGGGAGCAGGGGGCCAGCCCCGAGGCCGAGCCCCTCGCTGGGAGGGCGTAGCTGGGGGTACCTGTACCCCACTGCTCACCCCTGTGCCCCATGCAGGTGGCCCAGCTGTTGCTGAACAGCCATCTGTGCGTCGCCCTCCTGGAGGGACAGTCCAAGGATGCCACCGACCCCAACTACACCACCCCCCTGCACCTGGCAGCCAAGAACGGGCACAAGGAGATCATCAGGTAACCCCCCTACCAGCCTGGGACACTGCCCCATCCCAAAAAAAACCCCATCACGGCTTCAGTCCTGCTTCTTCCCAAACCCACCTCCCTGCTGCGGGCTTCAGTCCCTCATCCCCAAAGCCTCAGCGGTGAGAGGGGTTGTCCCCTTCCCATTGCAAAGCAGTTGATCGCCTGGCCCTGATGCCCATGTCCTGCCGTTCATGCCTCTCCCTCCTTCCTACCAGGCAGCTGCTGAAGGCCGGGATCGAGATCAACAAGCAGACGAAGACGGGCACGGCCCTGCACGAGGCCGCGCTCTATGGCAAAACGGAGGTGGTGCGGTTGCTGCTGGAGGTGAGCACGGTGGGGACGGGGCTGCACAGGGGGACAACCCCCTCGGGGTCAGGCATCACCCCGTTCCCCTTGGTCCCTCCGTCCCCTGTGGGTCCGGCTCTGACTACGTCCCCTACCGAGCAGGGCGGCGTTGATGTGAACATCAGGAACACCTACAACCAGACAGCACTGGACATCGTGAACCAGTTCACCACCTCGCACGCCAGCAAGGACATCAAGCAGCTGCTGAGAGGTGAGGTGGGGCCAGTGCATGGCCAGGCACTGCCTGCCACTGAGAGGGGCTTCTTCCCCATGGGACCTGCCTGGGACTCCCAGGGCTCCTCCTGAACAACCTAAACCAGCCTGGCTGTGAGCATCAGCATCCCAGTCCCGTCACACGTGCCCCCGTCCTCCATGCAGACAATGTCCAGCAATTGTGTCCTTCCTGCAGTGTTAATGTTCTCTTCTCCCCTCTCCTCGCTCTTCTTTTCTCTCTCCACCTTCCCTGAACTGCTCTCTTTCCCCCTGCGCTCTGGCACCTTCTTTCTTCCCTCTGTCCCTTGTCTTCAGAGGCATCAGGAATCCTGAAGGTCCGAGCTTTGAAGGATTTTTGGAACCTCCATGACCCGACTGCTCTCAACGTCCGGGCAGGAGATGTCATCACGGTGAGGCTGCTCCCTGCTCCCCGTCCCCCTGCCCCACCATGGCTGTAGGTACCAACTCTGTCCCTCTCATCCCCACCGCAGGTCCTGGAGCAGCATCCAGACGGGCGGTGGAAGGGGCACATCCACGACACTCAGAAAGGCACCGATCGGGTCGGGTACTTCCCCCCCTCCATCGCTGAAGTCATCAGTAAGCGAACAGGTCAGTGGCCATCCTGAGCATGCCAGGGACAGTCCCCTGTGTGAAACCATCCTGGCCTTCCCAGCACCTCCTGTAGGACAGGTCCCCACAGCCCTGGCTAGCTAGGGGGACAGAGAAGGACTCGGGTGGGCACAGAGGGTTGCGCCATCGGTGGGGTGGTAATTTGGGGGTTGAGACTCAGATATCCCCCCCGCCCTGCCTTCCGCATGAGCTCTGACCACGCGTATTTTGTCTTTGAATGCAGGCATGGTTGTCCCCCGCGTGGCGCCCGCGCACCAGCACCAGGGTCCCCCCGGGGCCCTCCCGGTCCCCCCTGGTGGGCTGCAGCACCTCCCCGACGAATGTCCTCTCCAGACAGCCCCGAGCGTCCCAGCAGCCTATGGCCACCTCACCCTAACCCGGACGGCCCCGGGCCCTGACAGCTCAGGTCAGGGGTGCAGCTGGGGAGGGAGAGGGGCTGGGGGACCTTCCCCTGTCCCCAGCCCTGCCCGTGCAGGGGGACATGGGGGGAGACTCTCCTTTCATCTCCCGGTGGGAAAACAGCCAGATGAAAGGGAAAGGGAGTTTAGGGGAGCCCGTAGCTCAGCCCCTTCCCTCCCCGTGTCCTCAGCCAGGCTACGTCCCCCTGTCCCCTTGCCAGCCCAGGTCACCCTGTCCATGCTGTGCATGCCGTGAGGCGGGAGGGACTGATGCATCATCTGTAGCCGAAGGGGTCTTGTGAGAGGCTGTTTTTTACTGGAATTACTGTGTTGGCACGCGGGTCCCTGCCGGGGACCTCTGTGCCCTGTGTCAGCCCCGATCCCGGGGCGCCGCTGACAGCCTCCCCGCCTGCCCCAAGCAGCAGGAGACAGGAACAGTGTGGGCAGCGAGGGCAGCATCGGCAGCATCCGCAGTGCCGGCAGCGGCCAGAGCACCGAGGGCACCAACGGGCAGAACACCAGCATCCTCATCGAGAACGCCAGGGTAGGCACTAGCCCCGGCTTCCCCCGTGCTGCTCCCCCAGGCCTGGCTCGGGCTGGAGATGGAGCCCCAGCACCTTCCCTAGCGGAGGAGGGGCTGCAGGAGCTGAGCATCCTCCACCAAATACCTATGTGCTACCAGGATTAGCAGGAAGATGCTCCTGGGGGGTCCCCAGTTGCCCCCCCCCATGGCACAGCTGGCCTTTTTGAGTGGAGCTGGAGGCTGTGGTTGGTACCACACAGCGTCTCCACCATGTCCTGTGTCATCTGAGAGGAAAAAAAGGGCCCTGGGCCAAATCCTACCCAGATCTCTTGCTAGGGGCCAACCCTTCACCAGGTGAAGCTGTGCCCAGCAGCCCAGCGTGGGGACCCCCCTCTGCTCCTGGGGGTGCAACAGGGCTTCTCTCTGGAGGTCCCTCCTCCACTCACTCCTCCTCTCCCCCAGCCGCTGCCCTCCCCCGGTGACGACCTCCAGCAACACCTTTTGGGATCGGAGCCACGCAATGGGCAGTTGACCTCCCCAGCAGGTGAGGGATGTCCCCACTCTATGGGGCCTTGGGGACAGCTGTCCCCCCGGGCACTGAGGGCTGCTGGTTGCTTAAGTGCCCGCGTGACAATTCTCTCTCCTTTCTGCCAGGGCCACAGAGCCACCAGACCCCAGGCAGCTGCCCCCCTGGGGACAGGGTCTTCTCCCACCAGTTCTTGCGCCCTGAGCAGCTCCTCGAGGGGAAGGTAACTGCGCCAACTGCAGACCTGGTGTGCCGGGTGAGAGGGCCACATTTGGGGCTCTCAGCCCAGCTCTCAGTGCACCAGGGACACAGGGGACTGGGTCTTGAGGACACTGGGGATGTGTGGGTCTTGCCTAAGGAGATCCCATCATCTTGCCTGGAGCAGCCAGGTCCTTCCAGCCCCTGCAGCCACCGTCACGGACTCCTCTTTGCTCTGTCCTCTCCCCAGGACGCAGAAGCCATTTACAACTGGCTGAGTGAGTTCCAGTTGGAGTCGTACACCGCCAACTTTCTCAACGCTGGCTACGATGTCCCCACCATCAGCCGCATGACCCCGGAGGTAAGGCGGGTCCCCACCCTATCCAGCACCCCACACTCCCCGCACCACTGCTGACCACAGCTGCACTCTGCTCACGTTAGGATCTGACAGCCATCGGCGTGACCAAGCCTGGCCACAGGAAAAAGATCTCCACCGAGATCGGGCAGCTCAGCATCGCCGAGTGGCTGCCCAACTACATCCCGGTGAGTCCCTGGCACTGGGCCTTTGGTCTGGCACCCTCTTTTCCCCAGGTCTTTGCTCAGAGCTGTCTTACCCCAGGACAGGACAGGAGTGGGATCTGTAAGTAAGTAAGTGCCACAAGGGGCTGCGTTAATGCAGTCAGAGAGACCTCAAAAGTGCAGTCTCCTGGCCAGGCGCAGGGAGGGAGGGGATGGATGAAGATGCTGCCCATGCCTCCAGGCTCACGGCATTGTCTCCATGCTCTTCGCAGGCTGACTTGATGGACTGGCTCAGTGCCATCGGGTTGCCTCAGTACCACAAAAAGCTGGTCAACAATGGCTACGACTCCATCACCATCGTGACGGACCTGACGTGGGAGGATCTGCAAGAGATTGGCATCAACAAGCTGGGTGAGTCCCTGCCGCCGTGCTGGGGTGGCCCAGGGCAGCCAAGTTTCCCACCCAGGTCCCCACACCCCGTTCTCCCTCAGGCTGGGAGGTGCAGGCATGTCCCGAGCACCTGGAAAGGGCAGTTCATGGCTGTCCCTAAAGACTGTCCTTGGCAGGCTGGAGCTGGGCTGAGCCAGGTGGACGCCAGCCGTAGTTTGTCTCCTCCCATAGGCAGGGTTTGGGTAACCCAGAGGCCTTTGCCCTGGTTGGTGACGTGACCATGACTCTTCTTGGCCAGGAAATAAAGGCCTTGGGGGCCAGAGCCGACCTAACGCCCCTTTCCTGTTGCAACCTTCCTGCAGGTCACCAGAAGAAGATCATGTTGGCTGTCAAGAAGCTCAGAGACCTCCGTAAAAGCCTCAATCAAACAGAAGCAACTCTGGCGAGACGCAAAGTCCCTGGTGCCCTGGACATTGTCACCATTGAGTCGCTGGAGAACGGGGAGTGCCAGTCCCCGCACACCCCTAAAATGACGACCTTCCAGGACAGCGAGCTCAGCTATGAGCTCCAGACAGCCATGTCCAACAGCTGCCACGAGTCTCTTGGCATCAAGAGCAGCCAGGGAATGTCACGGAGCCAGGAGAGCATCGGGGTGCGGTCCCGGGGCTCAGGGCACTCACAGGACAACGTGCTGTCCCGGCACCTCTCCAGCCCCTCGCAGGAGAGCCTGGGCAGTGGGGAGAGCAGCAGCAGCAGCGGGCAGTCCTGCGCGCCACCCCGCAGCAAGGAGAGCCCGGCCAGCCTGCCGGGACGGCCCAGTCCCGAGCCCTATGGGAAGCTCGTCTCCCCTGAGGGGCTGAATGGCCTTGCCAACGGCGGCGGGGGCAGCCCGCTCAAGGAGAGGAACCTGCCCGAAGGCACAGATCAGTACGCCCGGCCGGTGACTCAGAAAGGCGCTGGGACACCAGCGGTCACCCCTTGTACTCCTCCCCAGACCCCCAGCAAGGCAACGGCCCCGTACGTCTTCATGTACCCACACGTCTCCTTGAAATCCCCGACGGTCCCTTCCCTGCTGGGAGCAGAGCAGCCCAAGACCCTGGTGCATCCGTACCCCTCCATCTCCTCCGGGCAGAAGAGCAGCCTGCAGTTGTCGGCCCAAAAAGCCTTCTCCTACCTGCACAGCCAGTGCGGCCCCACGGAGCCGCCCGCCATGTCACCCACGGCTGGGGTGGCCCCGGGCACCTGGCAGGCTGGGGAGCAGCACAACGGGGGCGAAGGCTTCAAGTACAAGAAGCGCTCGCACAGTCTGAACCGCTACGCGTTGTCAGACGGGGAGCACGAGGAGGAGGAGGGGGCGCCCACCAGCACCCTGGGCTCCTACGCCACCCTGACGCGCCGGCCGGGCCGCAGCCAGATGCCGCGGGCCTGTCTGCAGACGGATACCAAGGTGACCCGCAGCCAGTCCTTTGCCATCCGGGCCAAGCGCAAGGGCCCTCCGCCGCCACCTCCCAAGCGCCTCAGCTCCGTCTCCAGTGCCCTTGCTGCCGAGGCAGACAGCGGGCAGCCCCCCGACCCCGAGCGGCAGCCCCCAGCCCCCCAGGACACGGCCGACGTGGGTGCCACCCCCGGTGATGCTGGCCATGGCAGGACAGCGAAGAGCCTGGGTGCTGCGCTGGAGGGGACGCCAGGGGTGAGTCCGCCCAAGCCTCTCCTGCCCCCAAAACCTCTGCACATGGCTCAAGACATTCTCTCCAGAGCAGATGTGGACAATGAGTCCTACAATAGCGGTGACACCAGCAGCACCACACTTTCCGACGCCGGCAGGGACCCCTTCGAGAGCAGCAAGCCACGGAGACGGACATTCAGCGAGCCCAGTGCTCCCATGACAGAGGTGGCTGTGCAGGATGGGCGGGAGGACGCCTGCTCGGACACGGAAGAGGAGGCCAAGCCAGAGGTCTCCTCCTCATCCTCCCAGAACAGCTCCAGTGAGTGCATCCCCTTTGCAGAAGAAGGCAACTTAACTATCAAACAGCGGCCAAAGCCCACCGGGCACCCCAAGGCCGACGCGGCCGTGCTGGACGCAGAGCCTGGTTCCCAGCCGGTGGAGCCCCCCTGCTCTGCTGGGAAGGAGCAGGCAGCACCCGCTGCCACCAAGGAGCTGCCCGTGCTGGAGTTCAACCTCACCGAGTCAGACACGGTGAAGCGCCGGCCCCGCTTCAGGGAGCGGGAGCCGCTGCAGGCGGTGCTGAAGGCGTTCAGTATGGCGGGACAGGCTGAGGCGGGGGCCAGCCCTGCACCCCAGTATGCCCAGGCCCAAGCTGTGAGCATTGCTGGCCCCACCGTGTCAGCATCGGCACCACGGGCCGGGCTGGCCGGGGATGCCTTTGATGACGACAGCGTGGAGTTCCGGATTGCTGAGATAGAGAAAAGCATCTTGTCGCTGGAGAAGGGGATCAAGAAGGCACCGAGCCCCACCAAAGCCCCCAGTCCCACGGAGCTGCTCAGCACCGCCGTGGTGAGGACACCCGCTCCAGGTATGTGGGCTTGTGGGGGTGTTTCCGACGTGGTGGTGGGGCCTGAGACTCCCTCCTGGATGGTACAGGAGGTGAGGAGGACATGTGC
Organism: Vanellus vanellus; assembly: GCF_965231255.1. Taxonomy (NCBI): domain Eukaryota; kingdom Metazoa; phylum Chordata; class Aves; order Charadriiformes; family Charadriidae; genus Vanellus; species Vanellus vanellus. The sequence continues at coordinate 7,482,919 of NC_138922.1, forward strand.
CACCGCATGCCATGAGTTCCTTCCTTTGCAGACGTGCCTGCCAAGCACACCTCTGTGGCATCCACCAAGCTAGTTTTCTCCGGGCCCAAGACCATCTACCAGCAGGTCCTGCAGCCCTCCCGCCACACCGTTGCTCCCTGGGTGGCCACCGAGGCTGTGCCAGATGTGATCGGATCCCTGGCCGGTCCTGGCTCGCTGACGCTGGAGGCGGGCAGCAAAGTGTCGGCAAAGCCTTTGGCAGCTGCCCCGGGGACTACCCTGGCCCAGCAGCGGCTGGAGCAGACCAACTCCACCCTGACCGCCACGCTGCAGGCAGCTGAGAAGAAGATCACAGTGGAGGTGGAGAGGTGAGGCAGCGCTGGGGGAGAGGGAGACGCTGGGGTTGGGCCCTTCGTAGGCGGAATTGGGAAGCCCCCAGTAGGAGCAGGTGAAGGGCTGTGTGTGGGGACATGCCTGCGCCACACCAGGTCACGCGTGCTGGAGTCTGGCGGCGTTCTGGGCTCCGGCTGCCACCAAGAGGGTCGGGTCCTGCCCGGCCAACCCTACCTCATCAGCACCTGAAGCCTTTCGGTGCTGCGCTGACTCTCTCCTTTCCCTCTCCAGCCACCCTGGGGCCGTGCACTCAGCCAAGAACATCCTGGAAGACATCAGCAACATGTTCGATGACCTGGCCGACCAGCTGGATGCGATGCTGGACTGAGCCTTGCTCCCTCCTTCCCCTCCCCACCTCCAGCTGCTCCGCCAGTGCCCCTCGTGACGGGGGGAGAGTGGAGCTGGCACCGAGCGGTGCCTCCAGGTCTCTCCAGACACTTCCCTCCCCACACTTCGTGCTGCGGCTGGGAACGCGGCTGCCCCTCCTTGCTCACCTCTGGCTCCGTATCACACGTGCCAGCGCGGCCACGGGCCGGTTTCCGAGGGGGTCAGGCATTTCCCACCAGACTGGCAGCAGGAGAAGAGCCCAGAGGGGCTGCACATGCGGTCCCAGAGGCCACGGAGAAGCCCTCGCTCCCTTGCACAGAGCCAAGGAGCCTCCACAAGGGACCTTTCTCTTTCCCCGCTGCATTGCCGAGTCCTGCCTCTTATTATTTATCCCCTGCCAACAATGTGTCAAAGGAGAGACCTCCCCGGGCAGCCGCCACCGAGCTGGCTATTTACTGGGCAGATCCCAGCCCCGGCAAGGCCTGACAGCAGCTAAAAGAAGACAGGGCTTGTCGCAATTTGGCAGCTTGCAGAGCGAGAAGGAACCTTTCTGCTTTATTTGCTGCTTTTCCAAACGTGTCGGTGTCAGGCAGCGTGTAATCCAAGTGGATCGAAATCCTTCCGGTGGGATACACAAACCCCTCAAGATGGACCTGGGACAACCTGCAAAGCAGCGGATGCTCCGCCACAGCCCTGCCGGACATGGAGGGGTACCTGCCCCTTTCCCAGAGCCATGAGGATAGCGATGGCAGCGTTTGTGCCAGTCCAGCTGGATCGTGCTGCTGAACAGAGGCTGCCCTCTGCTGACACCGTGCCTAGGCAAACCCCCACCCCGGTGCTTCCAGGGTGAAGCAGCAGCGTGGTTAGTGTTTTTTTTTTTCTTTTTTTTTCCTCCCCTATCCCTTTTTTGGGGGAGAAAATGGTCCCTTTTCCCGCTCCCCCCTCCCTGCGGGCAGCTGCTGGCACAAACTCTGCTGTGAGCATCGTTAAACAGTAGCAGCGTTTGGGACTCCGGGAGATGCTTCCTCCCAGCACTAAAACCCAGCGGGAGAGGTGACCCCGCACGCACTGGGTGAGTTCGGCTCGGCAACAGCTACTGTGCGCGCAGGCTGGATGCGGTCACAGCCCCGTGGCTGCAGCAGGGGAACAGCAGCGATAGCTCATTGCATCCAAGCGGGAGGAACGGCTGCATAGCTCAAAGACAGATTTCTTGAGCAGGATCTGTTTAGTAGTGCATGTCTAAATATGTCCAAGAGCCCCGAACTTGGCTTGCACTCGGCATGCCAAGCAAATGAAAGCATCAGAGCACCAGAAGGGAACCTAAGATTGTACTAAAGTGCCATTTGCTACAAAAATTCCAAACAAAGGGGGAAAAAAATATTCCACATATCCCCCCTTTTTAAAAAAAAATCCCAACGCAAAAACAAACTGGGAAGGGAGAAGGTGGCTGAAGTGGCAGTTGCTTCCCAGTCCTTTTAGGAGTTCGTGACTGCATCGGACTGTCTGCAGCCCCTCATCCCCTTGCAAGGAAAGGGGAGCAGCCGCTGCAAGCAGAGCCCGCCTGGATGTTCCCAAGGGTCTCCGCTCACGAGTGGCAGTTGTGCCATGGGCCAGGCGGGCAGGAGGTGCCTGCCTGGCTTCTAGGCTGAAAAGCAAAGACAAAAAAGCCCTGGAAAAAGAAAATAATAAAATTGTTGGCTGGGACTTGAGGTCAGTTTGAGGCAGTTAAGACAACTTCTCTCCCTCCAGGCTAGTTGATTGCTCTGATTTATACATCACATTGAGTGTATTTAAATGACCGTGTCTGGCAGGCAAGTGCTACATCGTGGACCCCATTGTTTTTAAGTAGCTCCAACCAGTGGCACTTTATCAAAAGGTTTGCAGAAACCTTTTAAAACTGATTTTTACTCTCGCGAGTCAACCTGGGAGAAGCCCAGGGTTTTTTTTTTTCACTGTTGATAAACTGTAAATTTTTTTTTTTTAAAGGCCAATGTATATATTTTAAATGTGATTTATTATATATATTTACTAACCAGAACTGCAAGTCTTGTAGTCTAGGGTCAGGGATAAGAGGACACTGGGGTGGAGCTGTTGCTGTCTGAGCCGCCTGAGGGCAGCACCCCGCTGCTCTCATTGTCAATAAGGGAATTAAACATTTGATTTTGCAGAAGAATGCCTATTTTTTAAGCTCTAGATCTCTATTTTGAAGCTACTGTATGGTGTGTAAGTTATGTACACTGCAACTGGGACTAACTGACCCCGGCTGCACCTGCTCCGTGCAGCAAGACAGTGAGGGGAAAAAAATAGCCCGTGTAATCACCAGACTGACAACAGATTTTAAACCATCTGCTCTGTTTGTGTTAATCATGTGTTTTGTTTTCCACTAACATCCATTAAGACTAAATTCTATTAAACAGTGGGGCATATTTTACCCTTTTGATAGTTTTGCCTAGTTGTCTCCTTCCTGTCAAATCGCACAAGCTCATCTCCTGCTCTGTTTGAAGTTCATCGAGGATCAGCTTTATCCCGCCCCTTGAGTGCTTAAGATCTGGGTTTCCTCAGATCATCTCCCCTGGTGAGTCCCACTGTCACCTCCAGTGAGGTTAACGTTCATTTTGAGTCTTACCACCATGGCAGGAACGTGGTGAGAGCGCTGGGGACCAACTGCCCAGCTTTGGGCATGTCTGAAGCCACAGCTACCCCCGCCTGCCGGGCAAAGCACTCCTCCATCCTCCTTGGTGATCAGAGTGCGGCGACAGTGACACCAGGTCCTGCTCAACAAGCCCAGACCTCCTCGTCTCGCCGGGCTGCTTTTCTCCAGTGCTCGCAGTGCCTGTCCCAGCTCGCCCCTGACCCTTCATCCAGAGGGCTTCAAACCAGCCATGACCCAAGCCGTGCCTGGGAACAACCACGTGTGCTGTACCTGGGATGCAGGAGACTGTGAGGTAATCAGGCTGTTACCCTGTAGGAAGAGGCATTCAGAGCTGGACAGAATTTCCCCAAAGCTGAGCAGAAAGTGGGAAAAAAATGCAAGGAGCAGGTCCCAGGAGCATCAAGCTCTCGGGCTGTGTCCCTACAACAGGTGAGCCAGGTAACTTGGACCCAAAGACATAAGCAGCCATACACGTTTTTACCTCCTCGCTTTGCCGGGTGCAGACTCCCTCCCACTCTCACTGTGTGTGTTATCCAAGACAATCATTTATTGCCGTTTATACACCGGATGCATGTGGGTCTGGGTTGGTTTCTTTTTTTTTTTATACAATTTACAAGTTTTAATACAAATCAAATATTTTTACATACATCCCAAAAAAATTTAATATAAAATATACACCATTTAAAAACATCTTGATGTAGGAAATTTCCTTCTGAAGCTGTGCACCCTGACCCTCAGATACCTCAATGGCCAAGGGAAGGGTGGCATTGGCGAGACTGTCCAAAAGGCTCCATTCATACGCCTTGGCTTCCTGCAAGTCTAGCCAGGGGAAGGAGGGTGCAGGAAAATAAACATTTGTGATTGCCCAGAGAAGGAAACCTTGGAGGTGCCTCCTCTAGAGTAAGGTGTGGCCAGCAGGAAGCCCCAGGATCTGCTGCCTTTTATCACCTACAACAGTTAAGCGGCACAGGGCAAGAGCTAAAGTGTGGGGGGAAGGTTGCTCTGCAGGAACAGCAGTGGGCAGCTTGGTGCTGCCCTTGCCTCCAGCTCAGCTCGGCCCTAGAGGAGACTGTATCCCACCTGCCAGCTGGCCCGGGCATCAGAAAGAAAAGCTGATTTCTCAGGTGCCACGGTAAGAGATCTGGAGCTGACTTTTAGTGAATTAAGCGAGTCTGAGAAAGATGCAGCTTGTCCTCCCTGAGTCAGGCAGCTCTGCAGGCCCGAGAGGAGTGAAGGCAGAGTTCAGCCAAGCTGGCAAAGGCGAGCAGACCCACTCCACAAGCAGGAGAGCAGCCCTGTTTCCCCAGTTTGCTGCTGGCTCCCTGTCCCGTGCAACTCTGCCAGCAGCATGGTATCCAAACATCCGCTTTCCAGCTGTAGAAACGGGGTCCAGGCCTTTGAACACCCCCAGCTGCCCCTCTCTGGCATCCTCCGTCTGTCCCCAGAGCTCAGAGACTGGCTGTACCCCCACTTTGCTACCTCCCACACCCACAGCAGGGAGAAGGGTATTGCTTAAAGACACGCAGTAGCGCGCATGCTCTCTGGTAATGCTGAAATGTAAGGAAGACAAGGTGGAGCAGCAGGGCAGAGCTTGGGGGTTGCCAGCCAGCTTCCCACCTGCCAGGGAAGGACCAGCAGCAATTTGTTAGTCTCAGGTACCAAATGGGAAGTAACAGCTGTATATTGTAGTGTTAATATTGGGAGCAAAACCAGTGCCAGGATTTACCAGCTTTAGCCAGTTTTTAGAACTAGGAGTCGACATCTCCGTGAGCTGCAAATATTCCGGTAGCCAAATCTGTGTGTTCCTCTGTGGCCCTTGACTGTCAGCTCAAAAGGGCACCAGTATTCCCAGTACAGCTGGGATCTGTTCAGAGCTCAAGAGCATGTGTGCCACATCGGGGGAAATCATGGTTGGCAGCAGCCCTCAGGGGAAGGTGTCCCCCAGTCAATGAAGAAAAGGATTCCAGAAAAACAGGGAACAGATGTGAGGGCAGCAGCATGGAGGGGACAGACTTCCAAACACTACCACAGAAAGACATGATGAGGGGGGTTTCCCTGTGCTTTGGGGAGCAAGTACCGGATGCAGCACAATCCCCGGCTGGGAAAGGAGCCGTCCACCAGCTCCATGTTAGTCACAACTGCAAGATGCAGATATCCTGCCTGGAAAGATGCCCCTCTCCCTCCACAGCAAGATAGGTAGGGCTCAGGTTTTATCTCTAGCTATGGCCCTCTTAAGTAGGCATTTTACTGAAGCAGAATGGCAATTCAAATCACAAAAATGAGAACACTTATAAACCTCTCTGGGGGTTGTTAAAACAGATAAGAGCTGTTTCACCAGGGCTGGAGGAAGCTAAGCCATGCTGACTCCCTGCAGGCAGGCAGAGCTGCCCTCCTGACTCCCTCTGCACCAGATCCCCAGGGTCAAATGCGGACAGCTTTTCTTAAAACCCTATCTCATCCCCCTTCTCTTGAAGCACTCAACAGCTGGCATATGGCTACAGCAACAACGCTAGAGGGCAGGCCTGGTACAGCCTGGCCATCCTAGTGGTGTTCCCAGCACCCTGCCAGAAACCCTTCCCAGTGTCCCCTTGGGAACATGAGCTCCAGTCCTCACCTGGCACCCAGCACTCCTGGAGCTGCAGGAGAGATGGCTCCTTCCCCGCCAGGACACAGGGAGGTGGGTGAGGGCATGCACACACACATCATCCAGGAGAGTACGCAGAGAGGGAAAACAAAAATGGGTTTCAGTAGAGATTTCTTGCTTCAGCAGCCCTATGTCTCCCCTGCTGGCCCCAGATTCTCCTGGCAGGTCCAGGAAACCTATCTGCTCACACAGAGAGAAGGAGTCACTTCATTTCAGCATCACCGTGATGCTAACAAGAACCTCTAGTAATAAATAAATAAAGGAAGAGCAGCCTGAACAGCCACCGGAGCTTGCAGGCTCCCTTGAGAATACCCTAGCAGGCCAGGGAGGGGGCTGCATACCTGCTGGAGGATCCTGACAGCAGTGCCCTGCCTTGAGGACCCCTGGAAGGTGCTGAAGTAGTTTTGCAAGGAGGCTGTCTGGTTTGCGTGTGTGAGGGAAAATGCCCTGAGCCTGAGCCATCCTCCCAGTGCAGGATGCGGTTGTGTGGCCCTGGCTCCAGGGAACTCGAGCTGGAAGGGTTTAAAACGGCGAATTCATCCCCAGCTTTGTTTCAAACTGCAACTTCTGCCTCTTTTGGTAACGGACCCGGACCCTGGAGAAGGCAGAAGAAAGAAGGGAGTCAGCATGTGGAGGGGCGAAAGGCAAGCAAGGCTGCCCCACTGGAATTCCTAAGCTGCACAGCCCCAAGAAGCAGGGAAGCCCCTGGGCTGGGCCCTGTAGTACCCTGGGGGGGAATAAAATCCAGAGAGCAACACATGGTCTCAGTCCTATCCCATCCAGCCAAGTCCCATCTCCAGGGTCAGCAGGGAAAGGTCCAGAAATCCGTCCCAAAACAGAGACAGCGGCTCTGTCCCCATCAGGGTTCCCTGAAATCCCTGCTGCTTTTCCTCAGCAACCCCTTTCCTGAATCAATGCTCATTAGCGTTAACTCCCAGCTCCGGCTGTTCCCTGTGCTAAGAAGAACAGCCAGTCACTCTGCCTGCTACTAATTCTTGGCATCAGCCACTTCCCGTGAAAATGAGTCCCACAGTCCAGGCACTATGCGAAGACGTATTTCCTCTGCTGTGATTCAATGCTTCTCTGTCCTCATGGGACAAGATGGAGAGAACAGCCCTCTCCAATTCCATACTGGTATTTCATAGACCTTGGCTGTCTCCCTCTCATTGGTTTGAGATAAGGAAATTTTGGTCTCCCTTCCTGCTCCTAATCACTGCCACTGCCCTTCCCCGACCCTCTTTCCTCCTCTGCGCTTCCTCCCTGAGAGGTGGAACATGAGCTTGCACACAATAGCCAGGTGCTTTACACAATGGAATCATCTTTTCCTTTTTATTCCCCACCCTGTTCCCTGTGCATCATTTTTCTGCAGCTCAAGGCCAAGCTGGAGTGAGGCTCCAGCCCTTCCGCCCCATCTTCTCTACTAGCCCCATACCTGATTTCATGCAGCTTGACAATCTCATTGATGATAACCACAAGGACCAAGGAAAGAAAACCCAGGAGCCATGAGACCGGGGAGATGGAAACGTGGTTAAAGGTCAATGAAGAATCGAGGTTTTCCCAGAGTTTCAGGTCCAGCACAGTCTGTGCCACTTGCCCCAATAATCTAAGATCATAAACAGACACAGAAAATCTCAGCGGAGCTAACAAGCTTCCCAGGATCTGCAGATCAGGGCTCAGGCCCAGATGTAACACCCCTGAGTTCACAACAGAGACCCTTCACCAATTCAGCAGTGGAGAACGATTGCCCTGGACCATCACTTTCCTCAGCACCAGCAAACTGGTGCTGGAGCAGGTCTAGAGCCCTCCTTCCTCCAGTACTTTGGAGTGCCTCATCAGGGCCTGGGGATACTCACACAACAGCCACAGTGAGTGTCCACCACCGGTTGGAGAGAGGGCTCTTCTTCCACAATGGCTTGGTGCGATGGACGTGGGTGATGGATATGAACACTACAGGGATAGATAGGAGGTTATTTAGCATCACACATGGGTACAGCACTTTACAGTATACATCAACAACTATTACTCCAAAGGAATATGGGATTTATGTCCCTGAAACCAACTTTTCCTTCAAGGTCCTTTCAGATCAGACTCCTCACAGCAATTCCAAGTCCCCAAATACGCAGGGTAAGGGGGGAGCGCAGTAGTAGCACTGCACAGGGTTGCTCACTGTGCGGATGCCAAGGTTGGTTCGCAGCCTGGCATGCTAAAGCAGATCAGGCAAAGGACCAGAACTAGGGAGATGGGGTGAGGAGAATGCCCTTGTCTCTGGGTCACAGCAGACCTGCACCAGTGGAAAGCTCCAGCCCAGAGAAAGATATTTAGCGAGAGACCCAGAGCTGTCTGCACAGGACAGAACATTTGCACAGTTTTTGCTTGGGCTCTTCAGAACAGCATTTCCCACCTGCCAGAGCATCCCCACCTAGCCTCAGTGGTCTGAAGGACAGAGCACAGTAATGCATACTACCTCTCCCCAAAGCAGGGCTGCCTCTCAAATCGGGAAGCATTTCTGTTGGCCTGGACACCCTGCACGTCTCAACATGCAATGCCATGCCTGGAACCAAGGCACAGCACCTTGGAAAGGGAGCAGTGACTCTTTAAGGGTGTCAGAGAGCAGCTGGACCTACTCTGCCAGGCAATCATGTGCAGGTGATGATGGTCAGCCGGGTGCTGGCTCTCCGCCTCTCCAGAGGGTTTAAAAAGGCTGTAGGGTAGCTGCAGCTGCACTAGTGCTGTTTGGGGAAAGGAAATGTGGTGCTTCACAAAATGGCAGCAGGCATATAAGGACTTTTGAGGCAGGAAATATTTTTGGAGAGCTGCAGGATGCTGCTAGCTGATTTGCAAGAAGGCAAAGAGGGATGCTGCTCTTCTGGTGAGACTGGGGAGGAATCAGCACTTCAGCAGGCTGGTAGGAAGCAGAATCGGTTCTGAGGGTGCTGCCTTTAATCTGTTAGGGCAATGTTTAGTAAGACAAGGGGCTTTATGCCTGTGCTGAGAGGCCACTACAGTGTCTGCTTCTATCAGGGAGTTTGTGCTCTGGCATAGGGGGCAAAGAAAGAGGCAAAGGATGCAAGTTTGACCCGGGAGTGGGGAAAGGGGGTCTGGGAACAGGGACTCACCTGTGTGTAAAACAATCAGGCCAGCTGTGAGTTTCTGGGCTACAAGAAGAGCATTGGAAAAAGTCCCAAACCAGTCAGGAGCACCATCAGCATTGCTAGTAAAGAGAGGACAGTAGAAAGAAGTCAATAGTGGAGACTTACTATCTGATCTGTTCCCACCAGAGACATGTCCTCCTCTGACAGCTGACAGAACTAAGTGTGGGCTTGGAGTCAGGCTGTCCTAGTACCAGGAGGCAACAGTGAGCAAAGATGCCATTGTCAAGGCTATAGGGAGAGCACCCAGCACTCTGCATAGCCATTGTAGATCATGCAAGACTCTGAAGCTTGTTACAGGGGAATCAGTTCTACCTGGGAAGGGCAAGAGCAACAGGCCCTGCGGGGGGGGGGGGGGGGGGGGGGTGTGCCAGGCTGAGTTTCTCACCTGTGCAGCATGATGGAGGAGCAGGCTGTGAGATTGAGGCTGGTAGCGTTCACCTCTTTGCAGGACTCATGCAGCGTGAACCCAAAGCAGATGAGGCAGGAGCAGATGGTCAGGCTGAATTTCAGCAGGAAGCAGAACAGGAAGTAGTGCTGAGTCTGTGAATAAGGGAGAGGCAGGAGGATGACATGAGCATGTCACTGGCCCAGTCTCCCCCACGTGAACCACCAGGGAATCAGTGGCTGCAAAAGACAAGCTGTAGTACAGATGAGATGTGCAGTGGATCTGCCCTGTGGGGATGCTGGCACTGACCTTCCTGTTCATGCCAGGCTTTTGGATAGCATGGCTCAGGCCATGGATCGATATACCAAGGGAGCTGGGAAGGCCCAAGGCCTCAGCTATGCATCAACACTGGGACAAAGTAGAAGAAAAAAATGTGTGAACAACTTTAATCTGATGGGCCACCTACCTTCTTAGGAATGGAAGTCAAGTTTTTTCCTGTTGCCATGGTCATGATGGAGCTGTGGGGAGGCTTGCCCAGGAGCGAGATGCTGGAGAAAGGTAAGTTTGTCTCAGTAACAAGTTCAGGCACCAGAAGTATTGCTCTTTTGTCTGGGTCTAACATTTGAACACAAATAACCTCCTCAGACTGCTTGGAGCATTGGCACTTATCTGGCCACTGTCTTAGTGTGTGCTGTAAAAGGTGTCATCCATGGCAGGTGCAGACAGGGAGACAGATGACCTTCAGATGTGTGACGGGGGAAAAAAACCCACCCATGGTACTTTGGCCTCTGCCTGACACCCTAGGATCTCCATTGCACTCCAGTCAGTGCAGCAGGATCAGGATTAGAAGATGACTTTCAGCTGGAGGTTCAATAGCAGGCAGGCCTAACAGAGCAGTACACAAATGCTCCTACCTATGTTTCCAAGCACCTTGCCAAAGCAGGTTCTTGGAATAATACTTGCAGCCTTCTTAGCTGCCATCACCCACAGCATGCTTTCTTTTAACATGGACACAGCGAAGCTGGGGGACTGGTCTGTGCATCCTGTGGGTGGGAGGCAGGTGATTCTACCCTGTCTGATAGACTCACCTGAGCAGTGGGTAGCAGAAACAGGAGAGCCACACGATGTCCGTGGTACTGAGGATGGGGGGCAGCTGCACCAGGCAGGAGAGGAACTGGACAGGGACAATACAGAGTGAAGAGTGTAAGCAGTGCTAGGACAGTCTTGTTACCCAAGATGTTACTGTCCTCCCCCAAAACACTGGGATGAGCTGGTAACTAGGCTGGCACTGCACAGCCCCTCCACACATTCCAGGCTGCTGGGCCAGGTGCTGCAGGGGATGCTCTTCTTCAAGGAAAAAGGGGTTGAAAAAAAAACTTCTGTAGGAGGATCAGGGAGAAGGGGCAATACAGTCTGAAATCACAAATTGTCTATCGGTAACTTCCCCAAACATGCTGTGTAAGCCTGACTGAAGACCACCTCCCTCTGTTGCAAGGCTGCCCCACTGCAGCCACCCGTATCCATGCTAGTACTCCTGTCTTCTGAGCTAAATGCTGTCCCTAGCCAGGCCAGGACTCACCTGAATGACAACCAAGGTCAGCTGGCACTGCAGCAGGAAGAGGAAACACTTGCGGATCCCGTACGTTGCATGCCTGGCCTGGAAGGAAGCACAAGCCCTCAGAGCCCTTGCTGTGATGGGAGCAGTTATCAGCCAAGAGCAATTATTGGCAGACAGGGGCAGAACATGTGGTGTGCAGGGGAAGTGGGAGGGGAGAGGATCTGGACATATTGTAAGCAAAAGGGGAAGGTCTCCTGCCTAGATGTAGAGGTTGTGAAAGAAAGGCAGAATTTAGCCAAGGGGTAAGTTTGTTTAAACCTTCTGGCTTTTCTAGGGTAACACTTCTCCCTAGCACTGCATTGTTATCTGTCTAGGGATCTCTACAAGTTTATACTTTATCCAATTGAACAATATTCATGTTCTGTTGCCACAAGGCACCATTCCTAAACCATCCCCTACACCTTGGATCAGTAGGGCCAGGCAGGAAGAATCTCTGTTGTGCTTCCTGAACAAAGGACAGGAGACATGAGAAAAGCCAATGCTGGCAGCATACTGCCAGCAACTCAACAAGAATGCTCACGTGAGCTCCTGGCTTTGCTCTTTGTGAGCTGCAGACAGAGGGGTGATTACCAGAGAGGGGATATGCCTGGCTTACCTGCTCTATAAGCCTGATGATGCTGGTACTCTCTTCTTGGCGGAAGGACATGGAGCAGGGCAGGCTGTTGAGTTGCCCTGAGAGCTGCAGCGGGGTGAGCTCATCAGAGGCCTGAGTCATGGTGGTGCTGGTGGCATAGCCAAAAGTCTCCCACGAGCAGCGAGATGGGTAGAGAGGGTCCAGTGCTATACTGCAAGGACAACACAGGAGCATTAGCAAAAGTCCTCATCCCAGAGGAGAAACTATGTTTCACTGCAGTCCAGCTTGTAAAGTACCATGCCACCTCTATTGACCTCGCTGCTAGAGAAGTCCTGAGCTGTGAAATGAATTCAGGATCAATCTCCCTAGACTTTCAGTTATTCCCAGAGAAATAATGAACATATTTGGGTTTGTGGCTCAAGGGCAAGGCTGATCCAGAGGGGCATTTCCACTCTTTCACCCAATCGGAAGCATCTGTAATGCCAGTTGGTGCACAATAGTTCAGCATGGAAGAGTAATATCTTCCTTTCAAAGATGGACAGAAATATCTCTGTGTGCCAAGGGATCTAGGTAGTCATCCCATCCAATACCACCCAAATCTCCCATATGGAGATGAATGAAGCTAATAATGGACAGAGGAATTGTGAGCATCCCCCTGCACAAACCATAGGTCTGGTGTGACCCATGGCTGGGCACTCACTAAGCTCCAGGCAAAGGCAGCTGGAGGAGTCTGGATCCTGCCCCACCTGATATCACTTTGCAGGAAGAGGCAGCTGTTCCGCAGGTTGGCAGAGCTTCCCAGACAGCAAGTCACCTCCCCATACTCCTGCATGATCTTGATCATCTCACACATAGCTGCAAAGGGACAGAAGGAGAAACACAGTGTGTTACCTTATTACTCACAAAAAGATGCAGGGTTTCACACACCCTTTCCAGTCTGGATAACAAGCAGTCAGATCTCTTAAAATTACTCCAAATGATATCCATCAGTTATGTATAGTGAGATCCAAAGTCAAAGTCCACAATTAGATAGCTAATTAATTGCAGTCCAAGCGCCCTGTATGCCTGCCTCCTGCAGGAACTGAGCTGCAATTCATAGAACTGTGACCCAGAGATTTGCACCCCTGGCACACCTCTTTCAGACCAGAGCTGTGGGGATAGCCTGGGTATATAATACAGGTGGCTTCAGTATCAAATGGTCTTGTTAGAAACCACCAGAAATTAAATAAACCTAAAATAAATACATAATTTTAAATTCTGCTCAGCAGCACATCAGTACTGTTCCAAGCCTAAAGGAACAGAGGGAATATAGCAAATCACTCCAAAAGCAGTGCCACACTCAGCCATACTCAGAGCCAGCCCCTGTTCTTGCACTCCCACCACTACTTCTAGCTTTCATCCATCTTTTTATCAACATCCTCCTGGGGCCTCTAAATCAAAGCTGCTGTTTGATCTGATTTTTCTTCTGTAGCTCTGTGCATAGCGCATATTTGAATTTTCTAGAATGCTCCAGGCAAAAAAAAACCCCAAACCCACCCTCTGCAGATTCCTGTGTAAACAACTTATCCAAGTGACTGGTGCACCCAGATCTGCATGCAGCACAGTGAGGGGTTAGATGAAGTGGGGAACTGCCACTTCTGCCAAAAAGAGAGGAAATCTACTGGGCACTGACTGCTTAGGCAGACCGGGCTGTAACTGGTTCTCACTGGCACTCTGTAAACTATGCCCAGAGGTACCTAAAATGCCAAATTATAATGATCCTTAGCTCTTTCACTGAAGACTGGACAGGTATTAGCCAGTTGAGCACTCAGCCCCTTTCTTAGATAAAATAGTATCGCTCAGAGAGATAAAGTAATTTTGTCCTTTCGGAGTCTCTGCAATCAAAAACTCTGCAAAGCAGCAGAAGGTGTTAACAGCAACTGCCAGAGGAAAATTCTTCTGGGAAGTGATTTCCGAGTTATATAAGGCAGGGAGGATTGTGAGCACAGATCAAAGTCTCCTAGCGCCCTGATAAGGCGCATTTAATAAAAGGCAGTAGCATTTTGGATGTTTGCTTTTGTCTCTCTTACGAATGCAAATTGAAAGGAGTGGGTTTTAGCCCAATTCTGTAGCTAGGGAACAGTTGCATTAAAATGAAGTTAACACCTGGCTTCAATCGAGGGTGATTAATATCAAAATGCCCTTCTAGATTTCTGTACTGTATCCCGTTCCCTTCACCTCTGTCGCCACCCAGATGAGCCAGAGCAAATGGATGGGGAAGGTATTCATGGGCAGCAGTAGGACAGACCCAGGCTCTGTGTCACTTACTCTCTGGGGTGCAGTCTGTGAAGAGGGGCACCAGCAAAGGCACATTGTCTATGTTCTGCAGGTGAGGTCTCACCTGGTGGATTCCCCGTGGGAGTTTGGCCTGAAAAAGAGAAAGAAGAGACTAAGCAGGTGAGTGTGTGTGTGTGAGGAAGAGGCATTTCAGAGGGAACTGCTGAAATGAGAACTGATTCCCGGAATTACGCAACTTCAAGATCAGATACAAATTGATGTCCCTGCAGACAGAAGCTGGCTTTCCCAAGCCACTGTAAAAAGTCTTCTGCTAAAGTTCTACACTGACACACCAAGTCTGTGCTTACCCTCAGGGTTTGTAAGATCAGCATGATAGACCTGTGCTCGCGGATTTCTAAGGACCTTTTACCCGTGTGGAGAATCTAGTCAGACTCTTTGTGCTCTCTCCCAGCAACTGGGTCTATTTCAATTGCAGCCACATCAACACACAGCAAGGGAAGGGTTCTTGCTTTCTAAAACAAGGCCTAATAGATTATTTTTTTTTTAAATCTGCATCAATCTCTGATATTCCTGTAACCTCTGCTGAACATGTCTGAGTCCTTCATGAGGCAGGAAAAGCTTGTCCTGCACTCTGACTACTTGGCAGCACCAGCCATAGCTCACAGCTGGTGGAGAGACAAAGTTTCTTCTGACTGCATGGAATGTGGGGATGTTCCCACTCCCTGCCCAGCACATGGGAAGGGGACCCAGATGGACTGAAATGGGTCTCTCAAGGCTACCCCATGTGTGGTCACCTCCATTTCTAAACTCCAAAGAAAAGACCTGTTGAGCAAAAGTGATTAACTGAGAGAATCCCAAATTTCCCAGGTTCCAGATACCAAGCAGGAAGAGGGTGAGGGAAAGCAGGACTCCCAGTGCAAACCAGTCAATCAATCTGCTTCAAAGAGGAATTCCCTCTGGGAGTAATGAGGTGATACTGCTGATCATGACGACAGCACAAGGTGTGTGGGGAAAGGGAGCCTCACCCTGTTACAGTCCTCCAGGAAGCTGGGGATATCGCTGTCTGTTGGCTGAAAGCTGATGAGATCCGAATGCCCTTCCTCTTCCATCAGCAGAAGCCCCTCTACATCATCTCGAGAAACTGGAGCAGAGAGAAGCAGCATAAACAATAAGCACAAACCTGCCTCTGCCACCCACGTGGTATATTCATGCGGTGCTGCAGAAGCCAGGAAATGTGAGGCCTGATTTTCTAGGTTAGCAACACTTAGATCCCACTCAGTCATCTAAAATGCAGTACTTTTAGATGACTAATCTGCTCAGAGGTAGATATGTGAGCCTAGTGTCTGCTCTTTTGAGACAGGATAGTTTATCTGTTCTGCTTGCTCTCTTCTTCTAGGGGAAGAAGAGACTAAAGAAATCCCATCTGAAGAAAGAAAAGAGAGTAATGTACAGGCAAGACACCCTCAGTGGCTTGAGTAGGGCCCCAGCAAGAACTAAAAGCACTAATGAGCAGTTGTAAAATCATGGCAGCTGGTGCACAGAAGGATGTTTGTTTCCAACAACTGCGGTACTGACTGACTATAAAGGCTATAAACGTAAGGCACTCTCACTCACACACACACACCTCGGGCACATCCAGTTTTGTGCTCAAAGCTCTGAAGGATCAGGTATCTGCTGAGGACACAGGAACCTATGAATGGGTTTAAAAGAATCATCCAGGAAACACGTGGCATTCAAAGTGGCTTAGGTGCAGTTCTCTCACCCTGATGTAGGTCATCATGCAGAGAGCCAGCATGGCTGGGGCTAGAGGGAGGGATCTCTGAGCCAGGCACATCACCGTTAGGCGTTAAAGATATGTGGCAATTCCAGCCAGTCTCAAGACCCATCTTCTCAGCAAATACCTGTAGGTGAGCAGATAGAAGATTTTAGTGTAGCTGTCCAGGCCAGATCAATGCCATATTGGAGCGTAGGTACCTTCTGGACCCATTAGCTAGCTGAACCAGATTAACCTTAGATTGCACTGGAGCTAAACTCTCCAGTCAGACAACCAGGAGACATGCAAGTTCAGGGGGTTCAGAAAAGACAGCTTACCTTGCTTTTGAGCTCGTCTTCCAGGGAGAAGTAGACAAAACGAATGCAGGCATTAACCAATCCATCAATGAGGCGGACAATGTCAAGACGGGCCTGATACTGAGATGAGACCATTCCCATGAAGATCTGTCCGCTCAGAGCCTGGATACAGTCTTCCTTCTCCATCGCTTCACCAATCCCTTCTTCAGGCATGCAAACAACACGCAATCACATTTAGACACAACGGGCCACGTGCGTCAGACAAAGTACACGTGGTGGGAGAGGCCACCAAGGTAACACCCAAGGACACAGTACACAGGTACACAGAAACATGCAGATACACACACACATATATATACAGGAGCAGAGATGAAGAGACATCCATTTGTCCCAGCATACCGAAGCACAGAAGCGTTTTCAGGACATCCCCACATATGGAACCAAGAATACAAGCGTGAAACAGCAAGCATGGAAAGGAAAAAGACAAAATAGACAGGGATCAGTCACAAGGAACTGGGGCAAAAAGGTAAAGGACGTATGCCCCATTAAGTTCACATGTGCATTTTAAACACATCGTACTGTGCTTAAACAACACGGCGAGTCTAGCTGAGGCAGAGTGGCATCAGAGTACAAGGGGCTGATGCGAAGGAACTGGGTCATGTTCCCTCCAATGACACTGCAGACACTCACAAAGAGCCTTCAAAGGCTCTTTGACAGGGTTCCTTCACCATCACCAGATCAGCCTGTGGTGAATGGGAGCTGGATGCAGCATGGGGAACAGAATAATAAAATACTTTATGCAGCTGCAAAGCTTGCCACAGGTGGGACTGAAAAGTGTTTTGAAAACACTCGGTCACGACTGCCTCCCAGCTGTTAGAAACCCCATTATTCACATTTTACAGAATGGGAGACCAAGGTAGAAAGAGACTCAGACTGGTTTTCCAAGAGAGCCTCCTGGAGTCATGTATGTGCTTTTTTTTCCTCAGTTTCCACTGCTGTTCTGGAGGAGATGCACAATTCACCTAGTGGGAATCAGTTACTTCAGCACAGCAACAAAATCCATCGAGGGAGAATAGCTGCATACCACCATACATTTAATTCCTTTGAAAACCCCAACATATGTGATTTCCATAAAATTAGACAAATAGCAAACCAAGTATGGAAATACCTAGAAGTCTTGACTCTCAGTTGCCTGCTTTAAGAAACAGACTTCCCACAAGTAGAAGAATTTCTCTGCAAGCTTCAATAACTTAACTAGAAACATACCTACCAGCTGCTACATCTTTACTTCCTCTGGAAAAGTATCTACTTCAGAAACCCTTAGTTCTCAACTTCCATCTGCTACTCTGAATAACAATGTTCTTACAGCTTTAGATTGATCAGAAAGCAAGCACTTGACCCAGCAGCAGACCTTATTATAGACAGCACAGAAGACACATACCGTCTGAGCTCCAGCTATTCCTCCGACTGCTCTGTTTGATGGGGGTCGTCCCAGGGAGATCACAGCATGTGAAGATAGCACTCTGCCCAGGGACCTGCACCAGTTCTATGCACTTGCCATTGAGTTGGGAGGACAAGGCACAATGCATTGGCTTGTATGCGAAGGCAGAACAGTATCCTGAGAGGCAGGCTCGCTGGTAGAAATCTAACACCTTCTTCCTACGTGGGAGAGAAAAAAAACAAAGTTAGCAGAAATGTGCCTCATTTCTGACAACATATCCAACAACATACACTGAAGTTCAATGTAGAAATCACCAGTTGGGTATTTGGAAAAATGTATTCCATGAGGAGTGGTCAGAGACTCTATAAAAGCCTTTCCTTACTGTGTCTGCATTCTCTAAGCTGTAGGCACTACAGGGCAACAAAACCGTATTCCAACAGGGCAGTGGTGAACGTTTCTGTTTGCTTATCATACAGCCTGGTGAGTATGAACGCAGTACTCTTTGAATACACTTATTAATATAATATGCTCTATATGGCTGCCAGATGACTCCAAGGAAGTTCACTGCATGACAGCAGAAGCGTAATTCATCAGAGAGGATTTATCTATAGGGAGATAAACACCGAGGAAGGAACTGACAATAGTGTCAATGGCAGAGATAATTACAGTAACAGACTTAACAGATTTTTCTCCTTTCCCCTTTTAGAGTTTGGGTCCCAGGACCTGTATGTGAAGTCTCCATTTAGTCAATATTCAGTCACTGGAATAGTGTAATGTTCCTTCCCTACATTGAACTCACAAAGTTAACAAATTAGACTATACGTGGGATTTTTCACTGGCTTCTAAGATGATAAATATTCCAAAAAGAATTAGTGATAGTTTTCTTACACCTGAGGATAAGCAGACTTAGAAGAACAATGTGCTGCTACTCGGTGAAACTAAACATTACCGATCTGCTCTTCTAGCAGGAACAGAAATTGAGCCTATACATGAAAATGCAACAGACTCAGATATTGCAGCAGGACTAAAAGGGTGTGATGCATTGTGGTGGAATGGTTTGAAGCTGTCAACAGCAGGCAGAATTGATCACACTGTGTTTCATGTAAGACAAGACATTTGTCTTAACAAAAAAATTCTCTGCCACCAGCATACGACCTGATTATAATTCACAGTCCTACTATATAGTACAGTCAGAGCCCACTTACAAGGGGCTAATATATTAACAGCTACAGTAAGAAGTGGCTTAGTCTTGCAGTCCAACACATTGCTTGTTGTTATCTAATCTCTTACATTGGCTATAATTATAACAATTAATTATAAGCAGAGATGGCTCACGTTCATAACCTGCTTGAAGCTTCTATTAACTAGCTTAATAAGCATCAGTAAAGGGTATTTTAATGAGTGACTAGGTCCTCTGCAATTTATCTGCAGCTCCTGAATGCACCAAATGACAAAGCTGCCCACCTGTCAGAGCCAGAGAGGGGGTAGATATCGGTACCATCCCAAAAGTCTGTGCAGGCCTCGAGGATGATGTCAGCTGTCCCATGAGAAAACATCTGCTCAGTGCCTGAAGTGTAGGAGAACAACAAGTCAGCATCACACATACAGGCTCCCAGGAAAGGGATATCATACCAACTGCTCCCTTATTTGTTAAAAACGAGCGTTCCCGCAAACTGCCTTGATGCACTCCAGATATCCCCTTTCCTCTGTTGAAAGTATTCAGTCTCCATTGAGAAATTACTCAAGTCTGGATGATATGTATTCAGCTGCTATTTGTCTAATTGGGCGTTCAAACAAGGCTGTGATAAAATGTGAGGCACATAGACAGTTCCTATTCTCCCCTTACACTATGTAACAATCCTGCTCCTACAAAAGGTGCTCCTGTATCCAACAGAGCAGAAGAAAAGATATTCCTGTGTGCCTCTTCTCATGAGACTGCAAGCACCAGTGATGAGCCTATGGGGATCAAAGTCTGCCTACACTGGAAAGTGCATTTAGTTTTAGGCCAGGCGTGGATCTAAAGGGTAAGAGGTATTCTTGAATACCTTCCATTCAAGTAGCAGACGGTAATTTAACAGTGTGACCCATTATTAGATAGCAGCCTGTTTCACAAAGGGTCTTGAAACCCTGTTAAACCAGGATGGGTCAAAAGTTCAGCATAACAGACTCTAAAAAAGTAACTCACATTGTGATCAGGGAAGAATTGAAAATCAATGGACACCACGGCTTGTCCTGTTTTTCTTTTCCCCCCACTACTTTACCCTTTAGTACAGACTTAAAATCTTTCATTTCCTCCTGTAGACAGGGGTGTTAAAAAGTGTTTCCCAAAGGTGTGTGATGTCAGTTGTCTGATGCAGGTCCCAGACACAGGACACAAGTTAAAGGATGCGGGGCTGCCTCCCCCTCCGCGCTTCCTGCTCCCTTTCATTGGCACCAATACGTTAACATTGCACGCACGTAGACTCCTCTGTCTAGGTTCCCTCCTCCAGCTGCTCTGTGACTTTGCCCCCAACAGCTTCAAAGCTGATCTAATGAAAAAAACATCATCGCCAAGAAAAACGAGCGCAAAGGCTTCTTGCAGGCATTGTTGCCGACTGCAAATGCTCACACGAGCTGGTGAAATCAAGAGCCAAGAATATTCACTCGCACAAACCAGGCAGGGACCTTCAGGAACACTGGAGGACTTTCCAAAACAGAGCAGCTCTCTGCTTTGTGCTATAAATAGTCATCACACGCCAAGTTTATCAGCATAACAAGCCTCCAAGACCAATAGGAGCTGTGTGTGAAAGAAGGAGCCTGTTTCAGGGACACAAAGAAGTACTTGTGCAGAGCTCTGGTTAATTTTACTGTATAAACACCTAATCCTTCCCACCTTGCTCCTATGGTCAGATAGTCCCTGCTAGGAAAGAGGGAACAGGAGGTGTTTATTGATTCATGCAAAACCTATGCCCTGGACACAGAGCAAGAGCTTGCAGATGACCAGATGCACACACATACCTACGTTCATGCCTGGCAGCAATTGCAAACCATTTCCCATTCAGTATCATCTGCATCCCACACCACAATCCTTCTAAGGGGTAAATGACAGTGACAGCACGCACTAGAAACTGGAAGGAGTTCATTCAGCTGTCATTGCCAGTAAAGTGAGCTCAGCCTCTTCCCCTCTTAAATCGTGAACTTGAAGGCCAGGATTTCTCTGGCATAGGGGAGAAAACTAATGAATAGGACAGGGAGTATGATTAGCCATTCATGACTGCTGGGACTCGTTAGGAAGAACCAAGCTGCTACAGCTGAGCCAGTGAGACAGAGCAAAAGGGTTGGAAGAGTGCAGCTACAGCAAAGGAAGATGGAAATGGCATCAAGTCATTTTACTCTACTGAAGATGCTGGTGAGTCTCTCATTTCTGTGTGGTTACTATGGATTTGGGATGAGCACTGCCAGATATTTCAATGCCATGTATTTCAATGGAACAGCAAGGGAACATACAGGTAAGTTACTTCCTATTTCTGCTTACAGCTGTGGAATTTATTATGTATTTCCTTTTGACTTCAGCACGTCATGGGAGTGGGTGGATTCAAAGATTTATTCACAAATAATATATCAAGAGAGGTTAGTTATCATCATCTGGTCTCACTTCTGCATAAACAGAGCCATTTGATTTAACCCAGTATTATCTGCATAATCCATTGTTTCTAGATGTACACTTTTTAGAAAGTTTCAAGGGACAAGACTATCATGTGAGAGGTGCTCTAATGGTTAACTAACCCTGCTGGCAAAATTCCTCTTAGAATTTACTCTAGACAGCATAATCCAGGTCACACATGTATTTGTCTGAGCTCCAAGCTCTAAACTAAACCGTTTAAAAATCAGGATAAGGAGTTGAAATGAGGCAACACTGAAGGTTTTTCCCTACACTAAGAATCTCAGCATCAGAAAAATTCTTGCTCACAAAGGCAAGATAGCAGCAGTCAGAACAAATGAAAAAGCTCCTTGCCAGATTAAGATACAAATTTAAGAAGAATTGGGCAAGAGAAAACAGTTTACTTAGTAAATCTCTGGCCACCATAATAATCATATTTCAGATTTAATATTGAACATATGTCAACTCCAGAGAGCCAAGTTCAGTCAATTTAAGGTATTATGAAGAGACTAAGAACTCTGATGGGCAAGCTGTTAAATCTTGCTGAGGTGCTTTAAGACTTCACAGTGCACAGCTGTATGTCCTTTCCATCCTAGCCTGTTCCTATTAGAATAGGAAGAAGTAGAAGGAGTGGAGAAGTCAGCACGGCTTCAGGTGTTGTGCTCACAGTCACCATGAGTTTGCACAGGATTTCTGTGATTTCTTATTAGTATGTAATATAGAAATAGAGTATGTAATATAATACACCAGGCAACTCACAAAAGTAATGATTTATGATTCAGGTTATCAGAAGGATGAGCATCACTAGCTAAAACCCTGAGTAGTATTCAATCCTGGGCAGTATCAAGTCTATTCAAAACCCAATAAAACCCCCACCTTGCTTTGCACTGCGATTTGGTTCCAGAAAACAGGTTTACTAGATAAATGTACTATCTAAGATAATGAAAAAAAATATTTGTGATCCTGGAGTAAGCCAGAGCTGGGAAGAATTCCCTCCCTCAGTATGCTGTAGCACTGATCACTGAGGTTTGTTGAGCATATCTGTACTGGCCATAGGCAGAGCAAGGTCCCCATAAGGACTCCAAACTATTCCATTATGACATTTTCTAGGCTCTCTATGGAAAAGATCCTCCTGTATCAAGTGGATGCCCAAAGCCTTACTGGTAGTGGTGTCCTTCACGAAAAGGTTAATCATGTGGCTCAGGGGTGGTCTCCTCTTGGTGATTGATGAAAGCTTCCCCAGGATTGTTTCCTTAACCATCTCATCACTTGGCAAGCGGTACAAGGCCAAATAGTTCTCCTGCTTGAAAAGATCTTTAGCACCTGGTGTGAAACCTGAAACGTGAACATAAGGAGGACAAAAATTAGGCTCTAACCAAAGCAAAAGAAAGGTCTTCTCTCCTGCTTCTGTACTACCCACTTCGCCTGCACTCATTCTGACATCTCCCCAGCAATAGGTAGGTGAGCTGTGCTCACTGTGCATCTACACCAAGATGGCTCAAAATCTATGATGAAAAACACTTAGAAGGACTAGGTGTTATTGGTAATTATAGCTGTCACGCTTTTGGCTCATTGAACTATGACACTGAAGGACAGGCCCAGAAGTGAGTTCAAGAGCTTCCAGATTTTAATCCCAGTGTTACATTCAACCTCTTATCTCCCCTATGCCTGGGTTTTCCCATCTATAAAACAAGCTGAGGTACCTCACATCATTTATACCCAAACTCCTGGTAAAGCATTACTGTAAAGACAGGGCAGCTATCTGTCCATTAGCAGGTATTCTTTGTCTCCTGATGAGATTGGCAGGCTTGAGCCAGAAGAGTATCAAGCCTAGACAGGGCTGGCTGGAAATATCCTTGATGGCATTTGCTCGATAGTGTCTACAATGTCAGAACTTGCCAAAAGCAATCTCTTTAATAGACTTCTGTGGCAATCAAACAACAACAGAGTCTGCTCTGTAATTTCACCTTCTCAGCAACCAGGACTGGGGAAAAATTTTTCTTGTGCTCTCTGAGGATTAAGTGTCTATTGACAGCTCTGATTTCTCTGTGTCTGCTCATCCAATTTCTCCTTACCTATTAGCCTGGCAAGCTCGCAGAGGCCCCAGGGCACATGGACAGGCAGCACGGCATTGTGAGTTTCCTGAAGGGCGATGTTGCAGAGGTGGTCAGAGAAGCGGCACAGACGCTCTGTCACACTGGCATTGCAGAGATTGAGCAGCACATTCAGGCCCAGAGGCTTGAGGGAATTCAGGTGCATATGCCAGTTGGAGTCATCAAACTGAATGCAGGAGGGGTTCTGCTGGTCTTGGGACAGGCTAAGCATCTCAAGGTGGTAGTCACACACAAAGTCTTCAGCCTCACAAGCCAACACCTCACTGTCACCAACAGCCTGGTCCAATAGACAGGAAAATTCTAGTTGGTTACAATGAATACAACTTGAGCCTAGAAGCCCACAGGGAATTCCCAATTAAATTCCCAAATGAGGAGACTCTACAGGGTTAAGTCTGTCTTATAGCTCCACAAAAGACTACTTGTATGCCCCTGAGTATGTCTTACCTGAGTATGTTCCTCCTCTCCACCCTCTGTGTCCTTGCTAAAACTCACATTGGACCCAGAGGGATGCTTGCTTCTGCTGTTTGGCTTTCGGTGGGTATGGGCATCGGGAGCCTTTGGAGGGTCACTAGACCAGTTGTTCCTCTCTTGCTCATTGGTCATGTGGATTGTGTCTGCAAGGGGGCCAGAGAGCAAAGCATCTCTTTCATGGGGCTGCAAGAGACCAAGAAAATGGACAGTGGTGATTCAGTGGTTGAACATAAACCACTACTGATTCACCTGCTGCTTTAGGTCTCCTGTAGAAAAGGATCTCGTGCTCGCTGCTTCTTTGTCTTTTAAGCAAAGAATTATGGCACAGGACTTCTCTAAAAGCAAAGGACCCCCTCTATAATACCACATTGTGCATGTCAGTCAAACCATGATCAGAGCCAATATACTACATTGTGGATTACATGTCACTCACCTCATCTTCCATCTCAGGATGGCAGAAGGACCGTGTAGAGAGTTCATCAGTCAGATCTTCATGGCTATCATGAGGTGGTTCCACCTTCCCACTGAAGAACAGAACAGTCTCTGGGCTGGGGTTTGGCCAGGAAAGAATCCCCTGCTTGTCTACACAGCAGAGCACCTAGAACATTCCCACAACACCCCAAAGAAAGCAAAACCTCAGTGTTCATGCAGTTGTAAATATTGCAAGTTTAATAAACACATGGGAGGATAAACAAGTCTCTCCTTTGCCAACCTCCTGTCTTAAGAAACTACACCGATTAACCCTCCAAGAAATAAAAAAATTCCTTGCACTAGCAGGATTGATGGGTTGTTTAACACCAATTTTATCTCAGGATATTGCAAAACTAGGCATGAAAACCATGCGAAGGAAGCAATTATTAAACATATTTGACCAGCTAGTACCTTATCAGGACCCAAACCAGCTGGTTCTTGAACAGAAGTCAAGAGGGAACCAGAACCAGAGCTGGAAATACAGACATCCTGTTAGATGCCACAGAGTATCTCTAAACATTGTTTTAGCCCATAAATGTGCTGCTTGGACAAGACAAGACTCTTCTACCAAGACAGGTGCTTGAAGGGTTTCTAATTCCAGCACAGTGAACTGATTGCTAACTCCATGCTTGGGGAAGGACAACATGAACGATGCAAATGAAGTATCCACATAGGGCTCCTCCTTCTGACAACCCAGCAATACTCACAGTGACAGATCCCAGACTATGGAGCAAGCTGGAAGTGAAGCTCAGAGTTGGGGATTTGCCTTTTAAAACACAGAGGAAGTGGCTCCAGATACAGCGTATCATTTCCTGCCGAGGGAAGCGGAGGACATCAGCCCATTAAAGACTCATTCAGTGAAAGATGAGGGAGAGAAGGAAAAAAGGGAGTATGATGTTACTTGCTTTCAAGTTCAACAGTGATACACTGTAAGATAAAACATCGGTCTCCATGGGAACCTGTTAACTGATACAGTGCTGACGTTCTCAAAGGAAAGGCATTTCTTCCCGCTTCCAGAGGATGCTAACAGTCTGATTGTTGAATTGAGAATTCATTGAAACTACCTTTGTCTATCCAAAAACACAGGAAGGAGTTCTGAAGTGATTTCATTTGGGGTGAATCAGTTGTTACCTCTTAGTATTTTTTCCTGAAGTAACTCTCATCCCCTTGGATTATAGAGTTTGAGGCCTTAAGCTTACGATCACCATGCTACAAATCAGGTAAATGGAGTCACTGTGGTCAGGTGACTTACTGAGGCAGTGACAATGTTGGAAATAAAGCCAAGGTGCCCTGACTACTCCATCATTGCAAATTAACTGTAATTAACCTGGTAATAAACTGAGAGAAAGGAATATTTTGCAAAATTAAAATGTCAGGTTGGCACCCTTCATCTTCCACACGAAAATGTTTCAGAGGGAGTCTGGATGGCAGCAATCAATCCAAGCACCAGAGCTGTATGTTTTTCTCTGCACACTCCTAAAGCCAGCAAAACTAGGTTTGCCTTACAGTGCTATTTTACTGCTTTCTTGCTGTTGTTCTGGAATGCTGTCACTGCAGAGCACTTCCCTCAAAGCTCCTTAGATCAAGTTCCTTAGATCTTAAGGGTTAGTACAGCCATAAGCTCGAATGCAAAACAATCATGAACTACCACCAGGAAGAAAAAAGGTCTTATTTAATCCAGTTTCTCATGTTACATAGGTACAAAAGGCGAGAAGTGGATCTTTTCAACAAGGAAGGTCAGCTCAAATCACTCCTATTTAACACCTGAAAAACATCTCAGTGAAATGATGAACTGGCACAGAAAGACACCAAATTATTCAGCACAGGAAGCCTGTGTGTGTGTGCATCCATGTGCATTCTTCTCTGTGACTGGGAGCAAGGTGAGAGGAATTGATTCCTATAATATCTAGGGATTTTTAATCACTTCTGGAGTCCATCTGCCTCCTTATGGAAAGGGGAATCTTAATGCCAGATTAGACAGAAAAGTGTCTTTCCTCTGCCCACCTGTTTAATCTGGATGATGCAATTTATAGAGCAGCCAGATGCAGTTCCTCCCCCAGAAAAAGGTCTTCTGAATGTTTATTTGCCCCAGCTTTGGAAGCACTAGTAATGTGCTTAAGCTTGTTAAGGAGACTGTGAAACAGGATCAGACTTTTAAAAAGCCTGAACATCCCATGGTCCCCTCTTCACATTTGGTCTCAGTGCTGACCATCATCCCCTCTGTTATTTAGTTTTGGCTTGAAGAAGGAGTTTTTTTCTGGTACAAGCAAAATACTTCCCTTCTTTCTGACACATACCATAAGAGGTTTATTTACAGGAGGACTTGAAAGAGGTACTTTCTTCAGGACAGAAAATGTCGATTTCAAACCATTTGCAATATTCAGCAAAGCACAGCTGGACTATATATCAAGGTCACCTCAATCTCTGGTCAGCAGAGCAGCATTTACATGGGAAGGTGTAGGGGAAAGACATGCAACCTGCATGCATAGCAAATTAAAGCAACAAATGAGTGACAATGGACAACTGATACAAGTACAAAGGGTCTAGGAACAAGCAGGAGGTCAGAGAGGAAGGGAAACGATATCATGAAGTTCTGCAGTGAAGATGGAAGAAAACAATTCATAATAATAGTACCTGAGAAGATACCATCTCTGTGTAGCTGCTGAGAGTGTCCTCTGAAAACTTAGCAAGCTGCAGCAAGAGAAGAGACCAGTTACTATAATCGTGCTCAGAAATGTGTCATGAGGAACATCCTTCCCTAAATACTGTGCCTTCAGAGAGGAGAAAGCAGGAGTCCTGCCCTGTGGGAATCGCTATACCAAGGCAGACCAATAATTCATCAAAGCAATTAAGTCTTTAATGGACTATGTCTTTACCTACTTGTGAAGCACAGTCAAAGTGCTTGGTGCTGTTCATCACAGAAGAACACACAGTCATTACCTAGATGTCTACAGAGAAAATAATAGCAATTAGACCCAGTGGAGGCTCTTTCCGGATGGTTATTTTTAGACAGAAAGAGCCAGGATTGACTGATCTGTTTTGAAGCTATATGGGTCAGTTAAAAGAAGGGAGCTAGAAGAGTGGTTGTAAAAGCAGGTGCCTGGAACACAATGGACACAGAGGAACGAGGCGATATGAATGGGATGTGGATAGGAAATGAAAAGAAATTATAGCAAGGCACTACCATGGGGCTCTTGGAATTACTGTCTGTGAAATTTACTAACTCAAGATTTGTGCATCCAGCACAAAGGAATTCCACAGTAGATGTAACTTTGAGAAACAGTTAAATTTAAGTATATTCATAAGCATAAGTGGATATGGCAATTACATTTGTATATAAATAAAATGACGCCCCAGATAATAATGCATATATCTGTCACTTTAAAAAGGATCGGTTTAACAAAGCTGAAAAAAGCCAAGACAAATTTGTCAGAAATAATTTAAACTGAGAACTATGAAGGACAATTAGGAACTGTTTAACAATATTAAAATTTTAAAAAGTAATGATCCCATAGTAAAAATAAAAAAGTCCAGTTTTGAGTGGAAGTGAAAATAGAAGTAAAAATTAACATAAAAATAAGAAAAGGTACACCAATAGGTAATTAAAACCAGTTCACTGGTTGTGGAAGACAGTGAAATTGCAAATGATATTGCAGGCAAGGCAGACATGTTAAATAAATATTGCTACTCCTAATTTAGTGATATAATCATACCATATGATAACTATGAAATATTTTCCATTCTAACACTAGCTACTGAAAGTAAATATGTTTAAATTAGCAGGTCTGGACAACTTTCAGACTGTTATTGCTGATTTTGCACAAGGCTTGAAGCATGGATTAAGTCCCAGTGCAATGGAAGAAAGTCAGTGTGGTGCCAATGCCTAAAAAGGGTAAGGAGAACAAACCAAGTTACCACAGGACCCCAGACAGACTTTGATTTCAGACAGAATAACAGACCAGCTAATATGAGACTCAATTAAAAGAAAAGAAGTGGAATAATACAACCAGTGCCAAACACCACAAGTATATGAGTAATAAATCTCATCAAACTATTCGGATATCTTTTTTGACAAAATTACAAATTTGACTGATAAAAGTAATGCTTTTGACGAGACCATTTGGTACTTTGACTTGATACAAAATGCTTTACTGGTTTTCTAACAAAAACTAGAGTAATACCAGAGAAATAGGGCCCATATTAAATATATTAGAAATAGACTATCATCTCCAAGTGGAACAGAAACTGACAAATTATTTGCAACAGGATGTGTTACTAGCTCAAGCTGGGACAAATTATCAGTATTTTGTTAACAGCCTGAAAAAAAACCTAAAAAAAACATTACTGATAGAGACTGTAAACTATACAAAGTTTGGGGCAGGGTCCAGTAATAAAGAGAACAGACCACTGTTACAGAACAATATGGATTGCTTGGTAAATAAGCAAAAACATGCATACCAACAGGCACAAAAATAAGGTTGCATACCTAGGAGCAAAAATGAAAGTTGGACTTATAGGATGAGGACTCTATCTTAGAAAGCAGTGACTCTCTGTAGATTATCAGCTGAACAAAGCCTGGCCATTTAAAGCAGTGGCTAAAAGATCTAGTATGATCCTTTGTTGCACTAACAAGGGAACATAGAGTAGAAAGTTCAAGTTATTCTGAAATTTAGCACAAGTGCAACTGTTACTGGAATATTTCGTAGGGGTTTGGAGATTCACAGTTCTACAGTGTTCCTGAAGCACTGGAGAAAGCTAAGAGGAAAGCTAAGAGAAAGATTAGAGGGTTGGAAAATATGCTTATAGTGACTCAAGGTGCTTAAACTGTTTACTTAACCAAAGAGATGGTAAAAGGGAATGTGAGTAGCTACAACAGACCAGAAATTTGATTGATGTGCTCTTAAATGTAGGAGACAAAAGATGTAAATGTTCCAAGGGCTGGAAATCAGATACTACAAAAATTCCCACTAACGTAGAATGCCCGTTTTTAGCAGTGAAGGTAAATAATTACTGAAACAACCTATCAAAGGCACTACAAATGTTTTCAAACCAACATCAAATTCCTTTCTAAAAGGAATGCTGCTGTAGTCCAACTGTAGTAATGCAACTTGAGGAAGGGGCTCGTTGGGGGGGGGGGAGGGGGGCACTGATTTGTGTCCTGCAGGATGTCTGACTAACCAGTCACAAGGGTCACCTATGGCCTTGAAAAACTGGGAATCAAACAGCTTGAATATGATGGGAGGGGGCAGAAGGTGGAGAATAGCTTCACACAGGCCAAGTGATTGGAGAGGAAGAGGGTCTTACCTGCTACATTTTGAACAGAGTAGAGAGAGGGAAGGAGTGAAATAGAGAGGCCAAGAGAAGACTGCCCTAGTCAAGGGGGAGAATGACCAGGGCACATCACAACGGTTGTTCTGCAGCAGCAAGGATGGAGGATCATGTTTGAGATGTCACAGAAAGAGCTGGCTGGACAGAGTGAGTTGCCTGGACAAGAAAAAAGAGAAGACGGGAAAGAACACAAGGAAGGTGCAAGTATGAGTGACAGGGCAAAAGGGTATGTTGAGAATGATGAAGCAGGGAAGCCAAGGAGCTCTGGCTTTCCCCAGCAAATAGCAAGGTGTGAAGGGAAAGAGGAAGGTTGCAAAGACAAACCAAGTGATTCTGAGAAAGGGTGGGAAAGGTAAAGTGTAGAAAACACTGAAAAGAGATGGTAAAGGTGCAAATACCGCTGAGGGAGGTCACATGTGTCCTCCCTCCCTGGACACAGGCAGCTTGGTCACGTACATCCTACGGGGAAAAGAATAGAAAACACAGACCCAGGACCACAGAGGCCAAGAAAGGACAGGAAGGAGAGAGAAACTCTGTCCAAGTACAGGTGTAACAGAAGTCAGCACAGAAGACAAAGATAGCACAGTGCATCTCACCGACACTGCTATCAGGAGGGAGCAAGAGACACCCATCAGCGTATCCAGTTCAGGATCACATACCCATCAGACTACCAAACTCCACTCCCCAAACCAGCACAATCACCAGAAATTCCTCTTACTCCCTAATCATCTGTTCAAGAAGAGGTCACGATGTGCTTCAGGAAGAGGGCATAGCTGGGACGATTAAAGATCCAAAGCTTTTACAATTACATGGACACGTCTGCTGAATTCATTGCGCTCACTTCACAGAGCCCTTCTCGCCTCCTGCCCTTTTCTCTGCAATGGTTTGACGTGGAGAGATACCTACCAGTGAGGTGGATGAGGTCTTGCTCATCTGGGCCAAGACTCTGGCTTCTCCAAAGGCTGTAGCAAGAATCCACAGGACAGGAAAGAGCAATGGAAGGATGGGTAGAACACCATTCACCTGAAAAAAAATTGTAATCACCAGCAAGCAGAGAGACAAGAAGAAGTCAGACCTTTTACATGACATCTTTTCCACCCCAGTGAGAGGATGGGTAAAAGACAATGGTGGGAAGGAAGGAGACTGCTTGCACTGGGAGCAGTGCAATGCAGGGAGAAGCACAGGAGGGGAGACACACACCCCCTTAGGGGTTTGTAATGAAGAAGGCTATGAATAAATCACACTAACTTGCAGCTGTTTTTCCTGCTGAATTTGGCATAAACTCTCACAAGTTTAAAGGCAAAGGATACCACATAGATAGATATATACACACACATGTATATACACATACATGGCAAGAGAGAGAGAGCAAACAACATAAAGGGCAGTCTAGGAGGAATGGCCAGGGCAGAGCTGCTGTTCTGCTCCACTGAGAGCTCCTGGATGCAGCATACACAAGGGCGTGCATAGGGTGCTGTCACAGGATGAAGCAAGTTGCTTGGGGAGGGAATCAGTCTCAGTGGTGCTCTGCGGAGGAGGAGCAGTGGAGCTCAGAGCTGTCCTTTACCTGTAGCTGAAGAAGAGTGTACTGCCAAGAAGCAATTCCAGGAGCTTTGAAAATGAAGCGCACAGCATTGGTGATCAAGAAGCCAGCCTGCAATTCAAACAGAAATGACAGTCAGCTAACTACTAGTACTTCTAGGGAAGGAGTTTTCACTGCCTCGTAACATTTTTAGCCCTGAAAAAGTCTAGAAGGTATACTTGTTCTGCTGCTACAGTTCCTCCCTCTCCTCTTACTGCTAGATTGCTCAGCATCTTTGCTTCTCTGAACTACCCAAGGAACACGAAGAGTCAGCTGCATCAGTTAGGGCCTGGCCACAACTTCCTGTTGATGGCTGCAAATTCTTCACCTTTATTGACAAAACATGGCTCTATTCAACAACAAGGGCTTGAAATGAGACCTACCAGTACAATAGGGACAGCGTATTTCAGCATCACTGACTGTACAGTGAATCTCTCATTATCCAGGGCTGTCACTGGACGTGACAAAGCCATTTCCAGACACCACCTAAAAAATGGAAAACATCTTGAGATTTCAGTAGTAGACCTGATTAGAACACTGCTTTCACTTTATGCTATGAGGAATGACACTAAAAGGAAAAGCCAAGTTCTACAGTAACATCATTGCACTTGCCCTGGTAAATTTGCATTGCTGTTGAGCAAACTCTGCAGGTCTCCCCACCCGCTGAACAGCAAGGCTCCATCGCCCCAATGTGTACTGAAACTCCAACGGGACATTCAGGTATCTGTATTTCCAGTTGACCAAAGGGTGTCAAATTGTTGGTTACATCAAATGCATGAAATGTGCGACCTCCGTGAATTGTTCAAACTTAGTTGGAAAGTAATAAGCTGAACAGTAATACTTAGCATACAAGCAGTTTTATATATTAGCCTAACCTACCAGTTAAGGAGGACAATTGAAGACAGAAAGTAAAAGACTTATAGCATTCCCAGGTAATAGAGAAGACCCAGCACTGCATATTTGAAAATTCCTGTCCTGGACTGCTAAGTCTCATTCTTTGCCAACACAAGGCAGCAACAAGGAGGTAGACAAGCTGTGCAGGCATAGTGCACTGTATTTAACCCACCTGACATTATCAATTATTGGGGTCTTCAAGACACGGAAGAGACGATACAGCTGAGGGTTCTGAGGTCCCTTCTTCACTTCTCCCCTGGGGGAGGGTGGTGGTGAGAAAGGTGGAAACAGATCTCCTGGCTCCAGAACTATGTGCTCGTCGTCCTAGGAAAAAAGTCAGAGAGCCCAAAGGCTGCACAGTCGGGGCCTTGGTGGAATCCTGCTGCGAGGGACTGGAGGTTTAGTCCAGCAGGATTCCTCCCACTGGAAGTGACACAATATGTGTTTGTCACAGTTCCTTCTCTCAGCTCTCAAAAATTCATTAGTTAAACTAGCTAAAATGAAATTCTTTTGTTCAAGCACATCTGGTTATTTCATGAAAATTGGCATTTGGAGTGAAAGTTACGATAAAAAACAACAAAGGTAAATTTCAAGCTTTAAACTTTTTCCAGTCTTCTTCAAGCAGCAAAATCTTTGCATAGATTTTGTAATTGATTTGTTAACTTACTTCTACCCCAGGTATTTTATATTATCTTCTTTTATAATAAATCAGTAGTAAGAAGAAGGTCGAAACAAACAAACTTTATTTCTCCACATAAAAAACAGGCTAAAATAGGGGGGTTGTATGTCATATCATCCTACTGGATAGATTCATTCCACTTATACTTAGCAGCACATTACAATTCCCTCTTGACTTGGAAGAGATGGAAATATGGTGCTTTGGTATCACATTAGCGTCTCCTGTCCATTGGGTTTGGGAGTTCATAGAGAAGATGCAGTCTGTCTAATGAAGCACCATCCTTGACTGAACTGGAATTTCAAACTATTTTCAAGGTCAGAAGAAATCAAACACTCCAATAATCTGTACATTGGGAATTAGAGTATTCTCAAGAAAATCCTCGGAAATAGTTGTTATAGGCCAGGGAAATAAGTCAAGGAAGTTACCTTAATCCCTCTCAGAGAAGCAAATGACTCCTGGCCTGGTCTCAAAGCAATCACGTCTCCTTCTACTAACAGGCTCACAGGCAGGTTGACAAGATGACCATCCCTGTAGGCCCAATGAAGGGACCAGGATGGGGCATAAGGCATGTGAAGGTCAGGGTACATGGAGTCTGGCCATTTCACGTCTTTGCCAAGAGTATCTGAAAGCACGAAGTGTGAAAGAATTAAGTGATAACAATTCTGGAGGGGACACTCATACATCGATTTACATGCTGTAGTGGCTATATGTCCTCCAGTGCTAAGTTCAGTCCATTCCCATGATCATTTATCATCTCTCTGTTTCTCCTCGATGGCTTTTCCCCTCTCTCTCCACCCAGTATTAACAACTAAATATAGTCATCTTATAACTTTAAATACACACTTGTACAATGGACAAGCTAAATGCTGTCCTTAAAACTGCCACACTGAAACAAACTGCCTCCTCAGGTTCAAAAGCCCCCATTGAGACGATGCTCACGCGCAGCAATTTATTTCCTTCTGTTCTATGTTGTGGTACAACCCCACATATTCTTCTCTCATCATCTGCTGCAAGGCAGATATTTTTGTAAGATACTGAGGATTCGAATTACTCCAAAGCACAGACATAACAGACGCCTACCTGATAACACACAGATTGGAAGCACATGGCAGCTCAAAATAACTATTCTACAGGACAGGCATGAGTAGGACACAATTCTCACAGCCTGTTTCTGTGTAACATGGGGGAAGGCTAGTAAGCTCAATTAGTAATGTATGTGACCAGGTTTTGAGAAAAATCCAATGGGAGGAAAACGCAAATGCAAACGAGAGACAGATGAATAAGACCTCACCATTTATCTTATCAATGATTGTCTGAAGTCTCCTCTCCACCTCTCTGCACTTCAGCCTCTCTTGACGCCCGATCATGAAGAGATCCAAGAGGAGAAGGAGGAAGAGTGCCACTGCATTAACTATCTCAGCACCTTGGCTTTGCACAGCAAAACAGAAGAAAGCAGAAAGCAGATGAGGTTTGAGTAAATGAGCAGAATACACTGCCAGCCGCCCACAGAGATAAATGCACACCTGCTCGGTTGTTTATTCCTACATCCCACAGACTTATGGCTAAAAAAGAAAAGCAGGGGAGCTATGATCATACTGCTTTAGAATAATGCCACCAGAGAAATCTGAAAGGACCTGTTTCAATTAAAAAATACCCTTACAAATACAGTTAAGGCATGCGCAGGTGACAGCACAGTAACTTCTCCTATGAGCCACTAACTTCTCCAGTTTCAAAATCCTTCCTAACTCTGATAATGCCTTAGGATTTTTCAAGATCTAGGAATGCTGTAGAAAAAAAAATTCAGTCCCTCCATAGGACATTCTATGGGTCTATTAGAAGTAGAATTAAGTTCGCTGAAGTTTTGTGAGAGGGACTTATAGGGACAGAATTACCAGTGTGAGTATGCTAAGGTCTAGATGTCTAAACAGAATGAGGGACAACACTATTGTGCCAGCCACACACAGTGTCGAGACGATATAAAACTACGACCTTGCTTCAGTTAACCAGCATAGGATGTTCTGCTTACCTCCCCTGTGGCTGACTCCCATAGCAGCACAGCAGCAACAGCACTGCCAGAAGCATCAGAGATGCACCAGGCCAGTGGAAACAGGAGCAACGGTTACCATGGTACAGAAAACTGCTCCTCCACACCTCCTACAAAAGGAGAGCAGCAGACATTCAGCATTCACGAAATATAGAGCCAGACATTTGAAAAAGCAGAGTGAGAAAGGGTGAAGGCAGCAGTTGTCACTCCAGGGTGAACACAACTTTGTAAAATCCCTGAATATGATACAGAGCATCCCAGTTATGTGAATGCTACACCACTAACAGTTGCTCAGCTGGCGAGTATGGGTGAACACACTCTGCCTTACTCCTGCTTGGAAGAATGAAAAGGCTTCTGTGCCAGGCTGCCCCATTGTCACTAACCAAGCAAGGAACACTTTTAAGTACCATGCATAAACACTAGCACTCTGTATTCAACACCCCCCCAGACAAACACAGTGGATAAGGGGAGACTGTTGAGCTTCACAGTTCTTTCTCTCCACCTATACGGACCCCATAGGCACACTGCCGTTAGTGGCTCTTGAAGCCCTTAGATCCTTCACAGGTGAAGCTAAGCTCCTGTAGAGCTCCAACATCCAGGAGAGAAGTGCTGAGAGAAATATACCCTTAGGCAGACTCCTTGCTTTGTTCCGAAGGACTTTAGCAGTTCTACACCTGGACACTCTGCAGCAGCAGTCCAGGGGGGAATGCAGACAACTTTTATTTAGTCTTCAGCTTTACTTTGAGAAGGGGAGACTGTATGCCCAACCTTGTGCTGTTTGGTGCCTCACCTTCCATGAAGTCACTTTTTTCCGTTCTTTCTGATGCCCCTCCAGCAGTGCTGACAACTGGTCTCTCAGGATTGTGAGGGCTTTCTTTGTGGTAAGGCCCAAACTTGAGGTCATCTCATCCTGAGGTGCCAGAAAAACAAACTGTTTAGTGCTTTCCTATTTTCTTTTTAGGCTTTTTCCTGGTGGCTGACTGAGCACCCTACTGTGAATGTCTCGCACTCATCATCACCAGTCTGATTCTCCATTTTCCTGAAATCATCTTCCCTCCTGTGAACTTTAGACTGCTGGCTGGAATTAGAGCACTTAGATAATATCAGGTAAACAAACTGGTCCTGACTGTGCTGGATAAATGCTTTATCAAAGCACAATACCAAGTCATTTCTGCGAAACAAGATTCTAATCAGCAGAGGCTGAGGACAATACAAAGGGAGGCTGTTCAGGTCCGAGGTTACGCAGGCTTGAACCGGTATCAGCTTGTAGAGACAACAGAACACAGACAGTTATGGTAGAATTTTAATGATGCAGGATGGATTTTGCTAACAGTAATAACAACTAAGTAGTGGAATATCTGCAATTCTAAACAAGAGTGGTCCAATTTCCTCAACTGCTTGTTACGAATTTTTGGTTATGAATCCTGCCTCTGTGGCTAATTTGATGCAGAAGCCCCCAGACTAAAGTGCTAGGCCATGGATCAGTCCAGGAGGAGACACAACTCCAGCACCAACTCCTCCTTTTACAAGAGAAAGCACTAGAGTTTTAAGTGCTGAACTGTACGACCATATGAGGGGGGCATTTGGACTTGAAGGGAGCACACAGAGCCCAGAGCACTGTTCCCTCACCGGTCAGCAAAGAGGCATCAGCCTGAAAGGATGCAACTCAAGAGCGTGCCATCTGGAAAACACTGCCATAAGATGCTGGTAACAAGAAAGTGGGGTCAACACTTGCATTTCTGGGGCAAGAACACAAGCACTTTCCTTTCTTTCAAATCACAGAGACTGCTGAGAGATGCTGTGGGTACCAGATCACTGAAAGTGAATCAACATGGAAAAGCAGGCAGGTGTCCATGAGAGGGCTACAGCAGATATCATGGAACTGGTCAATAAAAGTTCTCATTTCCATTTCATGTTTTAATACAAACACCTTGAGAGTGTACAGCGCACAGGATATCCTGCCCATTAGAAATGCTCAGGTGTATCACACTGTTTACAGAGTGCAGACCACCTGAACACAAAGCAGGCAGGAAGCTTCCCCTCCGGTCCCCACCAGTGTGACACAGCCCAGCAAACACAGCCCAGGCAGGAGCTGCAGCTCTTCCTCCTGTTGCAGTGACAAGCGTGTCCCAGCCCTGCCAAATCCACTGTGGTCTCAAACTGCAGCAGCTCTGCTCTTCAGGAGCTGCGTGCACGTACCCAGCTCGGCGAGTGCAGCTCAGCTACGATCTGCACTCTTCTTCCTGTTCCTTAACTGAGTGGTTTTGAGATCAACATTTACTGGAAACTAATCTCGGACTTCAGACTTATTTGCATTGACAGTCCAATCCAAAACTGTAACGTAAGTGTGAAGGAATAGCAGATAGACGCTCTTTAAACTGCCATCTACCACACACACACACTCCCCACCTATCAAGGACAATTTGAAACAGCAAATTCTGGCCAGGCAGAGTGTAACAATGCTGCTTTAGCTGCACTTTTACAGAACTAAAAATAATCCTGCTGTAGTTTTCATTCTCTGTGTCAGTTTTAGGAATAGAGGAAGCAGTTCTGTGTTGTTCTTGGAAGCAGCCCAGGTAACATCGGCACAGGACTAAACATAGGAGCCTCTCAAAGACTCCCAGAGGAGAAGATGGCAGGCAAAGTAGCTGGCAACAGACACGCTGCTGCACCACGGGAGTGCTGCAAACAGGAGTGCCCGAGAGCAACACGGAGCAAGGGAGAGTAAGGTTTTTCTCTCTCCGCTGACTGCTGGCTGTTTGGGGCATAGCAAAGCACCCACAAAAACATCCTCTCCAACGCAGGGAAAACAGACAAATAAATGAGACACATGGAATGAAAGGCAGCAGTAATAACAGGGACTTTAACAGAAAAGCAACGTCTGCTTAGACACCAAGCCGGTTCCAACAGATACACCAAGAGCTACAGAAGAAATGACCAGAAAGCTGCCCTTAATGCCGACATCTAGTATGGTCCCGCACTGCCTAGAAAGAGAAACTGCCACATCACAGCAGGCAGCAAGCAGAAAAAGGCAGCAAATCCAGAGGTAATCGAAAAGGTTCTTGAAATACTGGCACAGCTGCTCCAGTCTTTACACAGGAGTTACTGTTTTGCCG
The DNA here is from genome assembly GCF_965231255.1 of Vanellus vanellus. NCBI lineage: Eukaryota > Metazoa > Chordata > Aves > Charadriiformes > Charadriidae > Vanellus > Vanellus vanellus. The sequence goes on from NC_138922.1 coordinate 7,520,771, forward strand.
TAGTATCAGTCAAGGTAAGGGCAGCCACAAAGGAAGGTGGCTGTAGCAGGTGAGAAAGGACAAGGGCAGAACGTGGCAGGGCTGGGAAGGAGAAGGGCAGGAAGGGCAGGGACTGCTAGACACCCATTCTGACGCTTAAAACGTGGAGTATTTGGCAAAGCAGACAGAGCCAGCCTGGTAAGCAAACACTGTAATAATGTGAGTGACAGGCTGCCTGCGGTGACTCAGATAACCCACTGCTGGTGAGCATCAAGAGAAAGCGCTCGGAATCAAGGAATGAAAGGGAGAGGCGAGAAGAGCCACCCTGAGCTCCTGGCAAGGGGCAGCTCTAGGTTTTCGCAACAAGAGCTGCCCTGCTAAGTCATCAACTGCTAATGAGGCATTTTTCAAATGCCCTGAAGTAAACCTTTGTATATGGCAAACCTAGGCAACTCTTAAGCTGTCCCAGAGGGATCTTTCTAGCCTTTCATCAGCTGAAAGTGCTCTTCCTGCCACAAAACAGGAGGTGAGCACCCCAGGGTGACCAAGTCATTCACAGGAGGTGTTAGTTCATTAATAAAAACCTCAACATTCACATCTTTGCTTCGGAAAGTTGCATTCAAAGAGTAATCCTCTAATTTTCAGGTCAAAACAAAAACAGCAAGACACCTTCCCACCCAGCTGCTTTAGCACAGGGTTTGCTCTGAAGAAAAAAAAAAAAAAAAAAGAAAAAATAGACAGTAAATTCCAGGTTACAGTGAAAGCAAACCCCTGATGGGTACCAGAAGGCATTTTAAAAGGCTATACTTTCATTTTGCCTAAAGGGAAAAAGTCCTGAGGAGAAAATGAGCAGTTGCTTCCTTCTTTGCCCAAGAGGCTGGAGAGCACAGGAACCACTAAGTGCACTTACAGCTCCTCTGGAGCTGACCCCTGCCCCGGCTATCACAGCCTTAGTCCGAGAGGCGCGACCGAAGCCAGGTAAACACAGGATGATTGCAACCTTCTGCCTTGCAGACGATAATGCGCCTCTCTTAGAGTTGTAATCTGCAGGAAAAAGCACACAGCGCAGGTGATTTTTTTTGTACGTGTGACTTTTCTAGGGGGAATGAATGCACTGAGGTGTGGACTGGACAGGAAGATGAACAGATGCGTGAATGGGCTCCTCTCTTCTCCACTTTCAGTAAATATCCTAAATGCTAAATTACTGCTTAGCTTGCCTGCAAATGCCAGGAAAAGGGAACTTGAGCTAGATCTAGCAAATGCCCAGTTTTAGAAGCTGGTTTGGCTCTTCAGGAAGGCGACAAGAAGCAGCTCAGAGCTAGGAGATTTTGAGCCATGGACTATTCTTTGCCTTCATGTCTCAGTTGGGCCTCCATAGTTTGACAGTTGGCAAATATTAGCTGGCAAATACCCAATGATCCAAGAGCTTGTTTAAATCTGTAGCCTTGCCTGGCTCACAGCAAAAAGGTTTCCTTAGCCTTCCAGGAGCGTTTTCAGACTGATAGGTAGGAAAAGAGTGGTTATCTTCCAATTTTTTCTCCCAAAATGTAAAGTTGCTCCTGAGCATCACCACCTACTTGTGTCTGCTTCCCGCAGCACACCTTCACCTTCACACAAGATCACCACTGGCTCCTGATCTCTCCTCCTAAAATTCCCATCCTGTTCCTTCACACACAGAACCACTTGAGAATATCTTACAAGTTTACCAGCTATTCTCACACTGTGCTATCCAATGAAAGACAGAAGTCTTGCTCCTTCCTTCAAGAGGAACAAACAAGCAGAGGTCAGAATGTATACAGCTGGGAAACAGACACCAAATATTAGTATAATTAAGTCCTCATATTTTCATACAGCCATTACACATCCATAGTAGCATATTTATTTGTTGTACCAGCAAATGTTGATATAATATGTGGTGCTGTATCACATGTGCCAAACATTTTTTTAAATAATACTGGAGCACAAATATAGGCTTTGCTTTACAGAGTAAAGTGGGTTGAATCATCCTCCGTCCTCTGTGGATTCAGTCTCTTGCAGTATAAAGACTTCTCACCAAGACTGCTGTATACTTGAATGTAACTGCCTTTACAAAGACTGTTTAAACAGATAAGGGAGTAGAAAGAGTAATTTGGTGGAGTAATGCCACCAAATATATTTGCATTTAGTACTGTAAGTCAGATTCTTGCTTAGGATAAGGCACGATATGACAGTGGGGTTTTTTGGGTCTCATCAGAGAGGATGGCAGACATACACACGACTGCACGCAATTCCTTGGGGCAACATTTCTTACAGCAGGCAAGTCCTAAAGAGGGATTTATTCTTGTTCTAAAGCAAATCATACATTCTGTATGCTACAGCTCTGTCCAACTGTGGCTGCTGAGTTAGTGTTCAGGCTGCCTGAAATGGCATATCCATGCTACAGAATGACACAGATATAGCCAGCAAAGCCAATGTATAGGTCACTCTGGGCAAAAGTTTCCCTTTACTACATACATCCTTGGTCCTGATTATGCTTTTTGTCTTTCTTAGTACTCACTTGGTTACTTTTCAAAAGAGGTCTGATCCCTGACTCCTAGCAAGAGTGCTTCTCTAGTGACCCAGGCTACATGAAGCCTCCACCCTGCCATATTGCTACCCCACAAGATGGTATTTTGAATAAGACTCTGGACTGAACATCGGGACAGCAGGATTCTGTTCTTCCTCTGCCATGGATTTTTGCATGGCACAGTGAAAATCGGATGCTCCTCTGCACCTTAGTTTCTCATCTCTATAATGGGACTACCGACTCCTTACCAACTGTAGGCGTTGTGAGGATTTTAATATTCACCAACCCACCTGAACACCACTGGAAAGCACAGAAAAAAGAAATGAATGTTGATATCTGCATGATTCAGGCAGCTCCATCAAGCAGATCATGGCTCTGCGGGGACCACTGCCTTTAAAACTGGATATGCTGGGAAAGGTACCAGAAGGCACAATGAACACAACTGTTAAACTTCGTTTAAATGCCACCTGACATGAGCTTGGCAGCCACAGCTTAGCTGTTGGTGGTCTCAGATCAAATGAAACAAGCAAAGTCTTCAGCGCAGCAGTGCCCAAATTAATAGACAGAGCAATAGTCAACAACTGTCTCCTTCCTCCATCTGCAGCAACCGTATGAAAGGCAGCCCAGACCTCCCCCTGCCCCCAGACAAAAGAGCCCCTGCAGCTTGGTAACTGGGTGTCTGTGGGGGCTCCAGTGTGGACGCTGGCTTTGAGGCTCCCTGCAGCTCATCACTAACAGGGCCTGCAGACTTACACTGCAAAGAGACAGCTGCAGGAGCACAGATCTCTCAGACATCTGGCCAAAGCAACGCTGATCAGCCGTCTGAATCACCACTGCATTTTGGTGTGAACAGAGTCCATTTTAATCCAGACAACAACATTCATATTTTATGCCCTCCGTAAAGCACAGAATAAGATGCCAACAGGCACGATCAACCTTTCCATATGAGTAATGCAAAGCTCGGTGCTTTGCTTCTCCCTCAGCTAGTAGCAGCTCAACAGCAGAGAAAGACGCGGCCGCTCCCCAGGTAAAAGCTCCGTTTTGAACTGTACCTTCCCTAGTCTGTCTCTTCGGTCCTGTTTGCAGCAGCAAATCCCCAACCATAGTTACCTGCTCCACCAGGCTCCTGGCAGGATGAAGCAGTGTTTACACAGTGCTTTGAAGCTCACCTGTACTATGCAATTATCAAGCTTTTGTTACTGTTATTGATCCAGTTACAGTATTCCTCCAAGTTCAGAGAGCAGTTAGGGGTCCATATGTATTCTGGCTTCAACACACAGCATACTGCTTTATGCCAATGCAGAGCTTACTCCAGAGGATGCTAATCCCCTCCCAGGGGCCAGCAATGCTCAGTAATCCACAGAACTTCAGCACCTTTAATTCCCCCCCTTAGTTCCCTTCCCATTCCCGCTTCTTTATCTGAAGACTTTGAGGACTGAAACTATGATACAGCCTAGCAGGTACACTGCAAGATGTTTAAAAGGTATAAGGAGATTCAACAGCTACAGATCAAAAGACAAATTTAAGTCATGAGGCAGAGGGGCAACAAAGCAGGAGTCAGCAGCTAAAATCATGTTTGTCCCCTCCTGTTGGTTCTAGGGTTAAATCTGCAGTTTAAAATAGAGCTGCCTTCCCCATCCCCTCCAACACCAAGCCATTCTCCAGCTAAAATCATCATTCACTGTTTCATGTCTTGCCATACCCTCTTTCCCCAAAAACCTCAAAGCTCTTCGTGCACCATCACATCAGGCAGGATGCAGGCTGGGGAGGGAGAGGGTGAAAGCCATTTTGAATTTAAATGTTAAGGGGGAGAAACTTACTTTGCGGCATTTGCCTTGGTGGGGGATCCAGAGATCAGCCTGCTTGAAGAGCATCTGGGCTAAATTCCTGCGCCACTTCCCCAGCAACTTGCACTGCCGCTGCCCTCCAAAAATGAAAGAGCAAAAAGGGAGAGAGAGCAAGACTGTGCAGAGCCCAGCGCTGCAGAGAATGAGACAGAAGCAGCAGAGTGAAGCACCAGTCTGCTGATTAATTCAGCCTGTTTCCAGTCACGCTGCATATCCAGCAAGGAGGCGGTGGATGGGGGTGGGGGATGAGGGATAGAAAGCGAAAAAAAAAAAGGCAGGGAGAAGAAAGTTTGCCCAGGATAGCACCAGATGTCTGTAAGAATGGCCCATTCATCAGATGGAGCCAATGCAGCCAGAATCCCTGGGTTCCCTGCCTGTAGAGATGCATGTGCATGCACAGTAAGGGTAGTGCTGACAGACAGGGGTCTGTGGAAAAGCAGATGGCAAATTAGAAAGGACAAAGTGCTATAAAATATACTACAGGGGAAGGAACACCTAAGCAGGCAAGGAAAAAGACTAAATTGAGACAGAGAGAGGACAGTCTTCCAGATGACTCCACAGCTTCGGATTCAAGCTCAATTTAAAAATATAAGCATTTGCTATTTAAACAAGTTGAGATGCTTACAGGTCCCAGTCTGAAGTGTTCCCTCCCTCTTCTCTTGTTGACAGAGAAAGCAGCAAAAGCCCCTCTCAGCATCCAATATTCATACATCCTGAGCCTCACAATCTAAACCAAAAGGTGCACACAAATTTTTCATAGCCATGTGCTATCCCTGGGACTCCCCATTTACTGACACCTGGGCAGCGGCACAGAGGAGGCAAAGGAACAGTGAAGGGCTGGGTAGACAGCGAAGGGCTGGGTAGAACAACAAGTAATGGGATAAAAATGCCTTTGGAGGTGAAGGAGCAATAAGCCTTCACTCTCATTCTCATATTTTACAGGAATGCTTCCTTCTCGTTGTTGGAGGGAAGCACCTTTATAAGTGGGTTTTTATATAGCTCCTACTTCAGTGCTGTCCTAATTCTGTCTGGGGCTTCCCAGTTCTGCAGAGCAATCACTAAACCAATTATATTCATTCCACATAGAAAGGGGTAAAGAACTGGCCCAGCCAAGAACCACGTCAATCGCTTGCCAAGGATTACAGCTGGCCAGTACAGAATGGAACAGACAGGCACTGGAAAGCCTTCCGGTCTCAGCATATCATGTAGCTTTGAAGACCACGTACAGGTGTCAGTATTCGCATACTGTCCCTGGCCAAGCTCTTCACTTCCTTTCCTTCCCCCGAGATTCAGATGCCTAAACAGGCACAGGCCATATTCTGTATTTAAAGCCAGAAGTGTAGAAATTAAGAGGTCTCAGTGTTCACAGTAAAGCCAACACAGGCTAGATCTAAGACAACTTCTCACAGATCTAGTTATCACCTCTGTATCAGCACCAAGTTACAGATCAGTATGTAATCTCACAAAGCTCTTAAAGCCAAAGTCGAAGGGAAGCAGACACTGCATTTAATGTCAGTTCAGGAGAAACAGGGGAGAAACAGGCAAGACATCCTTCATCCTTCTGCAGGGCATTTTGTTACCTAGACAACAATTTTAAACCACAGAGAGGAACAAAATGTCCTAATGGCACAATTTTTCCTTCCTTCCTCTTTTCCTGCTAAGAAACTACTCACCTACTCACTTCAATACAAAGAAAAAAAGTAAGAAGAAAAAAGAAAGGATCGACAACATGGGGTTAGAACGGGCAAACCCTCACACAACATACATATATCAGCCCCTTCCTATCTTAGTGCTTGCTGAGCTGTTTCCCATGGCTCTGCACGTTCTGGAGACTTGGATGAATGTGAATAAAACAACTTGCAGGTGACAGTGCAGTACCAAGAATAACCCTTGTGCTTCATGTAGTTAAGAGGTCCCAACACAACTTTTTTCCAGCTCTGAAACTCCAGCTTTGGTCGTGAACACAAATGGAAATGGATCAAATTGCCTCCTTTTGTTTACCGCACTGTCAAGAGATCTTCCTCCCAAGTGTTTTGTGTAGGGCAGTAATTTGTACTATGTAGCTTCCTTCTGATGTCAGCTGGTATCATAAATTGCATCTGGACATGCATTTGTGCATTAAATAACAGAACGTGCTATCTTTGAAGGAGCAGAAGCTGTAAACTTGAGAACTGAAGATAATAAAACTGTGGGTTAAAATAAAAGGCTGAGTATAAAGGCAGAGGGAAGGGACTGAGACCCATACAAAAACTGCAGCACAGATGAGAGACGTCCGTGGGAAAAGGATCAGTTTGTGAAAAAGCCCTTGGAAGAAGAGCTGAGTATTTAGAGAACAGCAGGGAATAAAAACCAAAGATACTGATACTGGCAAGATGAGAAGAGGCAAAGGACTTGTGCTACTTTTCAGTCCAAAGGTAGGACTGCAGCTCTTGTAGGCACCCTGGAAAAAGGTAGCTCAGGACCAACAGTGCTGTAGCCAGAGCAATGTGGAGTACAGCACAGGCTCCCTGCATACACTCCTGGGCTCTGGCCAGGCGGCACGGTGCTGTATCCAGGCTGCAGCAATTACACTGGGATAATACAGCTCAGTTGTTACTGGTAACTGTGGTATGGATTATGTCAATAATTTTTAATAGTTGCGTTGCTGCAAATACAGCCTACATCTAAAGTAACTCGTGAGCCTCACACTGTCCTGCGGCAATCAGTGCTGCTGTCTGTCTTGGTATATTCTCAGTGGCTCTTGGAGCAGATTCTGGCACCTTTCACAAGTATTAAATTCACTTCAGAAATACACAGAAAATTAAAAAGTCAGGAGACGAGGGGAAAGAACAAGATATCAGCACATTTAATTTAAGAAGGTTTTGGCACTGTTCCTAAAATATTCTCTGCCTTTCTCTGCAGTGTCTGGCTTCTGGCAAAAACTGGAAGGCAGCCTACGTTACACCTGACAAACTCTGATCCTCAGCTATTTCTGACAACGGAACTGTATTAGCTGACTGGAGCCAGAGGACAAGTCTCTCATCCTTCTGAGTGACAGATGTCTGTGCCACAGCAGCGCTCAGAGCACATCTTCTGTTCCAGGAGTGCTAACTCTTCATCACACACATAGAGCAAAGAGATTGCTTTCAACTGGATTTGGGACTGATGCTTTCACTTGGGTTCATTTTATTTTTAACATTTTAAAACAAACCCAGCACATCAAATTTACTACTGAGGTTACACAGCAGGTTAATTTGTTCCCTTATCAGCATGTATGTGTCCAGGTTCTTCACTCTGGAAAGGAAGATGGATTCTACCTTAAAGGGGAAGAATAGCTAGCAAGAATAAAACCATGGTCTTTCCTCAGAATCCAAACAAATTAAGTTGTAAAATGCAGCTGTATGTATCGATGTTTTTTTTTTAAATTGCTATTGAAGAGAGTGTGGTGATTTTTTGTCTTCATTTTAAATCCCCGTTCAGAAAGGAGGGAGAAATGACTTCAGTAAGTCAGGAGAGGAGACTAGGACTTCAGAACACCATGATTCCCCATAATCTCCTTGTGCAGGACACTCTCCTAATAGGCCTTTTAAAGGTCTATTACAATACTGTCCCCTCTGCTGCCTGTCCAGCAATTTGATACGCTTTTCCTGCGTTCTGCAATGAAGAATGTCATATGAGAGACAGAGAGACACAGAGAGAGAGATATGAACCAAAGATAGCAACCTACAGTGAAAGTGTCCTCTCTGTGCTCTTCCATGGCTGCAGCAATACCAGCACTGCCACTCTCAGAGCCTACGCAGCAGAACACATCACTGTACAGAATGGTAATTGCGTCATCTCTCAAAATGATCAATACCAGATTAGCCCATGATGTCATTAACAGGAGAATAAATAGATAATTATCCTTGTTGGAATGTTACCTCCATAGTAATACAGCAATTTGATATAAAAAAACATAGTTCAAACATGTCCTCCCAGCATACCAGCGGTGAGAGGTTCAGGCATGAGTAAACCCAGGCCCGCCTAGCACACTACAGAACCGAAAACCTAGCAAGTAAGAAGTCTAGTAGGCAAGTGCAAGAGCTGATGTGAAAAACTGAGTACCTTTCAAGTCACTTACACATCTGTAGTAATCTTTTAGAGTAGATCTGAGTCTAGGTGATTATCTAACGGGTATTTTGCACTAATGAACAAAACCCCTTCTTGATGCTGGAAGCACTGTTAACAAAACAGCGAGAAAGGGATGCACGCAGAGTAGCACAGACAGCAAACAATCGGGCAGATAAAGCTTACAGTGTGGTGGAGAGAGGAACACCAAAAAGGAAAGCCAAGAATGTTCTCTCACCAGAGTCAGCTGAGATCTTGGCACATACAATGTTCTTCACTGGTCTCAAACTACCTGTCCCATTTCTGATGGGCATCCAGAATTAGGACCAGTTCACTTTTTTGAGTGAGAAGTACATTTAATACTCAGGTGGCTGCTGAAACATGGCTAAAACATAACTGACCAGCAGACTACTCACTGACGTGATCAAAATAATTTTACTTTTGGGAAGCAGTAACATGTGCCAAGTTTACAGTCTCTTGTCAGCCACAGCTGATACGCCTTTTTAGCTTCTATAGCAGCTATTCATGAAGATCTCTCTCTCTTCTTTTTCCTTTGAAGCTCAAAGCATGGCAAGATAGGAGGAGACAGACTGCCCCTCCATACAGTATCTAGACTTATCTGGCACTTTCTAAACAAGATCTAGAAATACCATCCTGCAGCACTCCCTAGAAAGACATGCAATAGCCCAAGAAATACATACACTTATCAGTAAAACGGGACACAGGTGATTTCATCACCTTAGTTTATTTAAAAAATCTTCTCAGTGAATTCAGCCTCTCAAATAAAACCAAGGTAAGTGTCCTTAAAGCTTAAGAAAGACAAAGCACTGGTGACAGCATAGACTTCACCTATGTTGTTCCACCATGGTGCCTCAGTCCCAGCCTGCAAAGGACTTACCTACTGATACAAGTACAACCCTAGGAATGTGAAGATGACAGAACTTTCAATTTTGATAATAACCATGGACTATACCATCACATAATACCACCAAATGGTGAGTCTTGACCCAAAATAATGAAAGGCAATTAAAAGGATTCAACATGCAAGTTGGGTATGACCCTTATCATGAAACTTACCTGACACTTCTCCTTGAGGTCCATGGCTATGCGGTTCTCCAAGCATGTCCAGCAAAAGAGGATTACTGTCTCCTCAGGGGAGAATGTCTCCTAGATAGAGATGAGCTTGGCTACATTTATCACATCACCATCTGTGGAAACAGAAGGGGAAGCAGTCAATCTCCCCGTATCACTCCCTTTAGGACAAGAAAGTGATGAAATTCATAAAATTCAAATTACAGGATTGGTCTTTAAAAGAAGGAGAACTGGGGAGCTGAAAGTGCTTCTGATAGCACATCAACTTTCCCCTTACTCAGAACTCATCCCATTAGCTGAAGTCCCCTAAAAACTGGCAGCAGTAGACAAATTAAGTTCCCTGCAGTTCACAGTAAGAGTATTATTGCAGCCCTGACACACTTTTGGGCAAGCCTCCAAAAAAAGCTGACAAAGCACTGGATTCCACCAGGTGTTGGAGTATGCTGTCACCCACGGCTATTTGTCTTGCTATTCTTATCTAACAGGAGCTTTGTCCAGCTAATCTCTAATGGAGCCTGCAGTAATGATTCTTCCATTTGCTGAACAACACATCCAGTCTTTGACAAGGCTACGCTGCTGGGCTGAGCATGTATCTGACCACCATTAAGTAGGCCAGAAGTCATAAAAACAATTCCAGATTACCCGGGAACTGTGCCTTTTTTTTTTTTTTTTTTTTTTTTTTTTAGCAAAACTGGGACAGAATTGAGGTAGGAAGCAGCTCTGGAACTCACATCTTTCTTCTAGCCCATCTCCCCCTTGATCACCCATGGCACAAATTTGTTCTCCTTCCACATCTGCAAAATGTCTTTTCTGCTCAAAACAAAGGATCTGTGTACATTGCTCTGGAGGATACTCTTATATATAAACATAATGAGATATTATAAGATTATACATTGATTGGTCTTGGGAAAGTCTTTTTGTTGGCTAGTAACTCTTGGTACTATTTTTTAATATCACACACAAAATCAGGGCTTGGACATATACTTCTCCTAAATTCAAACAAACAAGGAAACAGCTGGATCTGCAAATCAATCCAAACCACCCACACATTTCCTAGGTACAACAGGACTGGCTTTTGCCAGCTGGGATTTACTATCCTAGTCTATACCATACTGCCTTCTTCAAAGAAGAAGGATTCTGGAGATCCCATCCTTGTGGCAGTCACCTGCAGCACTACTCTCCATAATGCTGCATCATTTCAAGGAAAATAAAAGACATCCAAAGCTTACTCAGAAAGCCAACGCTCTCCCACGCTGAAGAGTTAGATGTCAGTTATTTCCTCTCATGCAGGCGAGTCCTGCACCTGCATTTTGGGAAGCATCAAGCATTCAGTAGACTGCTGGTTATCAAAGAACTGCTAGCAGTATAGCAACTAGCACCTGCAAGTGCCATTTTTTGGCTGCCGGCTGGCTGGAATGAGCCACAAGTCTGGACTCTGCCCTACTTTTCTGTTCTGTGACCCTTCTCAATGTGCACACACCATGGGAATGAAGCTATTTTCAGTCACTTCGTATCCCTGCCAGGCCAATTAGCAATTGCAATGAGAAGATCAGACAAAGTTACTGGAGCGCAGCTGACAAAGAGGGCTGGGAGTGGGAAAGAGGAAAACATACTTTTGTACGCTTGCACGCAGCAGTTTAGAGCCTCGGTATCTTGCCTTTAACTTGAGAGTGACTTCAATATAAGGAAAGGCAAAGGGAAATGATTTTAAGGAGAAAATGGTCACTAACCATCCTGGTTTGAGGTAAAACAGGACCAATTTTGTTTAGTAACTTTGCTTCTTAGCTGGGCCCCTTCTAACTACTGAAATTAAAAGCATATTGTGCAGACACTGTTCACTCTCTGAGTGATAAAAGGGCTAAGAAATAAATCCACGATTCTTCTTCTTACTCCTCTCAGACAGAAGATTTATTAGTAGATCTACTGAAGGATTTATGCACCGGGCTCTCACTCATTAAAACAAAACTTAAGCACCTGAATTTCTCTCTAGATCTGGACTTCAAAAGCATAATTATCCATGACACAACTGGGTAACTGGGAAACCAAAGTCACAAAAGCAGAACAAGAAAAAAACATCCCAGACTGTTTGTGCTAATCCTATGGAGCCCGTATCATTAGTAGCGGTGGGTGGCTCTGGCTGGAGGGCAGGGGGGGCACGCAGGGAGGCAGCTGGGCAGGAGGCAGGATTTGCTGCACCGACATGAGTGACATTCTGGTTTAGGCAGCAAAGTGAAATGTGATCCTGAATGCAAAACACGCCATTCCTTAAAGTTCAAGGCACATCATCTGCATGCTTAGGAACACCACCTTGAAGTCCTTCAGTGCCAGGAAGCAGGATACACAATAAGAGTGTTAAGAAAGATTGGTTGGAAAGAGTGACTATTTCCTACCTAGAGAAATTCAAAAGATGTTATAAGGAACAATATAACAAGAGCTCGCAAAAGTAATCAGTGGTGCACGCAGCACTGCTTCATCATCATACATGCTCAGGGCTTCTCCAGAATTTAAACTGACCTGAAACCAAGAAGCAGTTCAGTTCCTCTCACATTCCCAATTTAAGGTGCCAACAATGGTCAGCTTGTAGACATTTCACAGAGAGAAAGCAAGAAGCCAAGTCTTTCCCATGCCAATCTAGATACACAATACAAGCAGAATGTTTCTTTTTTTTAAAGTGGAACTATATTTTTAAAAGGGTTTTCATTTAGAACGAAGAAGTCCAAACACAGTTAATTCTAGATAGGTTGGGATATCTTAGTATTAGGACAAGTGTAGCAAAAAGCAAAGACAGGCTACAATGAGAAACCATTTATCCTCAATTGCTGCAATGGGGTTGCCACATAAAATGCGATTTGCATGCTTTCTTGAAAATGCACAATTTATCAAAAATCAATGCATAATTTATCAAAGTAAAATGTCTGCAAGAATATTGCAAGAATTTTGTCATACCAACTAAAAACCTCACATGCCTTACAGACATCTTGCAAACACTCAGAAAATGTCTTCACACAATGAAGTGAAGCAGTTCATTAATTCTGTAGGCAATGTGCAGATCTGTGGAGTTGTGCATTCATGCACTCTATACTCCACAAGGTCCTTGTGTGCTCCCCTCCCAGACTTCTGTTTCAGGGTTTCCTGTAATTCCCACCACTGGACATGTGTCTCTCCATCATCCCTACCCAACAGCAGTGACTCGACACACTCTGGACCTATCCTAGGAGTTTTGTGCACTGCTATTTCTTCCACATTAAACCATCTGCCTTCCTCTGTCCTCCTCCCTGTTCTTATCTCTCTTCTGTTTGCCCAGGCAATTAGTCACTCGTGCTGTCGACATGTTAAACTCTGCCAGACAGCAGGACAGAAATGAAGTGGGTCTGCTTTGCTGGAACATGCTAGTGGGCGTCAAGTATTCAGACGCAGACAATCAGAGATGCCTGAAGTTGTGGTTGCTATAATCAGACATGAGAGGTTCCAAGTGCAGCCAGTTTACCCCTTTCACTTTCCCAGCACATTCCATCCTCCTCAGGATTCTCATGTCTAGAGCAGTCTGTGAAACTTTGAAATGGCTGGATGTGGTGTTCAAGTGTCATCATGCTGCATTCAGTCTAAGAAATACTTTCCAATCATTAGGCACAGTGAAACCCAAAACAAGGCCCATCAAATAAAATAACTCAATCCAGTGCATATAGCACTAACAGCAAACTAACTTTCTGAAAATCCAGTATGCCAAACTCAGCCAATAGTTTGCCCAAAGCTATGAGGAGAGGTCTGCAATGCACAGTAGAATATTTTTATTTTATATTTATAAGAATTAATGAGTTGAGTGCTCAGGTTTCCATGTGTATCTGATACCCAGACTTTTTCAAATCCGAAAAATACATTCCCATCACCCCAAAATAATTTTTGTTCGGAAGTGCCTGGAGCGAAGAGTAAGTCTTGTAGCTTGATCTGAGTATCAACAAGTGTTTGAAACATCCCCCTGAGCAGCAGAAGCAGAGCTTTACAAGGGTCCATTCAAACTTTGTTTACCTAATCATCTCTCAAATAGCAGTCTTATGCAGTCAGTGTATTTATATAGGTAATAAACACTGTGCTTTCAGATCCTGATCCACAACAACTTACAAAACCTCACAACATCATTACAAGGTATCAGTGTTGAAATGTAATAACTAATACAGCATGATACAGTACGTACAGAACCTAGAAAACAACTAGCAAACCAGAAAGGTCAAATAATTATACAACCTATAGACACTTGGAAAGAAAAATGTGTTTCTGAAGCTGCAAGTCTTTAGGGAGAAAAATAATTCAACCTAATGATACTGTTTTCTCTAAAGTGTTCAATCACTGCTGCTTTCATGTTATTTATTGAAAATTCCCAACATAGACTACTCTATGAAAAATGATGGGGAGCCTGAACATTTCTTGCTGCCAAAAGTGAATTCCTCAAGAACAGAAGCCTGATCTGTCACCGAGAATAGAAACACGGGGGAACAGATAACAACCAAAAAAGTCTTGGATAAAATGGCTTAGATTAGAGATGATTGTTTTGATATCAGCAGAACCATACGGTCTTCCTACTCATGAGTAGCTGATGTCTGCCTGATAATTTGCAACATGGGCACGTTTGCTGATATATGGGCTTCCAAAGGTGCATCAAGTGATATTGTCAATCGCTTTGAGACCCATTGAGAGCACAGAATAATTACAGCAAGGGAGCTTGGCAGCCAAACTTCTTGGCTTCAGTATCTGCTTGTGAAAAAACTCATCAAAATTTGGGCCAGCTAAACATTCTCTGCCTCAATAACCCTAAATTAAGATAGGGATAGGCTTATCTGCTTCAGAGAGAAACTGTGAAGTAAATTTCTTAGTAACTGTAAAGTAAGTGAGATCTTCTGAACTAATGTTGTGTATGTGCTAAGTATTAACAACTCAGTAGTGGTCAAATATCCCATTTGCACATGACTGTGAAGAATCAGGAGTGTATTTCACACAGGCTGTGTTTCCCTTGCCAAGTGACAGGAATTAGAGAGAGATACTGATTCTACCTGAGTCAGGAACAGGATCAAACTTGAATGAACTTAAAATTTGTCTTCCAACTGACAAATGTGCCTTTTGGGGGTGAAATTTAGCTTCTGTTTAAACCTTCGTTACTGAGAGTTTTCCAATAAAAAATACCTCTGACTCCTTCCTTCGATTTTCAGCACAGGACTTAAACATTAGACTTGTTTCAACGGGCAGTGGTGCTTAAAATGGAAGCTGAGCAACAAGGAGGGAGAAGGGGAGTACGAAATAGCTTTGGCACACTTATAAGAGTCAGACCGTCAATTTACTTGCAAGATTAAGACTGGCAAAACAAGATGCTACACAATGGAAAGAACATGTTTATTTTTGTTTTCATTTTGTTATGGTGAGTTGAGAAGTAATGGACAGATATGATCAAAAGAATGATCAAACTGGTTTAGTCTACCTTAGTGTTTCCACAGGGGTCAGTACTGTTTCAAAATAAGGTATAATAAATCTGAAAGATCTTTACTGTGTTCATTTTCCCGTATGCGTTAAAAAAAAAAAAAGTGTTTGGGAATTAAAGGATTGCTTTATCTTTTCTGCTTCAGGTACGCTAAGCCTGCCACAGAAAGACACAGCATGTATTCAGTCTGGATCAAAGTGAAAAATGCAATAAAAGGCACAATTCTGAAAGTTGTAAGGGCCCCTCCAGCTTCTGCAGAGCGATGACACATCATCTGCTTTGTGGCATGATGCCTTGAATGACAACTAAAACATTTCACAGCAAATGTATGGAAGAATTCACTGCAAAAGTGACAGCTGTCATTCATCATCATGATATTGGTTATTATGGTAACCAGGATTGTATGACTACCTCCAGTAAAAAAAAAAAAAAAATCCTGAAATGCTAGAAAACCACAAAAAGGCAGCAGACCAAAAGAAAATAAAAAAGCCCATGCTGTATTTATAGGACCTTCTAGAAAATCAATTTTTGCTGATGTACTCTGACTCACAGATAAAAGCGCAGCTTTTTCTCTTCATTCGTTTATAAATAAGGGTGTTTTACGATAAATAAGGGTGGTTTATGCATAGTTTATAGTAAATCTAGGCAAAACAACTCTTACACCAGCGTTTGCAATTTGGAGATATTTAACAAATGTCATGCTGATGGGAAGGTGTTTTCTGGGAGTTCCCCCAAAGCAGGCCCAGCACCTGAAGGCCATTAACAAGATCAAGCTCACACATTCATTCAAAGCAAAGACCAGCCCTTATGTAGAAAAGACACTGATCAGTTCAGTAGATTGTGTATTTTGCTATTCTCACAAGCTCCATGAAAGTTTTATGATGAACATTTGTATGGTGAGCTGTGCCTAGAAATAGGACAGTGAGCTGACTCACTCTGTTATGAAAGGAAAACAGAGGAGCTCTCTGCAGCTCCCTAAGAACTTCTCTCCACCACTCACTCGAGAGTATTCTAGACACAGATCTAAAGCGCCCTATTTAGTGGACAAATGGCCCCATACATTAAAAACCCAACCAACCCAAAGCAAGTCCTGCTCCCTGCAGGCCTGGGGGCAGAACAATGCTGCCCAAGCCCTAGCAGGACTCTCTTTTTGGCCAACCCTACAAAGGACTTGTCTTTTGGCCAATCCCCTGGCCCTGCTCCTGGCCAGTCCCACCCAGCCACACGGGTATATAAACCCTCACAACCCACATTTTCTTTAGGGCTGTCTTTGTGTCTGGAGCTGCCTGGTCTCTGGAGTACTTGTGGTGTCATCTAGCAGCTACTTTGGGTAGGACTCTTAACAGAAGCAAGGGTGGCCTCAAAGATACAGAGACTTAAACAGTTAGAGCTGTAATATGAAGATTAAAGGAAGGAGGTTTGTTTTCTTGGTTCCACTTGCAGTAGCAGTATTGATTTGTTTTGTGACTTAGGCTAAAAGTAATATCTTAATGTTCTCATCAGATAAAAAATGTTGGTAGTGTTTTATTTAAAAGGTCATGGTTAAAAAGAATATTATGTAAAAAGTTTTGATGTGCTTGAGTAAAAGTCAACAAAGAAATACAAAGCACTAAAGAATAAAAGGTATCTTGCATAAAACTAGCATAGTGTAGCTATTCATATGCATGCCTGTATTAAGCAGGCTTCTTAGAAAGTCAATATAGCTTGCTTGCTAGGTTATTCAAATTTTGCTATATTTGAGCAAGTGCTGTAGTTTAATGCAGTACAGCAGCTGTTAAGTAGCAGTTTGTTTATACAGAAACTTGCATTTCTAGGAACTTAAAGTGTTTCATAGAGACCATGTGCTACTATACCATTGCATCTCATGGTATATGAGCTGTCTGTTCAACTAAGAGTTTTATTCTACAGTTGCTGGGGGAAATAATAGGACTTTTAAGTATGCCATGGCAGCTTCCTTTTCTCAGAAAACGTGAAAATAGGTACTAGTTGGTAGCTGTCTTGGGAAGATGGATGGGTGATTAGGCTCATCTGCTGCTACCTTGGTAACTTTTAAGACTGATAAGATTAACTTAAAGAAACTCTTCTGTGGCACAAGCTGTCCTTCTGTGAAAACTCAGTAAGTCTTAAATGCATAACTAAAACACTATCTGGTCCTGTTGGTGGGTTTTCCCTTCCTCTCTAGCTATCTTTTGGGTAGATAGTGTCATCTAAGACAAACTTCTTGTGCTTTACATAACTGATTTTTTTTTTTAGGCCTTTTCTTATCAATAAGGGCCTGTGTTATCCTATAGGAGAAAGCTCCCAAACAACGGACAAACAGTGGTAATGTAATGCAAGGACTGCGTGGATCACAGCTTCTGGAAACAAAACAAGTGGATGTGAGGCAAAATGAAGCGTGGCGTGAACTTGTGCTGATCAAAAGACTACGAGGAGGTAGGCGCGGGAGCGGAGCAGGAGGAAACAACTGGTCGAGTCGAGGCTGCTGTGCAAGCTTGGAAGGGATCTGGGTGAACACGTTGGGGTGTTTTAGTCAGAATTTGGGATCATCCGTAAAACCCTTACGCTGCACCCACAGCTGCTGGAGCACCCTGCGCTGCCGGGCCTCGGCCCGCCGTCCCCCGTCGTCCCGTCCCGTCCTCCCCCCCTTTCCGTCTCGTTCGGGGCTGCGGGACCCGCCGAGGCCGGTGCCCGGCAGGGGAGCCCGGTGAGGCGGAGCCGGTCCCTCGGCTGCGGGAGAAGCCCCGCCGGGTGCGCTGAGCCGCTAAAACGTGTGGGAATGCCTTTTTTTTTTTTTTTTTTTTTTTTTGGGGGGGGGGGGGGGGGAGGTGTCTTATTTCTTGTCCCTCGTAAGCCGCTGGGTTACGCTCCGGCGAGGTGCCAAGGGAGGGTGTCTGAGGGGAATGGTGCGGCGGGACCTCTGCCTCAGGCCTCCCCCGCGATGGCGGGCAGCTCCCTGGCCAAAGTGGGGACCTCGCTGAGGGAGCGGCGGGCCCTCCCGGCCCCGCTTCCCGACGGGACGGAGCCCGGCCGCGCCCCGCCGCCGCTCGGCCCCTACTCACCAGCCACGCCGGGCAGTCTCGGCGGGGAAACCGCTCGCCCGCCGGGCCTCCCCTCGCGTCGCCGGGGCCGCCATCAGGGTCACTGGCAAGCGGGACGCCACGGCGCTGGGGACCCGCGGTGGCGCTTCGGGGCGGCCTCAAGAAGCCGGTGTCTGGTTGGTGAGATCCCGCGCGGCCACCCGTATGCCGCGCGGTGATTGGCTTGGCCAGGGTGGCGCGCGAAGCCGAGCATCCGCCCTGGCGGCAGGTCGGGGTTAGCCCTGAGGGGAGCCTGAGCGGCGGCTCGGCCCCGGCGGCGGCCCTGAGGGGGGGCGGCCAGCGGAGAGGCGATTTCCCTGGCCCCGCGACTGCCGCGATGCCGTCGGAGGGACGGTGCTGAGGGGCAGTGAAGTGATTTAGGGGCGGAGGGAATGCGGGTGGGGTGGAGAGAGCTCAAGAGCGGCCTGTGGCCTAAGGCTCCAGTCCCTTGGTAAAGGCAGGCCGTGGTGGGTGCCCCAGTGAGGGGAGGATGACGGAGAAGGGGTATCCCTTTGCCAGGGCTTTTCCTGTGCAAGGGGAGGGTGACACCTGCAGCTCTCCTTCTGAAAAGCCACTTTTTGCTGTAGAGTAACCAACTGACTGGAAGTCTCAAAGGAGCCACGAGGTGAATGTTCACGCTGGGTGCCGGATGCGCAGGAAACCGTGGTGGGAACGAGCACACAAACGTAGCAAGCCGGTAATCTAACGAGAAATCTAAGCCACTGCAGAATCTGGAAGGAAAAGCAAAGGTGTAAGGCAGAGATGGCCTGCTTCTGTGTACAGAGATTAGCGTGTTGTCTTCTGAATTCATAGTGGACTGGCTAAATTGAAAAGCTGCATGTCCCTTAGTTTTAGTTCCTTTCCTGTTCCTGTAATTCATTGCAGAGCTTGTATTAGCCCAGGTTGTGATGCAGTAGTTCCCATGTGAGATTTTTCTTTACAAAAGTGATGTTAATTAGTGTGCTAAACTACATATGCCAAAGCCTGGTGCTGTTGTTTGCAATCTTATGGCAATAAAGTGTACAAAGAACTTAAGGTCTGCACTGTTTTTCCCTGCAGATGCAGTCTTGGGTGAGAATGTAGTAGCTTGGGAGTGTACTCAATACTCCTTTGGGACAGTTTATTTTAACGGGGTCTGGATACATACAGAGTGCAGGAATTCTACAAGTGTGACTTCAGCTCTTTTAAATGCAATATAAATTTTAGTGAGGATAACGAAGGCCACAAAACTCCTGGTTTTCCTGAGCTTGTTACCCAGAACAATTCCCTAGAATCAGTTAAAAAAAAAAAAAAAAAAAAACCAAAAAAACATAAAAAAAAAAACAACAAACCCACAACTCTTGACTGATACTAAGTGTTTTTGGTGTCTTAGAAGGAAATAAAATGGCAGGCCTGGGGAATTTTATAGTGTAAATTAGAGACATTATACAAGGAAGGGGAAGAGGATAAATGTGTTACTGGAACTGCAATAACATAAGATCATGAGTTGTGCTTAGTGCTGCACGAACATCTCATTAGTTCCTCTTTATATTGTTGCAGCCCCAATAAAACCTACTTAATTAGTAGAAGGCTTTAAATAAAAGGTCAGAGTAAAGATACATCTTGAACAGAGATCTGGAGTCTGGATTGTTTTGCCTCTGACACTGGTTCCCTGTGGGTCTTGAACAAGCCACTAATAAAACCTGTTTCCACTCATAAGTATGCTATGTATAGAATTTCTGTCAATGGGATGTGCAATTACAGGGACTGATAGACCAGACCTTTTAACCTCTTTGTGCCTTTATTTCCTCCTTGCTAAATCTGATCTAACTGTTCGCCTCAGAGTGATTTGGGCATCTAGTACTTGTAGAGCGTGTTGAGATTAAGTGAAAAACAATATCAAAATTAATTATTACAAGGATGGCTGCAAGAGCACAAGCACCCTTGAATTGGACAATGTTGCTATAGATTCAGAAATAGGACGGGTATCCAGAGAGCACTTTTTCTGTGTATTCTAATACTAGATGAGAAAGGGAAAACTCAAAAGGCAAATGCTGTGAAGTACTCGAGAGGCACTAAACTGGTATGATTTTTGGATGTGAGAACTTTGGTGTAAAGACCTGTTCTACAAGAAAGTGCTCGATCATATGTTAAGTCTCATCCTCTGAATTTTTTTCATGTTACAGAATTGTGAATGAATGGTCTAAAGGTAATCAAGATAATGTTACTTCTGGATGTTTATAGTTATGTGATATTCTGGTATGGAAAGCTCATATCAGTCAATTTTGCCTTCAAATTAAGATCACTTCCCATACTTGCTTCAAAATAGCTATTAAAGCTCAGGTGCTTTTTTCCACATCCTTGTACTTCTTGGAATTTTTTCACTGTGTAAAGGCCTCCTATATCATTTTGGCAGGAAGTAAGTTTACAGAAATGAAACAGCTACTGAGAACCATTGTGCATAGTCTGAAAAAGCTTAATTTCATGCTCTCCATGTCTTCAGCGCAGGGATATACTGTCTCCTCTTGGGACCACAACATATGGGCAGAGACATGGCTCAGTTTGCAGTAAGCTTCCGCCTCTGAATGGCTTGCAGTGCCTGACAGATCCAAGGGAACTATTTGACCTCCCTGCATGTGTCTTTCAGTCAGTCCTCATCAGTGTGCTGTCGCGGGTAGAGCAGACATGAAAATTTGAGTAGGACCACTTTAAAGCAGGTATTGTATGCAAAAAAAAAAAAATCTATCTTTGCCTTTTTTTAGTTAAGCTCTGACAAGATGTTGAAGTTGCATTTTAATCAATATTTGAGTAGCATTTCTGAACAGTAATGCAAAATAATTTAAAAATTAATTAAATCAGAAAATTTTGTATTGTTTAGAAAAGGCAATTGCTGTATGTCTGATTCCCCCCACCCCTTTGCGCATTTCATGACAGATGCTAGGAACTGACCATATTTCTAATGTGTGTAGTGATAATGTGAATTAAAAAGGGAAATATTGATACAAAAGCTGTCTCAGTCTTAAAAATTAAGAAGTAGTTGAGTTGACCAACACCTCTACCAAAGCTGAAGGGAAGACAGTATTTCATTTTAGCTGAATGATATTACCTCTCAGCTCCTGTTTATTGTTTAATAAATAAGGGAGAAGCACATAATTCAATGTCTAATTATAAAAAATAAGTGAGGTTATATATTCATCAAAAGAGGGATATTCTACCTTTTAGTAATAAACAGCATCTGCTTTGTTTTCCTCCGAACTGAAAGGTAATTGAACTGACAATTCCAAGCTGTCCTGAAAATGACAGATGACTGAATTGAGAGTAGGAAGAAAGCAGAAGCCCTTTTGTACTAAAGAAAGGGAGATGGCACACTATAGTTGGATCTATTTCCCTTTTACAGATTTCTTTCAGAGCTTAGGCAGCTCTGGGTGACTCCAGCCAACTCATTTTATTGTTTCATTTCTTAATGTCAGCAATGGCTATTACAGTTCCCAGGTAGAGCAGCATTTCCAACACAGTCATTTTTATAACAATCTTGTCCTTTCTTCTTTGTCACCATAGAAACACATGTGGTATGGAAGAGAATCTGCTTTTATTACATTCTTCCTAGTTCATTCAGCTTTTACCATTCATGGGTGGTTTTGTTTTGGACCCTTTTTCCGCTAATTTTGAAGCTAAGCTAACTTTTCATGTCTCCTGGCTTATAAAAGTCAGAAGACTCCCTGTTTGTCTCACATGGTGATTAAGCTGCTTCACAAGTGCTCTTGAGATCGGTAATGAGTAAAATTGTGAAGCTGTTTTGTCAGATCAGCTGCTCTGTCTGGGTCACAAGCACCAACACTTATTTACTGTACTTGGACAGATTCACAGAAACAGACAGTTGTGATAATATTTCAATATGCATGTGAGAAAGCCAGAGCAGAGCATTAGGAGGGTTTCTGAACAGGGAGAGCTGGCTGATGGTTACAGCAAAGCTCAGAATTCAAGGACTAAGCATTCTGTTCCTAATGCTGTTGAACATTGTGGTGTTACTTTATTGTATGGCATTGGGCAGGCCCTCTATGTCTCTGCCCCGTTTGCAGAATATGGATATTTATATTGTGTATATGTGTGTATTCCTTTGATATTGTTGCCTTTATCACTAACACACAGCTGCAAACTAAAATGAAACTAAATAGTCAATATACACCAAAGTATCATCCAATCCATTGACTGTCCTGCCCTCTAAAGAATAGACAGAGAAAACAAGCTTGGACAGTTTTTTTTCTTTAGCTTTGCTGTCTGATTATCTAATTGGTACTGTCACACGATGTCCCAGATACAGGCATGTGAGGAAATTCTCTATCTAGACCAGAAACCTAGATCTTGAATTAAGGTTTTAGAGAAATTCTAGTAATACCAGTTAAGTCTTATAGACTGTATCAGCGAGCCAAGCCTGTTTGGTGACCATTTTAATCCTTAATTATGAATGAAGGGGATTCATTGCCTTTTCTATCTGTAAGTAGGATCTGTGGGTCTGTTGCATGTGGCCTGACTTTAAGACTAGCACCTAGATGCTGGATTTTCTCAAGGTATTCAGCATCTTCCTAGAGCAGGTCATACTCATTGCTCTTTTGTTGGATCAGGCATGTTTGGTGAAGCAAATTCCACTCCAAGACAGACTCAAACATCTAGTTTTGGATTTTATGGCTAATGTCCCTGGCTTGATTATTACACTGAGATCAACATGGGTTGATGTGAGAAGAGAAAAGGCAAGAAGGTAATGTTCATGCAACAACTATCAACAGCCCCATTCCCAGCATTCCCTCCTTGCTATGCCTACATTCCGGGCATTCCCCTATTTGCCGCACCCACTTTATTCCTGCTCATCTCAGACAGAGGTACATAGCAGGTCAATTCCCCTACAGCTGTCAGAACAGTCTTATGGCATTAAATTTTCAGCTTGCAAGAAAATTGATCAGGGCTATGTTGTTATCTACATCAATTCTACATTCCCCATAGCAGATTGTCTGAATTGTTTTCTATGGGAGGAAGCTTCCTCTCTTGGTTTGTACATCAGGCTGCTTATATGCAACTATGATAACAAATGTAGCGTTATGCGATGTGAACCGTAGCAGTATAATGCAGAATCACAATGTGAAATTTTGAGCATCTTCAGATGTTCTGAGCCAGTCAGGGTTTTGCTTAAAAAAAAAAAAAAAAATCACTACAATTCTTTGAAATCAGGAAACGCGTCAGAGGAAGAAAGGTGCATATTAGCAATGTATTTTATTAAAATTATTGTGCCAGATGCCATTTAAAAAAAAATAATTGCAACAGACGCAAAGTTCCTTAAATTGGCAGTGTGTATTGTGAGAATCTGTGATCATCATGAGCTACGTGTGAGGAGAATGGGCTTAGGCACAAATGTGAAGACTGCAGAAAGGGTGAAGTGAGACATCTTGTAGAGCTCTAGCAGGAAAGCTTCCTCTGCCTGTGGTTCAGCAGACACAGAGGCTGAAGCATGTGGAATGTAGGGTTAAGCCACATGGTTGTAAGCAATTTCTTTAAATTTCAGAAGTTTGTCAAGAAGGTGATCCGCTGTGAAACACCAGTGCTGATGAAGCAGTGACTTGCTCAAGGCCAGAGGTTCCTTTTGTTAGAGCTGGGATGTGATGTCAGCTTCCAGCAACCACCCAGTAGATCCTACTCAAGAATTACACCCACCCTGTTTTATCTTTGATACTGACAGTATCTAAAGTACTCAGATGTTAGATTTTTTTATTCTCTTGATTGATTAGAAGTCTTAAAGAATTTGGCCTCATGCAAATTTGCATCAACTTAACATCTACAAATTAAGGAACTACAAATTAGTTCACAAAAAGTTACACTTCTCCATTCAAGCTTGGATTTTTCTTGTTGCAGCCTCTGCTCCACCTGAGAGACATGATAGCTTTTTGAGCTGTCTTGCACTGACACTAGAAAGATTCTGCTGTAGTTAAATTTGCTCAGAACGCATGCAGAACACAGAGACCACACTTTCATTACTGTGTCAGTTCACAAGCTTTTAACTTGTGTTTGCCAATAGAGAGAACAGATATGAATCAAAGCTAGAGCAAATATTTTCTGACTATGAACCCTCTCTAAGTTCAATAGCTCTCCCAGTAGTTCCCAGTTGCTCTTTTGTTTGAGGCAGAGGCCCCTGGGCTCCAATTTAATCTCTGACGCTTAGTTTTCAAAACCACCTTTGAAGTTGCATGTGTTGATGCTCTCAGCAAGTGGGAGTGAGAGGTCACTTCTTTATTCCTTTGAATGAAAAGAAACAGTCCAGAATATCTTCCTGGTTAGCATTTAGCTGCTTGCATCAGCCCTACAAGGAAGTACTTTTACTTCATACAGTATCCCTAAGTTGGTGACAAATTAGGAATGGGTACATTGTATCTCTTAATACATTCCAGAGTTGCTGCTTCTCCAGACATGCTAAGTTCATGCATTTGCTGTGACAACACTAGAAAAAGTTAATTTTTAGATGCCATACAGTGGGAGTTCTGTTTCCTAATAATGTAAAAGTTTCCACGATAATTAAATTCTGTTGGAATGATACAGACATCAATGGAGCATAGTTTAAAGACCATGTCGAGATAAGGCACATATTATCACTAGGGTTTGTCTTCAGTAACATTTGCACTAATGTAACTGCTGTTACTAATGTCAAACTTCATGTCATCAGTAAATACTGACCTTAGTAACATGGTATTAATGTGAATATTCTAAGCAGCAGTTTTAAACCTTGATTGGCTGCTTACACAAAAATACAAATTTTAACAAATATTCCTCTGATCTACTTATAGCAAAAAACATATTTATTTCCCCAGACTGCTCTGAGATGTTTAAAAGTATCCAACAGAAATGTCAGACACCAAGACTTTTTTCTTACCCTTGGTACTTAAAATACTCAGAGCTAATCTTTGATTATATTTTATCACCACAAACTGTCATAGAAAATTCAAGCTATTCCCAGACTACAAAAAACATTTGAAATTGATCCTCTAGCAAAACAATGTCTCTGTTGCCTTTTTCACCCCTGCTTACAGCTATGCCAGGATTTCAGCTTTTGCTGTATTGAAGCTGCAGTGTATTTGCACAGTAAGTTGTATATTTTTCTAAAGCATTAACTTGTTTGCAAGCTGGGGGAACATTCTACACTAATTGGTTTGTAAGCAAGTATATCTCAGCAACTCCTTTATCAGGAATATCTCTCTGTAACACTTTGATCTCTGCTATTTCTAAAATTTGTTGCTTGTTTGATTTTCTAGGTCTTCCCTTTTAAAGTTGGGCAGCTGCAGCCTCTTAAAGTAGCTATCATTCAACTGGCAGCTGTTAGCCATATCTGGCTTTTCAACTCCGGCTAAAAGTAGCTGCTATAACTTTTCTGAGAAGTTATTTAACTTATAGAAGGCTTACGAAGAACTTCTAATTCCTCGTTATGAGGTCATACATGAAACCAGAGATTCTGTAAGCTTGCTCCAGGAACAAGTACTAGGGATCTTGGAATCTAGCTCCAGTTTCATCAATCTTTGTCATCCTAGATGAATCACTTCTGCATCCTCAGAAAGAATGTCTGAACCATTTGTAACATCTTCAACTCCTGTAGCTCTTTTTCTCCACCCTTTCCAATTTTTGAATGAAGTATTGGGAGAATTCACACCTTCCCCCAACACCTAAATCTGGAGAAAATGATCTTGCTAAGGGTTTAAACCACAAATTTCATCCAAAAATAACTTCTTGGGAATCTTACTGAATGCTTAAGCAGCTTGATAACGGGAATGTCAGCAGGCAATGTTTGCAGGGTTTGTAAGCCAAATTGTATGAGGTAGCAGTATGTATTCTGATGTTATTCTAATCTTGGAATGGATGAAACCATGACACCCCCCTGCAGAGTACAGCTGGGGAGAGCAAGCAGTGCCATGGTTTGTTTGGTTTTGGTTTTTTTAAAAAAAGTGGGTTTAATTGGTGGCTGAAAATAAGTGTCTCTGTCATAAAACAGTATCAATTATCTATGACTAAATTAGAGGTAGTCTTGGTCCAGAATAATCTTGAGCCCAGATGTGAACTCTGCAGCTCCTGTCTCAGTCTTGTAGTATGTGCTGTGCTTCACTTCCCCCCTCCCAGGCTCGGCATCTTTTTGGGGTGCGGGAGTGGGGAGCAACCTATCTGTGGAAAAAAACAACCACCCCTATAGTTTGCTCATCCTTTCAGAGGAGAGGGAGTACAGTTGTAGAAAGCCTCTAGTTCAGAAACAAGCTTTCCTCTCTGGAACCAGAGGAAAGCTTTTTTTATAATTTTTTATTATTTATGGAGGATTTGAGTCCTGATGTTTACCTAAGCAACTGGTTTACTCTATGGTGTAACTAGTCTTTTCAAGCTAGAAGAATGTTAGGAGGGTCATATAGTTAAACCCTGGAATTAGTCGCCTGTGCAACCTGAATTTTGCCCTCTGTGAGTATTTTAATTGCGATGTGTGATCACAGTTGTGGGTTTTTCCTTACAGCATGGGGTGCTTTCACCAGGGCGCGGAAGGGATGCTCCTTGTTGAGTAATGGCTCTACCAGCAAATACTTTGCCCAAACGCTGAGTGGCTTCACCTCCAGAAGCTAGTGCTCATGGCCTCCGCCCCCGGGGAATTAATTAGTCCCGGTACTGCACGGCCCGTAGCGATGCCGTGCTCAGCGCACCGGCCGTCGCCTTACCCCGCCCGCTGCTGTACAAACCCAGCTGCGCATGCGCGGGCAGTGCCCGCCCTCCGCCCTGGGAGGCTGAGTGCGCAGGCGCTCCTCGCGGTGGGCGGGGCGGGACGTGATCGCGGAGGGCGGCTGACAGGGCCGCTCTCGCGAGAGTTGCGGGAACGGCGGCGGCGGAGCAGGCGGCGGGCGGGGGGGGGGGCCGCGGGACGGGGCCGTAGCGGCAGCCGAGGCGGCGCTGGAGGGGCGGCCGGGACGGGCCGCGTGGGGCCGGGCAGGCGGCGAGGACCCTCGGGCGGGGCGGCGGCCCCCAGCGCTGCGTGGTGAGTCAAGGGGGTGTGTATGGAGGGCGGGCGGCGGGCCGCCGACCCCAGCCCCCGCCCCGGTGTGGCGCGGGGAAGGCCCTTCCCGGCGAGGCCCGGTTCGCCTGCCCACCGCGGGCCTTACCGGGGCGCGTGGGGGGGAGGAACACGGCGGCAGGCGGCCCCCGGTGCCGTGGCCTGGGCCCCGGGGGGTGTTCGGCCTCTCCCCGCTGTGCTCCGCAGGAGCTGCCTCAGCGCTGCCCCTGCGCCCCGGGGCTGTGGGCCCGCGCCCCGGCCTTCCCGGGGCGCTCCTGGGGGTGCGGGCTCCGCGGACCGGTGCTGGCCGCGGGGCAGGCGGGGGTTGGGATGAGGTCCTGGGCTGTCGAGGCGTTATCTGCTGGGCGAGATGCCCTGTCAGGGGCTGCTCTCATGCTTGAGTCCCCCAGATGGGTTTTAGTCTTGGGTCACTTGCTTCTTTGCCGTATGTCTGTGGAGGGTTGGCTGGTGGTAGTTCTTGTGACTTATTTTTAATATTCCCCGGAAGAGTTCTGTGACTTCAGGCCGGTTCCAGAGGTTAAAAGGTTGGGAATACCCTGTAGGCAGGGTAACATCCATACCTTTCTTTCTCCAAAGACCTTTCGGGTCACGTTTCAAATGTGAGTTGCTGTGATAAGAGACAGACATTTTTCTCTTAGCCTCTTCTTTCTTTTCTGAACTTCCTGCTTGAGATTCAGTTTTGGTTTTGTGGGATAAGGTTTAACTTGCCAATATAGTTTCAAATAATCTGTAGAAGACAAGGATGCAGGCTTGTTAACTCCCACAACATCTGACTCAGACATCTCTTTTATAACCTAAAGAGAAAAATATTCTGTAGCACAGTTAATAACTGGAAGAACAATTCATAGATAAATATAGTACTTAGGGAAGTTCATTAGTTGTTTTAAAATTATTAAATGCCTGTGGTCAAGGGCCAAAATTTGAAGGTCACAGATTGTCAGTCTTCTTCAAACCAATGTTGTTCATAATCCATTTCTGGGCAAACTTTGGATATTGAGAATTTGTGCCAAAAAAAGGTCTTTCAATTAATATCATCTCTTGTGATAATGACTAAGTCATGTAGTCTTTTAAGTATTTCATAACACTAGCCAAGCTTGTAACATTTGAAGCTGCTTTATACAGTTTAAATTAAGAAAAAGCGGCAATAAATAAATTATGGCAGAGACGAAGTGTTCTATTACCTGATAAAATTATTTGATCTGATAAATATTATCTGTTCATTGTGCTGTAACTTAGTTTTGTAAGTGATATCTTGGCTTGTCCTCTGACAAGACATGCTTGAGGAAGTTGATAGGTATTAAGCTAGTAGATCATGAGTATCATTTATGACCCTGAATGTTCTAGCTTTTATATGTTGATAATTTAATTTCTACTTTACCTCATTCATTAATTATGTTATACTTCCTTATTTGGCTAATTTAAATTAATGCTTTGTCCTTACACTTTTTTCTTTCTATTCTTTTGTCTAGAGCTTGATGCTTAACATTTCTGCATGTCTTCCAGATGATGTATCCACACATTTTTCTTTCCACCACCCTCAGTAATGTATTGTCCTATAACAGCTGATGAAGCTTAGGATCTGATTCTTTACAAAATCTTCCACTGAATGTATCTTCTTTCTTCCCTGGCTTTGGCTTTTCCAAACTGTTCTTCTGTTCCTGCCCATATCACTTTCCAGAAGAACAGTAGAACAGTGGAAAGAGCAATGAGAAAGTTCTTGCTTGCTAGAAAAAATGCTGTTTGTAAGAGCAATAGAAAAAGCCTACTTTTGGCTGTATGTTTTTTGAAATATTTTTTGAAAAGAACGTGAGAATTGTTTCCTGTTGGCTACAACAGGGAGATTTCATATTTATAATTACTTATATTCCATCCTGAGCTGCAGCACTGTATTGCTTATAAGAATTTACTGTCAGCTGCATCTGCTGTTTTTTCTTCCTCTTCACCCTCTCAGATTTCTTAAGAGGAAGAGAAGTATCTTACCCCAAATCACACTAAGGCGAGAGATGAAAAACATATCGGTATTCTGAGAAATCTTAGTAATTTCTCTAGTAAGATTGTCTGATGATTCTTGTGATATGTATTCATTGTATTCACATTTTGACTGTTATTCATTCATAACTGTCCTATTCTGTTTGAAGTCTGTGGAGCTGGGGTTACGCTATAGTATTTGTAACATGTCCTGTTCAATTGCCATCTGCCTAAAGCAAATACTTACAGCTGTGCTCTCAGTGACAGAGACCTAGCACAAGCTACTTCCCCAGTAAACTTTTTTCACTTCTTGTGTGGTGGGTTTGTTTGTATTTTAATAATTATGTGGCTGACTGTCTATAAGAACTTAATAAGATTAGCGAAGAGCAAATGCTTTATAAATGACTTTAAGGGAATTGATGTTCTAAGTTTATATTTTCTGACATTTGCTGTGTGAGTATCTTGGTTTAATATTTTCAAAGCTTTTCTGTAATTTACATGTAACTTTTGTGCCTAAACTTCAGCTACACTTTTGTCTAAAGTCATGGTGGTTAAAGTTTTTTCCTACACTGCAGCTGTTGTTAGTATCGTTACCTAGAAACATCACTGCTTTATGTGCTGACAATATATTACGATGGTGGTAGTAATATGAATGCACATTTAAAGAAAATTGCATGATGAATCTCTTTCATCTTGAATTGTGCTGGAAAATTTCCCAACATTGTACTATTGCTAAGCTCAGGGAAATGCTGGTATAAGTTCTTGGAAATGCTGCATCAGTTTCTGTAAGAAAGGTGTGTGTTAACTCCTTCAACTAAAAGAAAAAAAAAGTTAGACGCTAGTGCAGTACTAGGTAGCAATACTTTTGTATCCCAATGAAAGGAACATTTACCAATTGGCAGTAATTTCTTTCTTTAAATGTGTCTTGCGCCTGTAACATTCTTAAGTTGTGTAACTTCCTGTTACATTCTTAAGTTTGGAAGTTAGGGTTTGCAAGCAGTGTTCCCTTAGCTGATTGTGTTTGCATGCCTGTATGCCTGTACACATCTTCAAATGTAGCATTGTGCTGTTTGAAACACCAAAACCTCGCTGCCAGCAATATTTATCCTGTAAGAAGGAATAGAAACCGATGACGTGCAGGACATGTAGACAGTATGTTTGAACAACTGTTTGCATTTTCCATTGCTTCATACACAATCATTCATGTTGTTCCTTAATATTGCTATAATAGCAGAAAATTATAAATACCATCAGTTAAAAAAAGCAAAGAGGCCAGGTTAGAAAGATGAGGAGATGGTGAACTGAACACAATAGATCCTGGCAAGGGGAAAATGTTCCTGGCGAAGGAAAGTTATTGTTGCTGTTTGTATAAGTATGTTCGTGTGGTGTGGAAGACTGACATCAGAAAGATGGATGCTTTTTCATCAGCATTGAAACTAAAATTAAATATTTTAGAATCATGAAAGTATAGCTAAGATGATACACTTCTTGCTTTTAATTATGTGTATTGGTCAAAGCTTGGATCCAGTATGTTCATTTCCAGTAGTTGCAGCAGCACAGGCAGATTGTTGAGTTGTGATCTCCCTGGCTGTTGACAGCTTTGTCAGTCTTACTGACGTTTCAGTCATGCTGTGTAGGAGTACCAGAGAAAACCCCAAGCCCTGTCCGTGTGGGTCCACGGTCTTTTTTTTTATGATGGTAAATCCTGTAAATACCTCTTCTCATTCTGCCAGGTTCCTGTGATAGAAATCTCAGTTCTGGTGTTTGCCTCGAGCTTCATTATTCTTTACAGGGAGTTGAAGGTTGGGCAAACATGGGACTCATGGAATATAAGCATGTTAATTGCTGAACTGCATTTATGTAAGGCAGGTTTTTCTCTGAAATGAGAAAATACTATTGCCATCTGCTGCCTTTGCATATAGCAGGGCTCTTTCTGGGCCATAACCACAGAGACTGAATTAGCAGGTGCGTGGGTTCACTGGTGTTTGTCACATCTCTTCTGTCTTGAATTGTCATTGACAAGTACCAGCTTTCTGCTGGTTCTTCAGAGGGGTGTTCATGATGGTTTTTAACTTGCAGACTATCTGTCTTGACTTTTTCTCTGATCCCTTAACTTCTCTGCTATCAAATGTAGCTGGAGTTAGATTAAATCCTTCCTATTCTAACCTGAGATCACGATAGAAGCCTTTAAAATGGTTTTAGAGTGTCTATATATGCCTTGCCAGGTTTGATGTAGTTTTTTCTCTGGGCCCATAAGAGATACTGAACTCAAACTTGCTGATTTTCATGCTGTGCTTATGAAGAATTTTTTAACATGTTCTGCTGCTCGAGTTGCTGGAATTTCAGGCTGGTTGTTTTTACATTAGAGCCCAAACTTTTGTCTCTCTATAACATTATTTTAGGACACTTTTTGATAGGCATTTTGATTCCGAGAAAGTCCTGTTACAGAGGACCCACAGAAGTATCCTCTGCTTTGTCTAACTTACTGTATTTAAATTGATATAAGCTGTATGAATGGAAAAACACCAAATTATTGGTGTAAGCTGCGTGGTCTTTCCTAGTGGGGGAGAGGAGAGCATCGTCCTTTCACAGCCGCCCGTCTCTGCCGCGGGCTGGAGCTGGCGGGGTTCCGGTCCGTGTCCCGTGAGCGGAGATGCTCGGCCCGGCCCCGCCTGTCCCGCCGTCGTTACCGCTGCCGGCAGCGAGCGCTTTCCCGGGAGAGGCGGTCCCGCTGCCGGGCGGGAGCGGGGAGGACCGGCCCTCCCGGGGCGGTGAGGCGGCGCCGGCGGCGGGCTCTGCCCGCCCGGCCCCCCCGGGGCGGGGATCGGCGGCTTCTCCCGGCGGGCCGGTGCCGGTCGCGGGGCCGCCTCCCGCCCCCGGGGCCGTCGGGGCGGCCATTGGTCGGGGGACGTGTCACTCGGGCGAGCCGGGCCTGGGCGAGCGGCGGCGGGAGGAAGCGGCGGCCGCGCCGCGCCGGGCGGAGGGAGCGGCCCTGGGCGCGGCCCCGGCCATCGATCCGTTCCACTTCCCCTAATGGCCCGTCTCTTCCTCCTCCTCCCCCTCCCCTAGGGCGGATCGTCCCCCGGCCTCCCTGTATGTGAGAGACGGGGCCGGCGTCTCGGAGGGAGCCGGGCCGCGGCAGGAGCGGAGGCTTCGGGGAGCGCTTCCTTCCCACCGCCCGCACCGCCGTGCGCGGCAGCCCCAGCATGGAAGCCATCGCCAAGTACGACTTCAAAGCCACCGCGGATGACGAGCTGAGCTTCAAACGGGGGGATATCCTTAAGGTAAGTGGAGGGTACGGGCTCGGGAGTTCCCGCTCCGCCCTCGGCTTTTTCAGCTTCTCTCCTGAGTCTCTTCCTGTCCGTCAGACCTGACCCTCTTCTCTGTCCCCAGCGAACGCCATCTCCTTTTAACAGGGTACCTCAAGATTTCCTCAATCCCAGTCTGACCTCTTTAAGAGCAGGAGAGGCTGTTTCATTTCTGTGTTAAGCGTGCATCCCACGATCTCTCATTTCTCTCTTCTGAGATTGGAATTTTTGAAAACTTAGTCATAAACATGGTAGCAAATAAGCAGAAGTACAAGATAATCTGCACTGAATTCCCTTCTGCGAGAGGAAACCCCGTAAACTAATCAAGATCAATTTGGTATTCCTTTCCTTTGCCTCCTGCCAAGGATTCCAATATCAAAGAACAGTGATTAGATTATTTCTCAGTAGATAATCTTTTAGCATCAGTCTGTCAAATATTGGTGCTGAGTTTTATCTTCAGTCCTGATGAACTCAAGTGATAAGCTTGTGGCTGAATATTTAATGGATCTATGCAGATGTAAGTGGATATTGGAGTGCATCAGAGGAATTTTGGTCTGTGGTTCTTTCAATATAGCAAAAGCTTTTTAGGCTTCATCTTGGCTATATGAAAGGAATTTGAAAAATACTTGAATTTCAAAAACTTTATTTAAAAAAACCTGGACACACAGAACAAGCCCAAAATTTTATTTTGGGGGGGAGTGAAATATAAAAATCTATAGTGATTTGGCCTCAGTGAAGCATAGCTCTAAGCTTTGTTGCTTCCAAGTAATACAAAACATATTGCAGAATGTTTTAATGGAGTTTGCTTCAGAGTCAGTATTTCTCCGTAAACATACAAGATGGGCTTTACCTTCCTGGAGTGATGTATTTAGTATTAAAGTATTTTAAGCTGCTGCTTTCTAAAATGCTTTGAGTAGAAATGGTTTTGAGGGGTGCCTATCCTGAGGATGCAAGGCTGTAACTTAATGTACGCTGACAAATCAAGTCCTGCAGACCTCAGTGGAATTACTCATCTGCTCAGAATTTTTGCCAGGGTAGGGCTTGATTTTACTATTTTACAATAAGTTGGAAAAAAACAACCTCTGTGTGTAAACTTAATATGCATCTTTTATAGCTGATATTTCAATAACATAACTGTGGCTTTGTTAAAACTGCAGTAATACTCTGGGACCATCAACAGATAAAGGTTGCAAAATGTATCCTGCTTTGAGATTGTTAACTTTTAAAATAATGTATATATTGTACACGTCCCTGGCCCATAATTGGCCCAAAATTGCCCATTAGACCTGTACACTTCTGTTCCAGTGTTTATGTAAATTACCAGAATATTTCCTTTTGCTGTTTTTAAACATTCAAGACTGTCAGAATTTTAGAAGTCCTTTGTGATAATATTTTGTTTAATTTTCTTAACCTGACCTGTATTTTGGGTTTTCTATTTTGGGTTACTACTAGCTGCACTCAGATTTTATAGTGTATTTGAAGTACAGCACAGCTGAAGTAAGCTTGTAGAAAATGCTGAACAGGAAAGAAAAATTAAGTATAATGAAATAGAGTTTATTTTAAAGTGTATTTTTAATTATTTTCATGTAGTTTGGTATAGGAGTTTGCTGAAGTACATTAAGAAATGTCTTGTAAAATTTGCGTTCATTTAAAAATATTTTCTTCTCTAATAATTAAAGGAAAAATAACTTTTTTTAGACTTTTGAAAGTTTAGTCTGTGCTAAAACTTACACCTGTGCACAGTGGCACAGTTGCTGATAGTAAGATATTGAGTCCTAGCTGCTTGATGTCATCCCATAGATACAGATTTTGTCACATGGTTGGTACATATGCTGTTAAAGTACAGGAATCTGTATTTTTCCTAGAATACAGAGAGGGATTTTCCTACTCTAAGCAAAACCAAGGCTGAACACTTCCTCAAAGTGTTGATGAACAGTTCTTCAAACTGTGTTTCCTTTCAGCTCATATTCTGAAAATGTTTACAAATTTTACCTATTTATTTCATAGATGAGTAAACTGAGTCATAGAAATGGTAAATTGCTCAAGATTATCACTGAAGTTAGTGGAAACTCCAAGAGTTTCAGGAATCCTTCAGCACATAGTTGAGACGAGTTCTGTGCAGCATGGTAAGGTTCAGTGTCTGAAGCTGGCAAATTTCAGACAAATAAGCCAACAACAATTAGAATTGTTACAGTTCACTTTACTCAGACTGACATACTTGTGGCGCGTTGTCATTTTGAAAGTCTGGTTCACTTCAAATGTGTTTCAGGTTGTGGAAATTAATTTCTGTCAGACATGTCAGATCTGTTTCGTTAGTACTATGCTGATGACTGAGAAATCTTAGGGTATCCCATTCATGTGATCTGTCTTATTAATCAGATCAGTCCTGGTGCCCTCAAATGAATTGGGAAGAGAAATAAACTTGTAACATGTTGAATGCACCTGCATGCTTCGCTCTTTAGATATCCCTTGCTGAGGCACACACGTAACGGAGACTTCTTCAAATCTGTTGGACACTTGTCTTGATGCACCTCTGGAAAGTCGAGTTAGTTTGATGGCATGTATGATGATGGCAAAAGATTGTTTCACAGAGAAATCTTACGCCTTGGCCACACTAAAGAAAACAATCTATAACGCTTTAATTCCCACACCTTAAAAGCTTATGTTTCTCTTTGTGACAGGGAGAGAAGGCAAAGATGCACCCTGTCTGACTCCCTCTGACTTCAGCAGATAACTTGCCTGTGATGTCATGTTGCCATTATTGCTGCATACCCACATATTCGGGACTTGATTGAATAGCATTTGAACTGTAGCCATTAAGCTGGTTGTTAGTAATCTTGTGGCTGGTTTCCAAAAGTGAGTGAAGATAGTTGACCTTTGGCTTGCAATTGTAAAACAGCTGAGTGAAGAGGAAAGGTGCTTGGCCTCTTCTTTTGTGGGGACTATACAGTAAAAGCTGCTTCTATGATTTTTATGGCAGTACACTGCATCCCCTTACGCTTTTGTCTAGTGGTCCTACAGCACTGTATGGTATTGCCATGCAGGATACATTGTTTTAATCCATTTTTTCTTTAAACTTTTAAAATACATTAAATACTATTTGCTGAGCCTTTTCCAGAGAAAGGAAAGGTTGCTGCTTCCTTCCGTGTCTTCTGATTACAGTACAGTGTTGCAACTCTCAGATCACCATTCTTTTTGTGTACTGGTGGTTGTTTCACAAAAGATTGTTGGTGACTGGCATCCTTTGGGGGTGTGAAGATAGCTTGTCCTGTTATTTAAAAAAGTAAAAAAGGAAACTGAGGGATTCCTACTTGAAATTTTAATTTACTGTTTTGCACTTTGAATAGTCAACGGTTGTCATGATGCTTTTTCAGTCTTTTCCCCTTTCACTTGCTGTATTTATTCAAGTTAGAAGCCGTTAACTTCAGTCTCTATCTTTGTTATTCAGGTTTTATGTCCCCAAAATCTATTGTATTTTCAGCAGCTTCTGGTTTTGTTGGCCTTCGTGCTAACTGGCAAGTATCCAGACCTAAAGTGTACTAATACTTGCTGGTGGTTTGTCAGGAGCCAGGGGGGAGGAGGGAAGAAAAATTGTCATTCTTTCTCTAATCTCATTGCATCGTCATTTCTTTTCTCTATTCCTCCCATACCTAATCTGAAGTGTACAATTAACACCATGGTGCTCTGATAACTGTTTCTGCATGGTTAATATA
Organism: Vanellus vanellus; assembly: GCF_965231255.1. NCBI lineage: Eukaryota > Metazoa > Chordata > Aves > Charadriiformes > Charadriidae > Vanellus > Vanellus vanellus. Next base: position 7,556,908 of record NC_138922.1, read on the forward strand.
GAAGCACTAAACTAGTTCATGAAAATTTTGAATGTTAGAATTGTGGGTTTTCTTAAAAACTATAGACCACTGCTCCATTTCCTCTTTCTCCTCCTTCTGTTGTAGGGTTGGGGTACAGCTGGAAAGTGATCTTCTGAAGACCTGAATAAGTTCCTGTTCCCAGTAGTTGTCAGCATAATTAATTCAGGGGGACTTACAGATGGATTTTATAAGTAAAATTATTCAGGTGGTGTTTTAAATAGAGGGCCGTCGTCATCTTTAATTTGGGGATTTTCACTTTTGTGTGACACACAAACCAGCTGCCCTATATGCTAAAAGAAGGAATTCCTTGGTAGGATTTTGATCATTTGACAATTTCATTCGGCAAAGTCAAGATTTATTTTTTTTTTTCCTACTCTGATCATGTATTTGATAGTCACCACAGGTTCTGTTCATGTGATTGTTTGCCACCAGGCTTATTTTCTTTCTGTCAGCCTTTAAGAGGATTGAGCGTTTGCAAACAGTTGATGCTGAGATGGCATTTTCAGTTCCTGCATGAAAACCATTTTTCTGTGTCTGGATACAGTGAAACAATTTTGAATAGAGGGAAGAGTGTGGTAAACAAGGGGAGTGTGGTCTCCCTTCTCTTCTTGGTCATCCCTTTTCTTTGACCTCACCTGCATTGGCTGTTACGTTGTGGTGTCTATGCTAGTATCACTAGTGTCCTCAAACCAGGGCAGCTAGAGAACAGAAATCCATGGCTTGCTGAAGAGCAATGGAAATACTTCTCCTGTTTTGAGTGACATTGTCTTCACTCTCATACTTTCTTTCCTTTCCTCACACACCTCCTTCCATCTTTCCCCACTTTTTGTAAGGGGACGGACTCAGTGTGGTCTAGATGATTTAAATATGTGAGAAAGTTTTCTGAATTAATCATTTGGGCAAATTGCAAGCACTGTGTGTCTTATAGTGAAATAGGTCAAATATTAGAACAGGTTGCCCAGAGAAGTTGTGGAATCCCCAACCTTGGGATAGCCAGACAAGTCCCTGAGCACTCTGATCTAATTAGACTTATTTTGAGCAGGAGGGTGGAATGTGTGGCTTCCAGAGGCCCTTCCAACCTACGTTATTCTGTGACTTCGCTGTGAGTGCCAACTCTGTTGCATGTGATAGTTGATTTGTAAAGGTACACTTAGGTCATGTTCCTTGGCTGGCAGCCTTAGATGAAGATGGTATTTGTCATCGATACGTGATCAATATTGCAGTCTAAGAAGACAAAACAATCAGAAAATTACAGATACTCATAAAGACAAATACAGTTATCTTAAATGTAGTTGATTTGGTATCCTGGCAGTTGGACATCTGTGCTACAAAAAGGTGCTACTATGAGAGATTGTATTCTTCTAGTCTACCAAGCTCTTCAATGCCTATGTTTTTAGTATGAACTTCTCAAATATCGTCCCTCTTATGTATGATGTTATCTGAAGGTGGGATCTGTTTTATTAGCCAACACCTCTAGGCATTGGGGAGAAGGGTTGTGGGAAGGAGCTACATAACCTCTGCAAGGTGCATGTGCCCAAAAAAGAAAACACTCATGGTTCTGTATTTGTAAAAGAGCTTGGACCTGCTTAGAGCAAGAATGCATTGCTGAAGGTGTCTCTATGCAGCGGATGTAAATGTGGAGTATTCCAAACTGAAGGTGTAAAGTGGTGTTTACAAGCCAGGAGTAAACACATCCCTCCTTAAAAGTGGCATCTTTGTTTTTGTTTAGTAGCTATTTGTGCTGAGTATTTAAACTTGTCATTGAAAGCAGAGAAAAATTAGGTCTTGTGAGGTGTGTGCTACCTGAAGCCCACTGGAGTTTTGAATGTCAGACAAGACACTGATTAAAGCTAGTGGTCAGTTCAACTAATTTTATTATATTGGCTTAACATGTATTGCATTCTATTATAACCAAGGGAAATTATGCTAATTTGAAGCTCCAGCTGCCTTTTGCCAATTTAACGGAAGTGTTATTGTTACAGCTTCTCTGCGAGGTACAGCTTTTGATATGACTGGTGTGACAAACTTATGAAAAGTGTTAGCATAGACATATCAGCAAATCAAATTTTGTCTTGCTAAATTATCTATCTGCTTTGTTCAGCATGTGTGTCAAACTGCAACCAGTGTGATGCGCTTTTGTCCTTATTCACTGGCAACACAAAAATGTGTTGAACCTCTTTGGTTCAGTGACGTGTCTCTCGTGATAACTATATGATGAGGGAATGTCTGAGAATTTCAAATTAATAAAATCTGTTATTCTGAGGGACATCCCAGGTGTTAATGGGCTAACATTGATTTAGTTTTTTTTTTTTAATGAGAATAGTAAAGTTTGATCACAATTGGGGGAAGAAAAGAGGGATTATGACTTTTAGTGGCATGTATAAAGGATTGAGACTTGTAAATTTTGCATTCATAGTTTTCCAGTTTCTGTGCAGAGCCCTGCTGATTGGGGTAGGAGGAGGGATCCTGTTTGTAGTGAAATACACGGTTTTCTGATTTTTCACTATAATCAATAAGGATCCAACTAAGTGAGAGGAGATAAGAAATACAATCTCTGCGTACAACTCAGCCTAGCAGTGCAGTATGTGAGCCCTTGATAAAATCCCTTGTGCTTTAAATTTGCCAGTGGCTATATACCAAAAGTCAATAACTAAAACCTAAAGCTCAGGAAAAAAAAAAGAGCTGGGCAAAACTAATTCTATTTCTTTGAAAATGAAAGAAAATTAAGCATTAGTCCCCTAACAACACTGGAGCCAAAAATATTAAAGCCTCATGTGGAGCAAAAAGGGAATGTAATTTACCAAACATGATTAATTTTACAATATAAATCTAAACTGGAAGAACTGCTAAAGATAACATTAGGATATGTTCATGATTTCTGTGAGACTGAACTGTTGTATTAATTTAAGGTTATTATACTGATGATGCTAGGTTTCCATAGTTAACTTGCTTGTTACCTCTGAATTAAAACTTCTGCTAAATTGTTAATAATTTTATTTATGTAGGTCTTGAAATGTTTGAAAAATCAAAGCTAGATCTAGAACCATAACTAGAACCATAACAACTTTTAAAAATCCAAGCACCCCCTCCTATATCCCTCCCTGCCCCCCCCCCCCCAAAAAAAAAAAAAAACCACACCACATTTAAAGCCATTCACATAATGGGCACCAGCAAAGGATTTGGCAACATACATGAACTAGTTGAGATGAGTTTTGATATCTTCTTTTTTTTTTTTTTTTTTTTTCTCCTGTGTGACTGTGTATGAGCTTCACATGTCTTCTGGTCTGTGGTGTTGAGTTGCAGAATGTCCTGGGCAGCTTTGACAGCAGAGTATTAAAGCAATAAGCAGAACTGACCAGAACTGTCACACCCTTCTGCACGGAGGATTATGGGTATGTCTGCACTGCGTAGTCAAGAGATGGGACTGTACCTTCTGTAGCTATACCCAAGCTAAATTTCAGGTAGCTGGAGTAATGATAACCACATTATAGGATTCAACATGATTTACAAAACTTACACCGGACTCTGGATGAATACTTAGCCTGTGTTTAGTTCTGTGTTACAAGGTGTATGATGCATTAATGTCTGAGTTAGCTACTCTGGAGGTCTTAATTAGCAAGACGTGTAGCAAAAGAAAAGCCTATTTCCCTTCTTTCCCCCTGCCCTCACTCCCTCCTTTCAGTGCTGGTGGGGTAGGTCCTAGTCAGAGATAGGAAGCTGTGGCTTGTGAATGTAATGTTTAGGTAGAAAGGTGACCAAGGAAATGCATTTGTTTTTCCTCTGATGTCTAACCTTATGGACTTAGAAATGGAGCTTTTGTGTAATAACCCATGGCACTGGGGCACTAGTGAAAAGAGGCACTAGGTCTCAATTTTTATTTTTTTTTTTTTTACTTTATTTAGCATTTTGTTCTCTATAATTTCCAATTTTCTCTGAAAATTCTGTTAAATTCAAAATGCAAATGAGTAGGTAAATTCAAAATGCAAATGAGTAGGTGACTTGTATGCATTCTGTATTTCTATGCAGATCGGCAAACAGATACTGCAGTAGTTTGATACACACATTCTTATCTGCAGCTATCCCACGGCAGTTCTCGCTCTTTCATTTCCTTTGCTGACCCTGCAGCGGCAGTTAACATTATCTCACAAGCTGGGCACACATCAGTAACTAGAATATACACAAGGAAATAAAAATGTGGTTTTTAGATGGTTTGGGCCTTGGGAGAGAACATAGGATAGAAGAATGCTTTCTGTGATATTTTTTTTTTCATTATCTACAGTGTGGGGAATGCTGTTTAAAGTTGTTCCTTTCTCTCAAATATCCATAACTTTTTAGATGGAGCAGCAGCATTGTCGATCTCAATCTGTCAAGCTGCACTTTGTCATGTTTTAGCCTCATGCCCTGTTGCTGAGTACTTAAAGTGCTGCTCATGAGTGGCACATGCCTTCAACTTTGAAGTCGTCTTGTAACACCTCATAAGAGTAGGTGTTCAAATGGAATAGAAAAACGGTTGTGAAGCAGACTGTCTGTGGTGGAGCTGAACTTGTTCCCATGTCTTATATGCATGATTGGTGCCACCATCTGACAACTCAAGTGAGAATTGGTTTAACAAACTTTAGAATGTGTTTTTTGATGGTGACATGTGCTAAACACATGGAGTTGTACAGCTGAGCTCTAATAGAGCAAAAAGTGAACTGACAGTCTCCAAAACTGCTCATGACAATTATCTTTAGGATATTTATTATATTCCTGAAACCCAGATGCTACTCTACAATACTTCCTGATTAGTTACTAGATGCATTTGAAATTTGCATTTTAAATGGTTGTGCTCATAATTTTCCTCAGCCTGTATTTCTCTTTTTACTGAAAGAATAGTGTTTTTCTTTAGATATTAAACAAAATCCCATTTTAAAAATGCCTTGAATTTCTTGAAGAGCCTAAGAGCCTTTTTTTTTTTTTTCCTTTAAGGAATGATTGCTTACTTGAGCTTCTGTACCTGATCCTTGGATCCTTTTGTCTCCGACTGTTTGAAGTTGTGAAAACAGATAGACAGTCCTGTTATTGAAGATTCATCAAATCAGTTGGTTTTTTGATCCTGTGAGGGCAGGTCAGGATGGTGACTGGAATAAGGCAGAAGTTAGGATAGCTGTTTTTGTTTAGGAAGTAGATTGTCAGCCTCTGTAGAGTAATTAATTTAAAATTATGATGTTCAAACATTACTGACCTTTATAAATAAAATACAGAAAGAGAATACTTAACAAAGTAGATTTATTCTGTTTGTACCTGCTGAATTTAGCTTCTTTGCATGCGTTCATGTCAGCGTGCACGCTTTGTTGTGAACTGCGTGTTGCCTCCACTGCAGCTGGACCTCATGCAGAGAGCAGAAAGCATTTTTTTTTTTTTTTTTCAGTTCAGCTGAACTGTAATTATACTGTTAGTCTCTAAAACCTCTTATTTAAATAATTTGTCTCTGGAATTCATGCTTTCTGCATTGAGCCAACCTACTTCTTGCTGTAACTTGTACTAAAACTCTACAGGTTTACATGTGGAAGAAAAAAAAAAAAAGAGCTGCTGTTACGCAAAATTGTTCCTCTTGGGAGGAAAGGGGGGAATTCTTCATGAGTTATGTATGAGCCAGCAGGTTCCACTAATCGTAGCAGCTTTGCTAGTGTAGAAGACTTGTGGATTAAGCTAGCCAGCCCTCTGGTTTGTGAGAAACTGGCACAGAATTTCAAATCATACAACTCTTGCAGAGTTGGAGTAGGTTTTTCCATTATAAATCCTTGTGTGCAGTCAAATTTTGAGTATTATTTTGTTACATGCGCTTCTTTAGCATAAACATGAAAGTGATATTTTAACCATTTGATCTGGCTTTTACTTTCTACTGTTAACAGATTATGGTCTGCTTGGAAAGAGCTATGCTTAGATTCTAGGTTTAAGTGAATTTATTTGAGAATACTAGTAAGGATTTTAAGCTGCAGAAGTGTGCATCTTTTGCTGGTATCTCTGGAAAATCTGCCACTTTTACTTAAGAGGTATTTCCTTGAGCTGCTGTGTAGTTCAGGTCTTGTGCTGTAATCTTTACTGCTACTGGGGGCATAACTAATCAGGGAAAACTGCCAAATTCTTGGGTGGAAACACAAACAAGTGCTCAGAGTGTGTCCTACAGTTGCAGAGGAAGGGAAGAAACAAATGCAAGGAGGAAAATGAGGAGGAAGTGGAAGCTGTAATGGAGACAAGTACAATGACAACTTTTAAAGGTGAAATCTGGCATTTAAAACCTTGCCTTCAAACAATACTTGAATTCTGGTGAGAGGAACATCAGCTTGACAAACGGGCCTTGTTGAGACAGTATCAGGAAAACCTGTTGTGCATATATTCCACAGCTAAATTTTCTGTTTCTGTAATGTTTTGCATGTCCTTGAAGAATACTTTGTCAAGACTTATCCTTAGCCCTGGAAGTGATAAAGCATGGACTGGCAATTCAGGCTCTCTTCTCACCACTGGAATGGAAGAAGCAGAAGTTGCTTCTGCTTCCTCCTTGCCTTTACTTCTGTCATTGTTTCTTGAAATGTATTTTGCACCGATGCCTCTGCCCTACCTCTAATGTTTGATAGTTTGTTAAAAGCTAATGTGTGGATTTGTTTGTTTTGACCGTTTGTACCAGGGTGCTTAAACTTTCTTCCAGCATCAAGCTGTCTTGCACACCATTACTCCTTAACAGGAAGTGATGCATTCCTCATTTTTTTTTTTTGTGAAAATTGCCTTTTAGGTTGAGTGTAACTTGCTCTCTGCCAGGATGGATAGAGGAAGACTGTTGTGACTCTACCTAGGACAACCTAGATTGAAACTAACAACTCTCTTTAGGGGATCACAAAAAATAGAGACAACCAAAATGATATAGTTGACCCAGTTTTCCTGGCTTCCACCCCTTCCTTTGTAGCTTGTTGTGTCTGGAAGTCTTGCAAGCTGTTACCTTCACTCAGTTTATTTAGGTAATGTAAAAAGGAAGAGCATAAGTAAAAAGAGGCTTCTGATGTTTCTACAATCTTTTTTGAGCTTTCTTTTCCTTGAAAAGCTTGCGTTTCATTCCACCTCTCTGTTTGGATTGCAAACATGCGCATGATGCTGCAGTAAGATTAGAGACACTGTTGATGCTATTTGCATTATGAGGTAAAAGTTCTCCTTAAAGCTTATTTGCTGAGAAGAAAAATTATTTTCTTTTAACTTTCAAAAAAGTGGAAATTATTAAACATAAGGCAGTATGTTGATAAAACAGTCACTCCTACAGTCTGGTCAGCTACTGAAATCTACCCATGGGTGACTTATGTGAGTTGCAGATGACCATTCTGTGGAAGCGTCTGAGCTACCCCACAAGAGTTTAGTTCTAGACCCTTTTGGGCTCCCTAGTTTAAAGTCCGCACAAAGCAAATAGGGTTATACCATTTTCTTAGTTTGCTTTGAATTTAACTGGATTTAGCTGTTTCTGTTCAGGATTGCAGGCCAAAATGAGATGTCTGGCTATTTCTAATCAAACTCCTGCAAAAACACCCGTTTTCCCTCAGTCATGGTCCCCCAAACTCCTGATTTACTAACTGGGTGGGGAGGGGGCATCATTCAAATGGGTGGAGCTAGCTCTCATGTCCTCAGGCAGGGAACAAGGAATAGTGCAGGAGTGTGCTTGGGTTTGGCAAGGTTTTTCAGTGCTATTGTAGAAAGATTTGAGCTGACCTTTTACGCGGCCTTTGGACCGTGTTGCCAGCTACCTGTGTTAGTCAGCTTTCTCCTACTCACTGTTCATTGCCACAGGTAATATTAAGTTTATTGTACCTATGTAATGGATTATGCTTTAGACTTTCTCCTGTGGAAGTAAATTCTGGCTGCCTTGATGTTAAAATGCAGTCTTGCACCATTCTGGGAGCAGTTCCCATCTGAAGTGAATTATATACCATTTTTATGATCAAAAGTGATAGAAAACTCTGTATGCATGTAATGTTCCTCTATTATTCTCTGAATATCTGTACTACGTGCCATTAGAGACTGGGCTAGATGGAACCCTGAAGTGCTGGCTGTATTGGGCGAGACATTTAGCACTTCCTCCTCGTATAGGGCCTTGGCTTCCCATAGTGAAGCTTTAGTGACTTTCTCAGCTGGACTATTGTGTTTTAGCAGCCGCTGATGGCCACACCTCCTAGGCATCTTTGTAAACCCGTTTTGAGTCCATCTGTACATTATAGCATTAAATTACCGTAATGTAAATGTACTGTGTGGGGAAAAAAAGCTACTCCCTTTGTTAGTTTGAAACATCCTACCTGGGAATTCTACTGACTTTTTTTTCCTCTCCTGTCCCCCTCCCCTTGCAAGAGATAGTAGGAAAACATCTCTCCCCATACTTCTCACAGGGAGAATAGATTTGCAAATGTCCTTTTGTCTTTGTTGCTTTCTTTCTGAGACAGAAGCTGGGCAGTCTGATCTCCTATAGGGCAAAAAACATTCCATACTTGGATTTATCCTTGTCTCTTTCTCAACTTTTTTTAGTTCATTGTCGTGGTTTTTGAGATGCAGTGAGTGTAGGTACTCAGTATTTGAATAAGGGGTTGATGCAGAACAGATTTACAGTGTCAAGATATTTGTTTTGGTTCTTGTGTAACAGAATATTAGGGAATAGTTCTAATTTGTTTTCAGATTACTATCCCCATGATTCCACGATATTTGCTGAGGACTAAAGCTGATTTAAAACATATAGCTCCATATAGTTATGGTTCTTTGGTGTTTTTGGTTGTGTTTTTCCTCATGGATGTTATTTTGCGTATTGTATTTAATCTGACATTTATCACTTGGTCTTTTGTATTAAAAGCTATCTGTGCAACTCATCGATTTTAAGATTTGAGTACGCTTAATAACTGTCTTGATGAACTTTGCCACTTCACCCCTCAGATCACTTGGGAAGCTGTTGAACAGTGCAGTCCCTCCTGGTTTCCTTGTGGTACAGCCTCCCTCTGCTGTGGACACTGACCCTCTGGTTTCCGTGTTAACCTGATATTAAGCCAAAGGGGGGGTTCTGTGTTGTTAATGAGTACATTTGTGGAGATGAGTAGCCGAAAACATGAGTTGTATTTTTTTAAAATGAAGCAACCCACATAAAACCTAGAAAAGCCTGAGTCTTGGCCTTGCAGCTATTCTAGTTTATCTCAATCAGTGATTCATCTGTCTTCTATATGGAGTTATGTTTTTGTTCTCTCTTGCCACTGATTAAATGGAGGTCTGAGGTGAAGACTAGTTCTCACTTTTATAGCTTTGCCGGAAGAGCCCAGCTTCCAAACAGCTGCTTGAAAGTCAACTTCATTGGATAGCTGTATTTCCAGGGAGATTTTATGGCTGCGTACTAGCAATATTGCTGCAAACCAGCTGGGACCAACTGGCATCTGTCATGATGCAAGATACGTATTTAATATATTTAGATAAGACCTGATCCTGGTTTGTGAGTACATTAGTGAGATGGCTTCCACATATTGAGGTCTTTCCAGAACACTTTTGGGAAAGTTTTTGAGTGCATTCCTGATAACGCATGGTTTAAAAATCCTGTTTTGTTATGTAGGAATGATTGATCCCTGTTCGGGGCCCTGGGGGGAGTTTTTTCATGGTCAAGGCATTGATCTCCTGATTGGAATCTCCCAGTAAGGGAGAGTTTTAGTGCCTCAGTTTAGAGACTTACAATGGAGATACTGTGCTACTGTAATATACTTGGGAGCTTAAATTAGTCTGTGGTCAAATAATATACCCTAGGGTGTCAGTGACCTGCATTATGATATCCCTTCCAGGTTATTGCAGTGGAGCCATAACGAGTTCTATTCTTGTTTTAATTTTTTCTTGACCTGGAACAGTTCTTCTAATTTGAGACACTAATTAGGAGATGGTTTTAGTTATCTCTGATCTTTTCTGTAAAGAATTTGGTGCCTCAGCTGTCTTTACTTTAGGATTCGGGAGCAAGTTACTGCTTTTGGCATTTAGTATCTGCATTTCTGCATTATTCATGTGATGACAGTCTTTGATTTTCTTTTTTGCCCATAAGCCAAGAAAGCAGCAGTAGACTTCTCTTGTAGAGATCACTGGTGTCTCTAATAGTATGTTACATTAAAAAAAAAAAAAAAAGGATGTATCAGTACTTATTTATCAGTTTTATATTTCTCTGTTCCTCTGAGATATTGTAGGTAGTGCATCTTTTTAGATTAGAAATATCATTCCCGTAGTAGTATACTGTTTTTCTTCCTAACCTTAAGTAATTTTGGACAAGTGTTTATTTTCCCAATCCATGTGATTGAGAGCTACAATGACTGTTGTAGACTCGGTCTCTTAAATATACAAAGTTCTCCTACTCTCACTTGGTGTGAGCAAATTCCATTTAAATCTTCTATTTTCCTTTTATGGAGATAATTGAACATGAGCTAATGCTATTTTATTAGCCCTGAAGTGAAAGAGGAACTTCAAAACATGAGGGGAAAATTTTTAAAGCATTGCTCTGACGTGCAGATGTTGCTTTTTTTTTTTTTTTTTACGCTCATTTTCCCCTCTCTCCTCCCCTACAGCATGTAATGCAGAAGTTTACTTTCAGTAAGCCCTCGCAACTGCGGTTTTGGACTTTTTCTGAGGTAGAATGCAAGTTAAACTTGCTTTGGAGTTCTTGAACCTTGCACTTTCCCAGCGTAAGCTAGAGTAGGAACACTGTTTTGACACAGGAATGAGTATATGTTACAGACCATCAGGCAGGTCTCTGATATGTGTGTAGTCCTTACTGTATGGTGCTCACCTTTACTCTTTCTCTTTCAAAAGTGGAGGTTATTGGTATCTTTCCACTTTCTGCTACTCATAATGGCTTTAGGCATTCCGTGTGGGTGGCTTATGGGAGTTAGATTTAGGCCATTTAGATTTGATAGCTTTGCTTCTTTTAAAGGAATGATCCTTATTCTTCGACATGTAATTCCTTGTTTGTGCTTCAGATGTCCTTCTCTCTTCATCGGTTATCAAAGCATGTTCTTTTTTCAGTCTACTGAGGAGTGCATATTTTTGCAGGCTCTGGTGGGGCGCGTGGCTTTCTTTTCTTTTTGAAAGGCTCGTCTTTCCTGTTTTGCCAGAAAACGTTGGGTTTTTTATGGTTAAATTGAGGCCATTGTAATTCTGAATTTTGTTATTCCAAGTTTGCACGTACAGAATTGTGGGTGTTTCATTCTTTATGCTATTGGCTCTCCAGAAATTGAACCATAATCTAATGATCAGTTTGGAGAAGAAAGAAAAATGGATTAGTGTTAGAGTGAATCAACACTTTTAACTAAGGCCTGATGTGACCCAAAAATAGGCTAAACTTAAATGTCATTAAAAGATTTCTGGGATATAATAGTTCATTATTCCATAGCAGACTGAAAACAATCATACATTTCTTCTTAAAGTTATCATGAATTAAAGATCACATGAAACTGCTCTGTGTTTTTATAGAATTCAGTGGATTTGCCCCAGTGAGGTTTACATATGTTAAAGGCAAGAGTTGCTATGAAAGCACTGGAGAAGCTTTGTGCAGAAAAGGATGGCATTTTTGGCAGTTGTGTAAAAGCTGGGATTGATTGTGGATAAGTGTATTGCCCACATCTTCCTAATAAAATGACTGAGGATACAATGTTAAGAATATTGACCTACAAGTTGTATCCCTCGTGATCAAAGAGCTAAGGAAACCTGGAAAAGAAACAAAAGGTCTATATCTGAAATAAGTTGTTTTGGGCACTTTGTAGATTTAGAAAGATAACTGAGCATAACCAGTTGGAGCAATTAATTTTTACTGGCTTTTAAAATTGTTAGAAAAGTTTCTCAAAACAACCTGTGAAGGAGAGTTGTGATTAAATATATTTTCACAAAGATTATTTAGCTGCAAAATCCACTGAAATAAATTTTTTTCTGTTTGTTTTTGTTTTTAATCCAATGTCTTTGCCTTGTTGACTGTTGGTTGGTTTTTTTTTTTGTTTTGTTTTGTTTTTTTTTTAAACTTAAGTTTCCTTCCTGCATGCCCAGAAGTTTGAATTTGGAGTATACTTGATGTCTTTGGCTAACAAGGGTCTTTCACTACATTTGTTACTTGAAGTCTTTTTCTCTTAGCGGAATGTGACCTGATGGAAATAACCAAAGTTGCAGGGTGGCAGCTCTCTTGTATCTCCTAACAACCCCCAGTGGTGGCTTGAACAGTCCTTGAGAATAGACTGTTTGAACTGTCTTTGAACTTCAGGTTATTAGTGCAACACCAGCATCATCCTGGTTGTTTGGTTGTTTTTTTGTTTTGGTTTTTTTTTCTTGTTTTGGGGGTTTAAGTGTGGCTGGTGACCTGCTGGGAGCTGCGCCTGTCCATTGAAACATGGGTGCAAGAAAATGGAAATGTGCCATCTTAGGCCTTTAAGTCCCCTAAAAATCTTTTTCCATTAAAGGGCCTCTTTATTCTCTTTCTACCTCATTCAGTGTTATGTGGGCAGGAAAATCACTGGTGCTAATGTAATGTACAGTAAAACTGCATCTCATTTCTTCTTGTTTGATTCTATGAGATTGCAGACATTCTGTGAAATGTTTTTAAGAGGGTATAATGTTCTAGAGCCCATTGTACAAACTGCCTTCAGTTTGCTTAGTTTGATATGTACACTTATGCTCTCATAAAGATGTGCAAGATCTCTTGGTGTGCTTTGCATTATGCAAATGTGACAGGAATGAGTCAGACGATATTCTGCATTCTGATCAGAAAGCATTTGCAAGTGTCTTCCTCTTGTGTGTACATGTCCCACTAGAGAGGAAGTCTGAGCAGCTTTGCAGTGACTGGAAAACAAGAAGAGTTCCCGCCTCTCTTGAATAGTCTCACCCTCTGAAGATCAGCCAGACAAAGTACCTGTACATTTCCTCTCCAATTCAAGATGTTGCTAGACATAAGTCAGAAATAATAGATTAAATAAACTATATCAACCAAAAATATGCTAGATTAAACTGTCACTGTGCAGCTAATAAATCTCTTCTCTGATGAATATAGGTGTAGTTTCTTAGTGGTAAATTAGTATTTTAGGTGCCTTATGGTGTTTTTTATACTGTAGAAAGCTGAGTTCCTATGTCATGCTAAGTGAAAATGTTATTAGTTGTATACACTGAAATTGCCTTGGTTTGTACAGGGAAAGATAAGCTTCTTTAATTTCTCTTTTAGTTATTGCTGATTTATAACTGAATTTATAATCTAGTTATGAAGGTGTCTTGTTTTAAGCAAGGGTTTGTTTACATTTAGTTGAATTAAGATTCTGATAAGGAGCAAGAAATCATCGCTGCCAGGAGGCTAAAGTTAATGCTGTTGTTGGTTTTGCTGTTCTTTTTCTGTGGATGGGATTGTCTGACCAGCCCTGCAAAACTGATGTGATCGGGTCTCCTCTTCTAGCTTTCATCAATGAACCATCCCAAAATGAAATGGGTTATAAGTGCTTTTTGCAGATCTGCATGTCTTCCCGACAAAGGAGAGTTAAATTTAACATTTTAAATGCGTAGATAAGAGGTGAGGAAGCAAGTTATGCATGTATACAAACAGGGTTGAGGCAATAGAAAGGGCTTTGTGTGGATACCAACCAAATTATTTATTGTGGCTATGTCTATATAATACGTTACAAAATCATGACGGATGTGAGTGTGAACAGGCTTTTTGTGGGCTGAATTAAGACATGCTGCAAAATTACTGGCTAAGAGCAGATGCATGCAAACTGCTCGTGTGCTTTAAGAATGATGAGAGTAATTAGTCTGAACTGACAGGTGAACCTGCTTGGTAAGAGATTGGATCTTGTGGTCCTTTTTTTTTTTTTTTTTATTTTTGCCTTTCTCATGTCTTCGCGTAACTAGCTTATGATACTGCTAAACTTCACATCAAACCTCAAAGGTCTCATGTTGCAGGCTTTGATTTAGAGAGCCTGAGGCTTTTGCTGACCTACAGCGTAGGATGTTTTTTTCTGGAAAAGTTAGGAACTGTTAGCTGCTTGAAAAATAATTTTCCATTTATCTTATAGCTACTAGTCTGGTTTTAATTCCTTGGATGATTTCTTGCTTACCTCTGTTTCCCTTAACAGTGTTATTTAATCTCAAGGCATCTTCCTGATCCTATTTAGTGCTAAACTATAGCATGCTGTTTTTTCTTTCTCTAAGTTTCCCTATTGCTGATTCTTGGCCAGGTTCCAGAGGTAGCTGGATAGTGGCCACCATAATCATTCTCAGCTATCTTGTATATCTGAGGCTATTTCATGCTTCCCCTCTCCCCCTGCCAGTATTCATATCCTGCAGAATAGAAGAGTTAAGGGGTCATTCCATGCTGCGTCTCTTTAATAATGCTATCTTAGATGCAGATTAAAACTGTCCCTTCCTGCAACTGCTTTGTGTCAAGCTGCTCACAGATGCAAATTGCTATCTTAACAGTGTTTATCCACCTTATAGTAAAAATCAATAAGCAGCCTCAAGTCACGTGCAGTTTTGAGATCTTTGTTTTTCAGGTGGTTGGTTCTTTACTTGCTGCATTTCCAATTAAAGCATCTGGGAATGGTATTGGCTAGAGTCTCAGTAAACTAGTCTCTAAGCTAGTTTTTAGTATTTGGCAACATGTTAAAAGGACATTGATGTATTACTTTTTCTTATTGTTATGTTGTATGGATTTGGAGATGCCCGACTCTCCCTTTCAATATGTTATATCAGAATTGGTTAAATAGGTACAAATCTAGCAAAATATTGACTTACAGCTATGGTGAACCTTGAAAAGCTGCCTATTCTAGGAAATTGGCCTCCTGTTATCTCTGATTTCATGTTTTTTCCATCTGTCTCAAAATGAAGAGATTAGGGCTGATCCTAGTGCTGTGTGTGAGGCAGATTATGGTAATCTTATTATTCTGATCTCATTACACTTAGTCTCTAGATTTGAAAATGTCCTGGTTTTAACCCTTTCTTCAACAGTTACCAAAAAATTTAGTGGATAGGTAGTTGAGGTACGTTCTGCAAACTTCAGACTAAATGTTTATATCATCCTGAAATAATCAAGCACTCAAAGACTTTCCTAGCTAGTGTAATACACTTTATTGTTGGGTTTGGGTTTTTTTGTCTGAAGAGACTATCTAAAATAAGTAAATCAACTCATTTGAGTTACAAAGGCTGAAATTCACCCTATATATGAGACAACAAATAAGTAATGGTTATTAAGAATTCCATTTTCAGTTTAATACTTTGTAGAATCTAAAATACGAGCACCTTCTGGAGATCCTTAGCTCATGATAGGTCAGATTTTTTTTTTCTATTTTCTTCTGAAAAGAAATGGGATTTTCCAGAGCTCTGTACCAGTGTTTGACACACAAAAATATAAAACTTAATGGAGTGTCTCCTGATCTCATTACAAGTACACAAAAGTTAATGCAAGATGCTGGAAAATACGTAGCTGTGTATTTTAAATGAAGAAGGGACAACTGAGTTGGAGTTCTGAATTCCCTAGCTTTTCAGTATCTACAGCACAACTTCGCTGTTGTTACTGGGTGGTCAACTTTGATTGCAAAGGGTTAACTTTCTAGTCTGATGGAGAAAGGGACCCTTTTCTGCACTGGGCTAATACTCTTACTGAGAACACTAATGCAAACGCTGTCAGGTGGACTTGAGGATTACAAGAGGTCTTTGTCTTAAACTTGTGGAGGAAGCTACCTTCTTTCTGCACAGTTTCAGGCATCAATTATGAAATAAGTGTTAATGCTTCTTCAGGCTTGTAAATGAAAAGAAAGCAAAATGACAGCTGCTAATTCTGGGACTTAAAAAGCAAATATGATTCTCTGTTTTTAAGAGATGTGTATTTTAGGGTAACTCCCATTCGAACAGATTCATAGGATATTTGAGATTTTATTGTACTACGCTGATGGACTTCTAGATTAGATACTGCAGGGAGCTCTTTTTAAAGCATTTGAATATTGCTGTGACTTCTACTGGTCATCTTTGACCATCAAGCATATTTGCCAATTCCCATCCTGAAGTTGCATTTGGGGACAGGGAAGAAGATTGGAAAGGAAAGGGAAAAGTTGTATTAGTACATCAAACAAAGCTGGGATGGAAATCAAGTTCCTCCTCCTTGTGTGTTTGTTCTGTCATTTTTACAGGTCATCTAAATGAACCTGTTGTACAATAATATATATTGTTATACCTGGTTTTGCTTAGAGAGAAGCATGCAATGCAGGAATATCACTTAAGGTGCTGCCCCAACCGCCTAGAGTACATTGAGTGTATAACTCTTAATTAGGCTTCATTGTTTTGTAGTACAGAGACCACTTGAGCTTTTCCTCTAGTTGCTAATTTCTGTGCTCTGTTGATAAAAAATTCACATAAGTGACTGAGCTCCACTGGGACTGAGCAAGTTGGGGAAAAATAAAGCACTTGCAAATTATGGGGGTTTTCTTCACCATGTTTGGTCTTGACTAACTTCTCAAACATTTGGGCCAGCACAGGATGAGGATGGAGAGTGCAGAGGTGAGAATGAATGGCTGGAGGGAAGAAAGTGCTGGGAGAAGCTTAACTTAGCTCTGTCGCAAACTTCCCTTGTGGAAACTGCCTTGGGGACGTCTTCGCAAACAGGATATTCTATTTTTTGTGTCACTCTTACTTGTGGTAGTGCAGACATTTGTAGAGTTACACTGTGAACTGGTCAGGGAGAAGAGCCAGCAGTGGAGAGGGGTTTGTTGTTGTTTTGGTTTGTTTTGTGGTTTGTTTTTTTTTTAAGCTGAAGTTGTCTTTGATTTGGTTTTAACATAGTTGTGCTGGCTGCACTGGGGAGACTAGCTTTGGCATGGGAGTTGGATCAGTGTACCCTAAACTGGCATTGCTGCTGAAGGCCTTTGTTGCTGTCACACTGCAGTCTTCATTCCTTCCCTCGGGCTATACATTTGTCTCAGTCTCATGATGGCAGAGCAGCGTTCTCTTGGCCATTATGGAGCAGCCCTTTCTTTTTGTAACTTGAATTAATTTTCTTGCTGTTCTCAAAAACTCCTTAAAAATTTTCCTTACGAAAAATGCTGCTTCTATTGTGCATTCACACTGGGTGGTGATGGTTGTTTTGCTTTGAGTGCTAAGTTGCTGGCAATGTTTTAATATATTTTTAGATAACAGTGAAGTATTTGTTTTTCAAATAAGAGGTAGGAAATTGCAAAGAATAAAGAATTGCATGAGCTGGCTTAGTGATAGCATGTCTGTTCCATTTGGGGTAGTGGAGGAGGAAGGGGGAATAGATGGTGATGTAAGGGCTGCTGCTGTGACACTCCCCCAGTAACAGCTTCTGTAGGAGCTGCAAAGCATGGAAGGAAAAATAAAGATGTCAAGGATTCGATGACTTTGACGCTTGATGTGATTCATATATTTTCAATTGTAAGAGGAGGATAATTCAAATGCGCACAGTGCACCCTCACTGTAGCAAGTGCAAAACTTTTCTTTTTTCCACCCTGAACTTCATTCTTGACAAAGCAGGAGTTAGACTGCAGTCAGTCTGAGTAAAGGTTTGCCTCGATAAACAAGAACCTCCTGCGTAAAATTCTAGCGGAGTTGTGGAGGCTCTGCATTCATGAGGCAAGGCTTTAATTTGTGGTATCTCTTGGTTTAAGGCAATTGCAGTAAGCCTTACATCTGAAAGATTCACGTAGCCTTGAGATTGGAGACTGATTTTTTTTGTAACATAGTAGAAAAGTGGAAGGGCTCTCAGCAGTACTATAAGTTATATTTTCTGGTCTAATTATCACTAGTTAGTTTTTTTCACTCTGCCAGCGTGTGAAGTCTGCTTAATAAAGATACATATCTTCTGTCCCGCAAGTATTTGTATATCATTTTGTTCTCCATCAATATGCCTGGTAAATTTTATGGCCAAAGACAAACTATGCTTTCCCAAAAGTGCAGATGCAACTGCTGTTGACCTTCCTAACAAGAGTAGGAAATATGGCTTCTTTGCATGGACTGACATGATTGTGGGGGGATTCTCAGATCCTGTCCAGAGCACTGGTGCTGCTTTGCAGCGATTGCTCATAAAATCTGATGTGGACCTTTTCAAAGTAATTTTCATTTTTCATCTCAAAATGAGATTTCGACACCATTTACTTCACTTTTGGTAGGATAGGGATTGAAATGGATGGGTGGGGATTATAGATGCATTTTCAGGTTGGGGAAAACGTAGTTCAAATAGATGGTGATAATACTATTCTTAGATCACTAAGGCTGTAAAACCTTTTTGGTGCTAACAGGAAATGGCAGACTTCAGCTTCGTCGGCCAAAGTCATCAGCCCTTGCAGCTGGGGTCTGAACTGAATAGTGATGACATTTGGGGCAGCTGTCTCAAGGTAGTGGAACATGGGCTTTTCCTTCTATACTTTCAAATGCAAATTGCAGAGTATGCTCTAGGGACTGGCAGAAGAGTACACATGTCTTAGATGTGTAAGAAATTAATAAATATTGATTGTTCAGTTGCTGCAGAAAGGATATTGCACTTAATGCTCACTTGACATCTTATGTCTAATAGGTTTGAGTTTTGTGCACTGGTATTAACATGGATTTTTTTAAACATCTAGTCATAAAGCCCTGCTCTTTCCTGTGTGTGCAGTTTTGCAGTGTGTAGTTGGATGGAAGGGATGATTTTTGCTATGCATGTCAATGATGTAACGTGTAAAGAATTAAACTTGTCAGAAGGACCAACAGCGGTCATTGTTGAAAGATGGAGCAGGAAAAAAAGACTTGATCAGCCCACCAGTATTTCTTGTAAGTGTCCCTGAACTTGATAGCTGTTTCATGCATGAAGTCTGTTTTCTCTTTCTGTGCTGCAAAAATGTTCAGATGTCTCTTGCCAGGAGCAGTATGAGTATTAGTGTAACCTGGTTGGCTGACCTGCAGGTAACTTTTCTTTCCATCTTGTCCATTAAAGGTTCCAGCTTCAATTTGTGTATAGCTTGAAAAAAAGCTGTTTTAACACCCAAATTAAGCCCATCATCAGAAGACAGAAATACCTCTGTAAGCCTCAGCTGAGTCCCTCACTCCTGCTTCCCCATTTCCTTTCCTCCCACTCGCAGTCAGTTGAGTCTTGGGGTTTTTGCTGCCCCTTTGCAGGACCACCCACGTGCACCTTCTTGAACTCTTGTCCACCTCTTGCCATAGACTGCTCTGTTTAACTTTGCCTAGATAAAGCTTTAAGCAAGTGGAACTATTAATTCTTACATATGTAAGTTTTTTAGGTGGGTTGTTGCAAGAATTGTAGAGCAGTGTTTTTTGAAACTGGAACTAAGGGTGTTTCCTTCGTGGTAGTGCCTGCTTAAGCAGTCATGCCCTATTCCTTTCCTTCCCGTCTTCTCAGTTGCTTGCTTTATTTCCAGAATTGTACCCTGCGCTTGCTGATATAAGTATCTGTGTAGCCAACCAGTCAACTGAGACAGGTGAAAAATACACCACGTCCCTAAACTGTTTTGCAGATCAGTTCCCCAATCTGTGGAACTACACAGTTGCCTGTAACCACTGCACAAGGGCACGTGGGAGGGTGCAGCCGCACAGCAGTGACTGCGTAAACCAACCCGAACAGTACTGCTGCCAACATCTAGCCAATCTAAACTGATAGTGTAGCCTCTGAGTTTGTATCTGGGTAGAAATTCATGTTTAGTATGAACTAACTGGTAAGATTGTTAATTCTGAGGTCAAGATGTGTGTAGTGTTGCTATTAACAATTTAATTGCTGGCTGTTTTGAGAGATGCTTGCAAACATCCTCATTCCTGGGTGCAGGCTTAAGTTATCTGGATTTTGGCTTATAGCTCTGTGTTCAGTTGAATAAATGTTCTACCTTTCAAGGCATAACTTAACAACTGTGGGTTTTGAGGACCATCAATAAGAGACTTGAAATGTACAAAAGTTCGGTAATATCAGAATAACTAGTGCTGCATAACTTTAAAAAAAATATATATATAATATGGCATATCAGGTATAATTGACCTAGGGAACTTTGTTCTATAGATAATTAGTTGTCAGATATTATTCCTGATATCTTTCTGACAAACAGCTGAGTAAGACTGTTTCATATTCTGTAAAATTTACAATGCTATAAAATATTAAGTGATCAATATTAAATGCAAGAAGCTATGCTAGTAGAATCCTAAAGCATTTTAATTCTAAAAACAGATGAAGCAAAGTTAAGGGTTTTATTGCTCTGTTAACTTGTCTACACTGTAAAATGAATGCATAGTAAATACTGTAATAAAATAGTTTAAACAAAACCATGCATTTAAAGAAAAAAAAATACTGAAGATTATCTATCTTGTAGATATATGCCAATTGCACTGAAAGCCTTCCCCCCCCCGCCCGTAACATTGCTAATAGTGAGCAGGAATCTGCCCTGCCTCTAGTCTTGATCTTTGGAAGTGTGTTGGACCTTTTGTTTGTGTGGTTGCAATAGCTTTTTCACTGGAAAATCCAAATAGAGCAGCTGCAGATCTAGTTAATTTACTTCTTTTAAAATCAAAAAATGAAAGTCTGTTTTGAACACTTTTGAAATTTTTCTTAAAGGCCTTTGCAGGTTGTATCTTTTCTTAATGTGTTTTAAAATGTAGTAGATACTGTTTCTAATTGTGTTTCCCACTGAAATGTTGTTGGGTTTTGGTAGTGGTTTTGGGCAACCTTTACATTTTTTCCTGCTGGTTTGCTTTGTAGCTGGCAGTTAATATTGGTATCAGTCTTGCTTCTCACCATATAAACTGGTTGTCAGTGCAAGGCATGTGCATTTTTTCTTTAGCTGTTTCCAGATTTTCAAAGTAGATCAAGACTGTAATTTTCATAATGTCTTCAGACATGTTGTTAGTCACTTAAACTTGCCAGTGCATCCTGGGGTATCAAGCCTAGTAGTCCAGTGATGTGGGCAGCCTGTTTTAGACGCAGCCAGGGAGACCTCATTTAGCTGAAATCTGCTTAGCATAGGAGGGATTGTAAAGATATTTGGAAAACCACAATCAAGCTTAGATAGCAGTGGTTCACTGTTGGACTTGAAGGTTCTGGGTGTCGCTCCACAATATAATCTTGGGTATGATAATATTGCATTAATGAACTGGGTGATGAAATAGAGCATGCTTACAATATTTGTGGTGATGGTTAGTTGAGTTGGACTTAAGCGTGCTGAAGATACAATTTAAAACTATCTTGATGGTTTGAAGAAACATTATAAAAACAGGAATGTGTTTGACAAGGATTAATATACTGTCATACATGTAGGCAGAAATAATCAGCTGTACCAATAAAGGGTGAAGAATAACTAGCTAGGTATCAGTTCCTCTGAAAATACCCTAAACATCACAGTGGAAAACTGTTTGAAATTGAGGTGATGTCAATTAAGACAAGCAAAAATCATAATGAGATGTATAGACAGGGCTGTAATACCTATACAACGTGAAAATAAATTCTTCAACTAAGTGCATGTAAGGCTGTGGCTGAGGGGCATTGTAGTTTGAAAACCACAAGACAACTATAAATCTGCCCTCTAGTCACATACCCTAAATTTCTGATCAAAGATTGATTAAGTCCAGGTTGTTCCACTAGTAGTCATCTTTCCTCCTGCCCAGCTTTTCCAGCACTGGAGTAGAGGTCCCTTATGTGGTGTGGTATTTTTGCAGGATACCGAGTGAACTGAGCAATATTCAGCTTCAGTGGCTGCAGTCACTTTCTTTTGATGGTTTGTATTGCGCAGCTGTTTAAGTAGTTTGTCTTCCTTAACACATCCTTTTAGACTTTAACCTGCTAATACTTAGATACATCATCACAACTTTATTGTGTACAAGCATTAGAATGGTTGTAATAGAGAACCTCTTACATGCAGCAGTTGCTCAGTGTCACCCCACAGATAACTGTTCCTGTCTGCTTAAAAGTGATAGGTAAATTGCTTGAGTTTGTGTGCTAGGAAAAGCAGTAATTAAGAATGAAAGCGCAGGAGTGGAGTGTTGGACTGGGTGGTCTCTTGAGCAGTGAGGTATAGAAGAAATAATGGTACATATCCTGCATTTGGAGTACAAAGTACAACTGTCTTAATTTCAGCATTTCTTATCTTTCATTCTTGATACAGGAGTTTTGGGAATTTTATATTTGTAGAGGTTTGGGGTACCAAGTATGAGATGATTAAGGGCTGGTTGTTACGGTTGCAATACGCTGTTCTTCACTGACATGCAAGCCTTTCCTTCTCCTCTACTGAATGTTTTGGTCATATTGACTGCTGTAGTGTGTTTAAAGGCAACGTGTGGGACAGCTAGCAGGCAGCTCTGCCTTGTGGTCCTAGCTCTGTTGTACGATCACAGAGGAATTGTCCCTTGTCTGTGAAACAGGTGTGTCTGCTTCCTCAGAGACGGTGGGAAATACATTCTCTGGCAGTGCATTTTAGTAAGAGATATTAGGACAAAATAGGACACATGCAAATAGAAATAGGAACTATAGGGTATTCAGGTAAAATTGTTATGCAAAGCAGATTAAGAATGGATTTCACAAGCTATGAATCTGGTTGATTTATGTACTGTCATGCATGTGTATTTCCCCAGGGTATTTTTCACTTTTACTCTATGTGATCAGCTTAATTTGTATTGTAAAACTTTAAAAGGGCAACCACAACTGGAAGGACAAGCACATGTTATGATTGCTTGTTCTTTATTACCTTTTTCTGTTTGATACACACCATCAAGTAATGGTTTACAACAGAGCCGGCACGATGAGAGAAACTGCGTGAGAAATGTGATTTTGATATGCTTGCAAAGTGCCAGAAGACCACTGCTGATATTTCTGCAATGTTTCTCTGTTGAGCTCGAAAGCAACTGTGAAACACTTTCATTGGAATGCTTGATAGATTTTTTTTTTTTTT
Source organism: Vanellus vanellus (assembly GCF_965231255.1). Lineage (NCBI taxonomy): Eukaryota > Metazoa > Chordata > Aves > Charadriiformes > Charadriidae > Vanellus > Vanellus vanellus. The sequence continues at coordinate 7,579,842 of NC_138922.1, forward strand.
TTTATTATTATTTTCTGGTAGAGTGAGTTTCAACCTTCATCCCTCAGAGCTTGTGCCAAGAGCTCTTACAAAAGCCATTACAGGCCTTAGAAGTTGCAGTTGGTTGTACTTGGATAACTAGTCTAGAGCATTTGATAACAGATGTATTTTATGCTTGGTGTCCATGCTGCTAAACTTGAAGGGATAGCTAGAAACAGCCCCTCTTTTAAGAAGGTCTGGAATTTATAGCATTTGCATTAGCAACAGATACAGGAATAGAAACCAGGAAAATTTACTCTGCTAGGTAAAAGTAGTTCTTTCAAATTTTGTTTTTCCTCAAAATTAAGGGTTTATTTAGATGCTTAAGGCAATGTATACTCTGTTCTTTATGTACACATGCGCATATATGTGTTTGGGTTATTTTGGGGTGTGGTTTTGGATTTTGAACCTTTCCCAAACAGAGCAGGTTTTTACTCAGAATTTAAGGCTGTTTTCTTTCCTCAGTAAAAAAGAGGGAAGGATGGCATAGAGCTCTCTAGGTTTCAGAGCTTGACCTGTTCTTCAGTTTGTTTGTTTCACTGATGGTTCTTCTTTTGGGACCTTGCTTAAACCTAAATTAAACAGTGCTAATGTGTTTACTTTTAAAATAAAAACTCAATGAGGAAAGACACTCATTTGCAAGCAGATGACTGTCCCCACTAGTACCTGAGTAAACTAATCCAGACACTGCGTAACGGAAAACTGACAAAATACTGTGCTCTTCAGCGCTTCCAAATTAGATGTGGATTGGGTTTTAGATTAAGGAAGGATGTTTTGTCTTCTGTTTCCGTGATAACATCCTGAGCACTACAGCTAGTTATAAAAGGCGGCTGGTCCTGGTCTTTAGTCGCTGTAAACTAACCCTCGGTCTGTTAGGGGAAAAACAACACTCCCCTTCCTCTTTTTAAGAAACTGTTCTTGTGAATACCGTAGCATTCTGCTCTCTACATGTGCAAGCCAAGCTGTAGAGCTTAGGATGTGATAACAATCTTTTTCCTTTTCTGCACTCCATTTTGATCGAGCAGTGAAATGAGAGTGCATTCGCTGCAACATCCAAATGTTGAACAGTCACCCTTACGTTACGAAGTTTGTCAGAATTAGTGTTCACTTAAGCACCATAAAATTTGCTGAACATAAAATGAATCTCACTTCTGAGAGTCCCTGCTGTTACTGAAACACTTGCGGGTCTTTCAGATGAGAGAAGCCTAATTAGAACATTAGCTGTAGCTACTTCTAGCTCTGTAAAGCTATTTTTGAGTTGTAAAATCACCAATACTGCAGGCTACCATTCTTTCTATAATAGAGATTTTGCATCAACCTTCTTGAAAATACGCAATTTGTAGTATTTATAGCTTAACCTTTATGCAAGTGGTAATGGTGGGAGGACTAATTTGAAGAGAATTCTAAAATTGCTGTGGCTGACATCTTGCTGTCCATCATAACAGCATAGGCAGAACTGGTGAATTTGTTATCATTTTACCTCTATGTGTTTGTGCTAGTGGAAACTTCCTATACAAAGGGAAACTTCATTGAACACGAGACCTGTGGCAAAGTTCCACGAGCTTTGTTGAATCCTTCCAGGATCTCCATCAGACATTTTGGAGGTCACTACAATATACTTTACTGGGTCTTTTTCTTCCCATCTCTTTGTGCCATGTAAACCAAAAAAGGTGAGCCACAGGGAAAGAGAATTGTTGTCTAGATTTTTTTGTTTTGTTTCTCTGTCTCTTTCTCCTATGATGACTTATTTATTTGTTTAAGATAATAATTGAAGGCTTTTGCCAGAGGGGAGGTAGTAGTACAAGACTTGCAAGGCCTGAGAGGCAGGGTAAGTTAGTCTGTACTGAGTTCTGTCCTTGTGGCTAGACTTGATTGTACCTCAGCTAACTTAAAGTTGCCTCAAGTATTCTTGTGTTACATACAGACAAAAAAAAAAAAATAATGGTGGTTTTGAAGTGAAAGCTTGAATGCTAATTCCTAGCTACATTCCCCTCTTTGGACTTTGCTTTATTACGGCATACTTTACTGTACTTGCCAGACAGTGCTACTCTGGATTTCTTGACCACTGTACCTCTCTATCTGGAGTTTGCATGGTGAAATATTGCATAGAATTGTAATTGCAACTTGCCTTTATCTCATGTAGTTAAAAGTAACACAGTTTCCTGTAATCTTACCCAGCTACTTCTCCCCATCAACCATTTCTGAAGGTTCGGGGAGTACTGGATTTACCTATAAATGTTTATATGGAACGGACCTCCAGTGACCAGTAGATTTGTGCAATAGACTTGGAGGACAATGTTATTTGCAGTTTGGAAAGAGAAGCTTAGATCCTGAGTGGCTGTCTCCTGTGACTTTCATTGTCATTTTTGATTTGTTGTCTCTCAACTTTGTCTTGTATTTTACTTTGAACTAGTTTCCAGCTTCCTTCAAGATAAATAAAAATAACTTAGTTTCTTTAAGAAGAAAATACGTCTAAAGACAGCACTATGTAACCCAGACACTAGCCTTTTGATTTGAACAGCTTCTAAATTTGCTGTCCTTGATTCCTGCTGTGGTAAACGTTGTCAATGTGAAAAGTCAGTGTATGCGCCCTGTTGAAGGAGCAGTCATGGCTTCAGATAAGGCTTCTGACAAAAGCACCGCTTGAGGAGTGGCGAAGAAGGGCCCTTGTACCTTGTATCTGTTGTGGTGGAAAGACTTTCTGAAGTTTTATTTTTTTTTTTAGTTTGTATTTTGTGCTCTTTTTGTGCCTTTAAAAAGATAAGGGTAGAAGAAGTATGTGTATAGTCATAATAAGAATCGGGGTGAGGGTGAGAATGAAAACCTGTATTCACAAAACATTATTGCATTATATTACAATCGACATGCATTATTTAGGTATTATATTATACTTGGTAGTTGAGTGCAGTTTAAGAAACAATCTTTCTGTCTGTTTCCAGTAGCGCTTGCTTAGTGGTGGTGAAGTGTTTCCATGGCTTTTTATATCCATCTAGAGAGCAAGTATTCATAATCTTACAGCACGTCCAGACATGGTACTTTAGGTTTTGATCTGAAAAATGTGGATGTTTTGCATTTCCTATGTGTGATTATGATAAACTGAATTTAAGGAAAAACCTAAAATATTTGGCAGTCATCTGTTCTTGAGCAAATCGCCTTAATTGTCTGATGTATCTTTTGGCATTGAATGTTTGAAGTTAAAATTAACTGTACTGTGTGTCATAATGACTAAACCAAGAAAAGAATTCTGATTTGGCTTGACCTGAATTACAATGCCATTTTGACATGGGGATTACCCTAGGTTTCCTTAAGATGCCATTTCCACCATACAGCCCCCTTGTTGATGGTGTTAGGCAGCCAGAGTGAGGAGGATTCGTTGGTTCAGGGGAGTTCATGCAGCATGAGGATGAGGAAGGGAGCTGCAGGTTACCGGGCCGTGTCTTGGGTTGTCTTCTGCAAAACCCCAAAGAGATGAATTTGAGTGTTCTGTGGTGCTGTTTGCAGTAAGTATGTGGGAAAGAAAAAAGCTATGGAACTTGCTCTGTTGAATCGAGGTGTAGCTTCCCTTGAAGCAGTGGGTGCTTGCTGGTTTTGTAGCTAGTTCATACCGCTCTTCATGGAGCAGAAAAGAAGCCGTTTTTCTCTGAAACGAAAAGCTGTGTTAAAGCACCTCTGTGGAGGGTGAGAACCATCCTCCCAACCACCATTCCACCCTGCGACAAGTAATTTTGGGGCTTGAAAATTCAGTTGCAGAATTGCTGCCTTTGAATCACTTGTTCACTTTTATAATTTTAATTCCTGCCCTAGTTTGAGTGTCCTTGGATTCCTGAGACTTTGGGAGTGTTTTTAATACACTGCATTGTTTTCTTTGTGGCAGTGTCAGTGCATCTTTGTCAAGGAGGAAAATCGCATTGGCAGCTAACAGGTCGTACTTGAGCAGTTGTGTCACCTTCTGTTTCAGTTAGCACGGTGAGAATCCCGAAACCTTACAGTTCAGGGAAAAGAAGGGTCTCAGCCAAAACTCACAGCCTTCTCTGAACAAGTTTCTTGGGTTTTGTCTCTGAAACCCAAGCATTCTGATGAATTTGGCTAAATTCGCAAACCCGTAAGTACGTTTGAGGCCTTATGTTTAGTTTTATGTTTGCATATGGGAGTCAGCTTGAGAGTTGAGATGCCAGATCTGCTTGTTATATTCTGGTTTGGTGCTTGCATGTTCCTTAAAGTTGTTTGGTTTTGAGAGGATCAAAACTGGTGTGCAACAATTCACAAAGGTGGAAAAGTTGTGCTTGGAAATACTTGCAGGGTATGGCATTGAAAATGGCTGGGAATGCTTGTTTGTGTGAGCTGTTCCAGTTAAAACTTGGTGACTGCCTTGCTGTGCGGCTCCTCAGCAGTGCCTCTTCTCCATTTCCATGGGAACAGATGGGCTTTTGTTGATAAGAGATCTATTATCAAACTGGGAAACTGGTGGCCAGAAGTTGAGCCACTATTACTGTAAAACAGGGCTGATTGCAGACTGAGGACATCACATGGCAGTATGTGTTCAAATGTAGTGGCTAAAAATATATATTATTCCTTCTTCCTCCTCTTGGGCACAGATGCCCCAGTGTGAAAGGAACAGCCACTCTGGCATAGCCTTGATTAGGTCTATAGGAGACATGGGGATTGGCTGCAAAGGAAGGCTTTATGTTTTGACCTATACAAAGAGCAGCAGGTTTTAACAGCTGTTGAGATAAATGTTTGTGCCATTTAGATTTTTTGCAGGCTCTGAAGGCTGTCTCAGTTTGGAGCAGCGAATCTTTTAAGTTTCATTTTGTTGCTTCGTTTGTCTGTATTTATTTGTACTTGGGGAAATTTTCAAAGCAAGACCCAATGAAATATGCAGTAGTTAAACTAAATTTTATAGCTTTGGTAAGTCTGGGAAAATCTTACCATAGTTCAGTTAAGAACCTTTATTTTTCTTACAGGCATAGCACTTTTTTTAAGTACCCAGATGACAAATTTTAATATTATTATCTGGAAATCACTTGGAGGCCAGTTGGAGGTATGGGATAGATGGATTTACTGGATGCTTTTCTTAAATTTTTGCAGCTAAATGGTTTAATTACATAAAGTCAGTTGTTTAATTTCAGTGAGTTTACAATTTAAAAGAAAAGAGGGCAATGTCAGATGTAAACGTCTAAGCCAGATACACCAGTGCAGAGGGTTCTTACATGTGTTCTCGACTTACGTTTTAGTTGTATTTCACTAATGGATGTTAGTGGCATAAGTTTTTTGGAAGTGGAAATTTTACATGACTATTCTGCAGTTGTCATAGTAGTTTCATAACTTCATAGCAGCCACCAGCATTCCAGCCTTGTGCACGTGAGTGCAAAGTTGTCCTGAATTTAAGGTACTTCAATACAAGTCATTTTTGCTTGGCTAAACATTGGGAGCAGATCCAGCAGTGTCTATTTGAGACAATGTCAGAAAAAAACAATTTTGTGGGTATCTGTGTCGTGAAGGTGACTCCTCTTGAAATGATATGTGAACATGGAGCTGTAAGAGTGCACACTGGAAGACCCAGAAACGGGAAAACAAGGGTGCTTCCAGGGTGACTCTGTGTGTGTAAGCCCTCTGGTATATAATAAAGGGCATGGATGGTTTGGCTCTCGGCCAGGGTGTGAATGGAGCTGTGACAGCTAGTTAAAATGATCCTAGAAAGGACAACCGACTACAAAGATACATCAGTCTGGGTATGAAGCAGGAAAAAGTCCTTGGAGCAAACAAAGCCGCTGAAGGGGGGGAGCTGTGGAGGGTTCATTATAACAGCAGAAGTGCCCTGAACAGGTTGTACATGCATATGTGTAGGCAGTTCACCTTACTATGCCTTTTATCCAGCTCTTTTTTTTCTCTTTTGTGGCTCACAAAGCTTACTGCGTGCCTTGGCAATGCACCCTCACTAGCATTTGGCTTTAGGCCAAGCATTAATGAGTACCTCAAGCCCTATGTGATTTGGCATCTCCAAATCTATTAGCATATCTTCAGAGCATGATAAAACTCATTAGAATAATTTACATTTGGGCATTAGGAGTTCTGATAATTTTTAATATCTACTGCCAAAAGGACAAATGTGTGGTAATGTCCTTCTTGTGAAGCCACAATTTACCAGGTTTTTTTAATTATTGGAAAAAGAACAGACTACCATATCCCTTAACTGCTCTCTGGTAATGAAGTGAGTTTGTAGTACACAATCTTATCAAAGATTCGATCTGTGCTATCTTTGATAAAGGAATGCATATTACTGCATAAGATTTGGCTTATTAGAAATCCCATCAAAATGTGTCACGTTTGAGTTCTGTTGTATTGTAAATTACTCTGATGGCAGCTGAGGTATATAACAACTAAACTTCCTGGTCATTCAAGCTGTGTGCCAAAATCTTTGCATGACTGAGTTGTAAATCTGGGCTTCAACCTGTGCTCTCTGTCTCCCTAGTCTCTATGCAGTTCACTTCTTTTACGTATCTGTTTTTAATTTCCATCTTCCCTGCTCAGTATCCCAGAGGTGCCTGCTGCTGTCATCTACCTGTATTTTATATTCTGGAGCTGAATCAGTTTCTGCACAGAACCCCGTGTTGCAGTCAGTACAGCGGTTGTGAAACATGGACCATTTTCTTGCTTAAAGGCCGTTCCGCAGACATCAGCTGATGTGCACCAGCTCTCCATGTGCAAGCTTTCACCTCGGAGCCTGTACCAGAGCCACACTGGAACTGCTCATGGCCTGTGGTCACATTAGCTTTGCTAAATGGCTGAACTGCAGTGCATACTAGAACAGTGCTCGTAAATAAACGGAAGCCCAAAGTAGTAATTGCACAAAAGATAGCTTGGAATATTTTTATCCATATAAAAGTCGTTAGGATCTTGTAAGTGTTGAAGTCTCTTCAACTGAAAATTCCCTGAACTGGGCCGAAAAGGTGTGTATCTTCACTCACCTGAAGTTCTGTAGATGTGGCCCTGCTACTGTGCTAGGTCCCTGATGGAAATGCTGGCACCTGGGGGCTGTACACCCTGCCATCAGCCCCTTCGGCTGGGGATAAGGAACAGGCAGGTAACTGTTACACACTGGAAATCACTGAGGACATTGGGATTCTGTTCTCTTTTTGCTTTATTGGATTTCATTTCAGTAGGTGTTGAAGTTTTTTATATGTAGCAGTCAGCAATGAGGCAGATTAGGGTGTTGATATGACATGTAGTTTTGAAAGAGAGCAAGCATTGGTCTGTAGCATTTAATTTTCTGAAGCACTCCTATCAACTATAATAATTTTAAGGCCTGCACTTGCAAATTCTTGTCTGCTTTTCCCTTTTCATTTTTTTTCTTTTTTTCCCCTCTCATCACTATTCCAAAAAAAGAAACATGGTGAGATAGGAAAAAAAAAAAAAAAAAAAAAGAAAAGACAATAACTGCTTGTGAAGATCTTGGAGTTTTGGTGGATATCTTTACCATAGCTACATCTGTATATACTATGTGATCTCTGGTTCTGTGTTCATGTTGTCTTTCTCTTTGCATTTCCTCATCTTCTCGCATTCAGGCGATGCTAATCATGTGATATTTTTGTGACTTGAGGCTTTAAGTACATGGTGGGTTTTTTTTCTTAAAAAAAAAAAAAACAAACCACACACACTAACCACCTAACCCTCACATCCAGCTTTTTGTTGGCTGTTATCACAAAGTGGAAAAAAGAACCTCAGAAAGCTGAGAAGGAATGAAAGTGTTTGGGGAAAAGTGCTGTTGTGGTGCAATGTCTACTTCCAAAACCAAATAAAATCTTTCTGAGGAAAGGTAGTTTCAAACTATAGCATGGCTTTATTTCCAGAACATAATACTACTTTACTTGAGAGGCTACTTTCAGTCAGTGTACCAGGCTTGCCTGTTGCACTCTACCAGTTGACAGAAATTCAATGGAAAAGCATCAGGTTTGTCAGCTGAATTCAGGAAAAAGTGGTCGTTAGAAGTGATATAGAATTAGAATTTCTTGTCTTGCAGATTTTGAACAGAATTTTTTGGTGATGACAGCCAACTTAATTTTTGGTACAGATCACAGTCTAGTTATGTTATTAAAAGTACCTGTGGACTTACAGTGACTGACTTACTAAAGCATGGGGTTTTGGCACTACAATCCTTTGGCTGTTTTAAACTATTCATCCGGCTTTTTGTTCACCACAGTTCTGAATGCTCACAAGATGCAGTGGAGCAGGATGACTAGCACCATTTTTTATAGGTTCATCTTACAAGAGCAGTCTTTAAAACAAGAATGGGAAGAGTAAGCTAGTACCTTCATTGTTTTTGCTGTATCTTGAAATGTGGTAAGCTTTTTTTTTTGTGCGTGTTTCCTTCAGGTTTTGAATGAAGAATGCGATCAGAATTGGTACAAGGCAGAACTCAATGGAAAAGACGGCTTCATTCCCAAGAACTACATAGAAATGAAACCACATCCGTAAGTAGAGCTTTGGTGATAGGTTCCCTTTAGCTTACTTTGAGCACCCTCTCAAACGGAAGGGAAGTTTGCTGTACTTTGCAAAGCATACCTTACCAGATCTACCAAAATGTATGGATAGATAAAGGATGGCTATTGAGTTGTATCTCTGGCTGCAACTTGCATTGATCTGCACTGTAACTCATTTCACAGCTGGCTACATAGCAGGATATTTTGGAAGCTTTTCTGGTGGTTGCTCTGGTGTTTTGCTGTAGGGTCAGACAGACTGACCTTGACCTAAACCAGCAGAAAACACTTTAGTAGAGAGTTGTCACCACCACTGCTCCAGGAAAAAGAGTGACTGTGTTCCTGTGATGATACTCTATTTTACTTAGTGTATCAGATAAGAGTAAAAATAGTGTCATTCAGAGCTCACAAGAAAAATATTTAAGGATATTTGGAGCTGTACTTGTTTTAGAGGGATAGAACTCTCAGATTTTTGCCTTTTGATATCAAAGGGGAATGAACAATATCAGCCTGCAAGTGGGTGAATTTGGTAGTGTGTTTTAAGCATAGCTAATTTGACCTTTTCTGAAGATGTTTAAACTGCTGATGGCAGCTGGATGGAGTTAGCTCCATGTGTCAGCAATGCTGGGAGTCTTAACTAGTGCATTAACAACCCTGGGAAATTATGCAAAAGTTTTTATAGTGTAATGTTAGCTTAGCTATAATGCAGAGCTCTCTAAGTAGTCCAGCAGGTCATACAAAGAGCAAATTGCAGGCAGCTGACAAGGTGTGAAAAAGAGAATGCTCCTTTTCTCAGACTAGTATCAAACTGTGTTGTGGCACAAGAGCTTTTCAAGAGGATTTGGAAAAAAAGCAACTAAAAATGGCTTTAAATCCTGTCCTAGGATCTGAAACTTAAATCCTCTTGCTCCATAGCTAGTCTTAAATGCAGTGTTTTTTCTTGCTTGTATTTTGCAAAGCTTCAAGTTTGCTTTGTAGCTACTAGCAAGTGAAGCTGAAAGGAAAGTGTGGTGCCTCTCAGTCACCAGCTGAGTCACCTGAGTTCTGAAGGGTTAATCTAAATTGTCACATCAGTTAACAAAGTGAAGATGTAAGTAGATATAGGCATGATAGTCAAAGAAGAGCTGCAGGAAACTCTGGGCAGGGAGGCTTCCTGTGAAGGCAAGACAGTGCAGTTCAGTGGCAGGATTACCTTTCTCTCTGTAAGGAGGCAGGGGAAGAATTTGCTGTTTCATAAACAGCCTGGATCAGACTCATGGGATGTGTGTATCTCAGGTGTTTGTGTTTGTAATCAGCTTTTCTGGAAGATACTGCTGAAGTCTCGCTTTGCAGTGTTATAACTTATGTGGAGGAAATCGGCCTCGCTAAATGGTTGTGCTAAGAAAAGTCAAAAGAATTGCCAAACTGACGATTGAAATGAGTCTGAACGCGATGTGAACTTTGTGTTGTACCAATCAGTGCATCTCCCTCTAGCTCTGCAGCATCAGCAGTAATGCCTGGATTTGGTTTTGCAGTGCTGACTGGATGAGTTTCACCTACATTACAAAGCTAGTTGGAGACACGTGTTATCAAGCTTAGCCCTTCAGCAGGGAAGCTGTGGGAACGCTGTGGTCAGTTTCTTTGGCCTCATTCTCTTGGACATGCTGTGATTTTTCTTAATTTTTTCAATCGTTCCATCGCAGAGATTCTTATGTGCACAACACTTCTGATGCTTTACAAGTGTGCTCTTAAGTAGACTGTAGTCCTTCAAAATAACTAACTTCGTTTCTTTCATCTATGGGGTTTTCTTTTCATCTTTTTTATATTTAGAATTCAAGATCCCTTTACTCTGAATGGCTAAAGCGGTAGCGAAGTCATAAAACTGCAAGGAAGTTCAAGAATTGTGAGATTTTTAGTCTTTAAAGTAAAGTCCCTTAGAAACAGCTGGCAGAAAACTTCAAGAATTTGATATTGTTGTTTTGGAAGTGTTACTTCCTTTAATCGAATTGTACTTCTACCTTGTAGTGATTCAGTAAAATTTAGGGGAAAAATAGGGTATGCTTCTGAGGCTATAGGAAGGGTTACAGAAGTTCTGTGGAGCTCTTTCAGGCTTTCCTTCTATTTTACAGATGTGGGTGAGGTGGTGTGTTCAATTTAAGATGCTGCTTTCATTTCCAAGTCACAGGCGAGTCACTGAGAATTATTTGAGAACTAAACAGAATTAAAACACTTTCTAAACTATCTATGGCAAGATACCTAAAATCATAATATAAAGCTTGCTTTATGTGGCATTTGACAGAGGCAAAATTCATGACTTCCTTATCTTTCTGACAATTGTGCCAGAAGACCAGGACACAAAATGCTACCTTTGAAGTCTGAAGGAGTTTCACAGAATGGTTTCTCTTGGTTGATTTTTGAAGGCAGCACAGTGCAGTGAGAGACAGGTAGGCGGTCCCTCTGCTGTCTCTGCCACCACCTCAGGTACTGAGAAGCGACACAGATGCTAAACCACGAGGAAAGTACTAAAAGCCATGAAGTTCTTTATCACTGGAAATAGGATGGATGTGGGGGAAAGCTTTTCCATTCCAGTGGATAAAAAATGCACAACAGGACTTGTAAGCAAGTAAAACATGTCTAGGTGATCATGGAAACCGAGTTTGTAAACAAAATGTATCATTTTTGGTGCCAAGATGCTTCTCATAATGGAGCTGCACAGCTAAATGGGGTGAATACTCCTTTTACAAGGGAGTCCTAGAGTTGTTTTATTGGATATGTTGCATATAGTAAAAATACATCTGTGGACTCATTGTCCTTGATATAATATAGCAGTATGTTTTTGTGTAGCCTCCTGTGGTGAGCAGATACTGAAGACAGCCAGTGAGAGGAGCAAGGGCTGCCAGTAGCTGGAGAGTCTGGTAATCAAGTAGTTGGTCCTCCTTACCTCTAGAGATATAGTTGCTTCTTAGAGAGGGAGATCTTTGTGATTTTATGAAAGCTTCAACTTCTCTTAAGAATGACCGATTCAGGGAGAGTTGTGCAACTTCTGTCTTTTTGCTGCACCAAAACCTTCACTGTAGAAAGTAAACTTTGTGAGTGGAGCTCTTGTTATTAAATGCTCTCCTCTAAGGGCAATCATCTGCATGGTTAGAGGCTGTGGTAAGTGCTTCTATCCTGTGTGATCTGTTACTCAGAACTGAAAGCTGTACTTTTTGGTTGTGAAGGTGGTTCTGCTTTTCCCACGCCATGTGACCTACCACTCAGCCCTTGTTCGCCTTTAATCTTGGGTTAGTCTGGAAATGCAAATGTAAACATGGGTAGGAATCCCGTGACCAGGGGCTGTTGGTCAGTGCTGACCATCTGGTTGCCTGAGGTGGGTTCAACCCTTGGTGTCATGGAGGCAGTGGTAAGCTTGTGGCTTTGACTTCTGTGCAGCTGTCAAGAATTTCAGATGTGGCTTCCATGGTGCAGCTGTTTGATGTGACTGCTTATGTGAGAGCTGCTAGATTGTCCTGACTGTAGGAGAAAGCAAGAAAATAGGCTACTGAAACAAGTATTATCAGCGCCTTTCCTAGAACCGGATTGCATGCCAGCTCAGCACTCCTCTGCAGTGAAGCAGAAAGACCTCGAGGGAATTTTTCTCACTTGGTCTGCATGTAACTCCACTCCTGGCATCTGCCTTAGCTTTCTGACACGATAGCTGTCTTTGACCACAGTGCTCTGGTAGGGTCAGAAAGGTTGGACTCTGGGCTGCAGGAACAACCAGCTGCTGAATGAAGCTACTCGTTCTCTCTTATGAAGTTGTCATGTCTTACCACCTGATCTAAAAGAGACTAGAAATTGGGTTTGATACAAAATGCATCTGCCATTTGTGCAGGATGGGTCAATCCATAGACAGGATCTTGTTTCTACAGCTGTGATGTTTCTGAAGAGAAACCTGTGAGTGAACTCCCAGTGTTTCCCTTGCATTTTGCAAATACTACCTTTTTTTTTTTTTAAAGCTTTCTACCTGCTAAAATAGTGGGGTTTGTGTTTAATCCTTAATAACTTAAATTTTCTATATAGTCTGCTCTGCAAATCATGGGTGGCTTCTCCTTAGGAGGCATAAGTAATAAAAGAGACTGTGTAATTACTCCCCGCTGATTATATTTGGGTACTAATAGTGAAATAAATGGTGCTATATCAAAGGGAAGTTCAGTAGTGACCAGCCACCAGTGCAGGACTTCTTTGTCTCCAAGTTCTTGGTATCATCCAGTTTGGACAATTAAAACTTTGCATGTAGAGACATGAGACTTCATTCCTTAGTGGCAGAGGAAGTGACTTGAGTTTCTTGCTTGAGCTAGGCATTTAATTTGTTTGACTTGAGGTTATGTGGCCTGATTACTAAGATATCAGTGCAGACCACAGTAGACATTTTAACTTTGTCCAAGGTTGTAGCCGGTTCCCAGGGTAGTCATCTTAGTCTCACAAAGCAGGACTTTGCTGTGAAGCAATTGTGTACATTGGGTTCTCATTGTGATGTTTTATATGCTAAACTGCAGATACAATAGGGTGCAAAAGAATGTGAACAATGCATTACATTTTGAGGGTTTTTTTTTCCGCCTCTGAAAAATAAATCCTGTAATTTGAGGATTTCACTTTTACCACATCTCTGCTTTTCTAAATTGGGTGCAATAGGGGTATTGCAAGCACCTGCTTATCAAGTCCAGGGTTGTTCATTGCCAGGACAAAACATAGTGAAAAGCTGCATGGTTCAGTAGCCTGTATTGGAGTGGCAGTGAGGTGCAGCGTGGTTATTTCTGTTCAACATTTCATCTCTCTGAATATCTGCGTCTGGCCCTTCCATGAAAGGATTAAAATTCTTAATTTACCCTGTTGTTTTCTTTTCCTCATGCCACAGGTGGTTTTTTGGAAAGATTCCCCGAGCGAAGGCTGAAGAGATGTTAGGCAAACAGAGACATGATGGTGCCTTCCTCATCAGGGAGAGTGAGAGCGCTCCTGGGGACTTCTCCCTCTCAGTCAAGTAAGTAATGCCCAGAAGCAATCATGTGTGGTAACCAGGCCATCTACTGCTCATTTGGACTCGTGGATAAAGGACAGGTGATTGTCAATGCTGAGGAGGAGGAGGAGTAATCTTCCAGATGCCCTATAGCGTTCCTGTTCTTCCAGTGATACTTATTTATCCCCTCTTTAATAGAGCAAATATATGCGCTCTGGTTTGTAATGAGCCTACAGGGCTGACCTGGTGGCATGTTGCTGTCTGGCTTGTGTAGTCTCAGGCACTATCTGTTGGCTTGTTTGTGGATCCCATTCCTCCTCCTTACAGCCACAAAGTGCCCAGTGTGTACATGTTCTCTCCCATCCTCCTTCATTCCTCTTCTGCAGTACAGGTTATTACTCTATATATTTTCTCGTTGTGTAGTGCACTTCCAAATGCACTTTTCGTGTCTGCTTGGCACATGCTTTGGTGGAGATATTCATGTTGTCTAGCGCTGGGACATGGAGCTGTGAAAACAGAGGCCTCTTCCATCTCTCACAAGTGCATTCCACAATAGCAGAGAAATTCAGTCTATAACAGTGAAATGTGGGAGAACAGTTCTCATCCTTGAATAACCTTACTAGAAGTACTGGCTGTTAACCAGCAGGAGTTCCTGCTAGTTAGCCGTGGCCCACAACTACCATGCTACTATCTTGCCCATCTGAAGTCACTGTAAAATAAAGGTATTAGAAACTTGAAAGGGTATATGATGTAATTTTATGTGGGGTGGGGTAGGAGGGATTCTGTCCTTAGCAGTTGATTTTTGCCTTTTTCTTTATTTTCTGTAATCTTCCCCTTTCCTACCAGAAATGAACAAGATTTTCTTTAGAATCCTAACAATTATTGATTATTCATGCACAATTCCTAGTTTTCTCTGTTTTCTGTGGCTATCAGTGATCTGTCTTGGCAGGATTTTTTTTGTTCTGGTCATCTTTGGTCTGTAACCAAATTTTGTCAGGATTTTTTTTTTGTTCTGGTCATCTTTGGTGTGTAACCAAATTTTTGTCCTCCTGTACAGCAGCTCTGAGTCATGCCAACAAACTGGATTAAAGCCACTGATTTTAAGACATGTTTATATTTCTGTCTTGGATACAATCATCTGAGCTGGAATACTAGATATGAATGGAAGCTTCATTCCAGAAAGTGCATTCCTTGAAGAAACAAAGTTATGATAGCATGGCTCTGCCTGCCTGTTAACTTAGTGTTGCCATCTGGTGGTAATTTCTCAGTTTACTTTTTTTTTCCTGTTACTTTAATTTAGAAAAGTCTTTTTCCGAAACAGTGATCTGCGGGAATTGAAATGTTGAGAAGCTCTCAAGTTGAGGAAGGGAGGGCAGAGGTAGTACTCAAGAGTTGTTTAATGTTAGCTTTGTAGCTAAGATAGTGTCTACTTTTTCAGCCAATATATAGAAGGTATGCATGCCAAATGGGAAACAGTAATCTTCTGTTTTCAGCTTTTTAGACTGAAGGACAAATACCTATGTGCCATTACTCTGGAAAATCCCAACAGACCTCTTCAGAGTTCCCCTTTATCCAGAATAAAATCGTTGGAAGTGTAGTTTCAACTGAATGCCATAATTTGTCAGAAAGAATTGTTAACACAGAACTGAAGTTGCTGCATTACATGTGCAGCAACACCTTTTGAACATTTTGTGTTCTCTCTCTCTCTCTCTCTTTTTTTTTTTAAGGACCAAAGAGATCCTTTTGTTTTGCAAGACAGTCTTTTGCATTAGCCGGGACTTGCTGCCAAAAGAGACAATCCTACCCTCCCTGTGGCAGTGTTTTCCCAGCAATTTACCTATAATGGGACTGGTGCTTGTGTATTGTAATATCACACACACACAGTGGTGCTAGCAAGAATAGCACAAACCTAAACTGGCTGAGGTCAGTTATGAAATTGCTGTGTGTGAAGAGCTGAACTGAAGTGCTTGTACTGTTTGAGTTCAAAATCTCGCATTTGGGAATGTGGAATGGAAGGCACCATGGTGCAGCTAACTTAATGTGACCTTGCACTTGTACTGCAACATCCATGGTATGTGTCCGAGGTATTCTGTGCACTGTCTTTAGCAACTTGGGTGACTGCATACGTGTATCAAAAAGTACATGGACTGGATGCCAGCTATGTGGCAATGCAGTGTAAAATAAAAAGTTGAAATATTGCTTGTAATCCAGGATAAATTGTTGTGACACCAGAAATCCTTGACCAAAAGACCTCAAACTTCTGCAAATTCAGAGCGGTTTGAAAATCTGGTTTTAAACTGAAGTCATATTATCTGAAAAGTACATATGAAGCTTGCAGGACTTTTTTCACAATAAATTCTGTATTTGGTTTCTCTCTGATTACTGATTTCCGTAAAATATAATTAACAAGTGGTTTTCAAACATCTTTTTTACAGCAACCAATTGGTATCTCTATTATCAGTGTCACAGTTTTTGCTGTGCCCTGAAGGACCTTTTTGCTCCAAACTGTGCTGATGATCCCAGGAGTACTCAGTGACTAATAATGTGCTTTTTTGTGTGTTCTTCACTCCTTCCTCCCAGGTTTGGAAATGATGTGCAGCACTTCAAGGTGCTTAGAGATGGGGCTGGCAAGTATTTCCTCTGGGTGGTGAAGTTCAATTCTTTGAACGAGCTGGTAGATTATCACAGATCCACATCTGTCTCGAGGAACCAGCAAATATTTCTCCGGGACATTGAACAGGTGCCACAGGTAAGAGAAATGTCCTTGTAGAGTGCCCTTTTCAGACTATTGCAACCACAGTCTGAAGTGGGATTGCACCTTAAAGTAAATCATTCAGGATAGGGAGAAGCTGACATTTTTCTTGTCTGTGGAAGTGTATCTCTAGATCCCACAGCCAGAATTATACTGGGGAAATAAGCTGGATGTTTGTGCAAAGCCTACCTGCTAACTCCACACTCTCCCCTTCAGTTCTGGCGAAGTGCTATTGTTGCTGCTTGAACATTTGGTTTGTCTTAATGTTTTTGGATACTGTTGTGGGAAGGTCATCTGATTTCTATGATGTAAAAATGGGTTTACTCCTGTTTTGGGACACAGTAAGAAAAGATCGTTTTACTTGTGCTGGTTCGTAGCCAGAACTGTACCCCTCTGCAGCTAGTGAAGCCACTGGTCTTTCCTGAAGAGGTGGTTACAAGTAGTAGCATATGGAACATCTCTAGCCTGCTGGTTTGCATCTAACCAATGTTAAGAGAAACCAAAATCTACTGCTAAGTGCCAGCAGAGCAGCTTGTGTATATCTAGCTTTGTTTTGTTCTATTTCCCAGCAGAATCCGAATGTTATGTTGCGTGTAACTGAATCTTTTGTCAATTTTGGATAAATCATTTTGCCTCTATGTGCAGCGTTCTAGCTTAAAGACAAGGAGTGTGGAAGTTGTACTCTTCTCCAGATGCCACAAGCACCTTTTGCCACCATTTGTCTGAATTAACGTCTAGCTCTGCACCATTGGGTCAGTGATAAACAGGATGAGAAAACAACTGGCTGAAAATGACAAGCGTGAAGATACCTTCCTAGCCTTATGATTTTAAGAACGCCAATACATTTTAAATGAACCATCAGCTTTTCCATGAGAATGGAAGTCTTTGCCCAGACAAAATGCTCTGTGGTAGAATTGAAGAGTTTTAAGGAAAATGTGTAAAAACCCAACATCCAGTTTTCAGGGGGAACTTTGTGTATCACAGTGTTAGATAGGTTAGTAATATTTATGCTGTCAGTGAAAACAGGATGAATAAACCAACAAGACCATTGTATTGCAACAGAACGCAGATTTACAGAAGGTTAGAAGACTGGAAAATACTAGGAAAACATCTGAGTCATCTGCTGTCTTTGTATCTGCTCTTTCACAGAAACTTTACTTTTTTCTTAGGTCTTCTATAGACTATGCTTTCCTGTTTTAGCATCTTGTTACAGATGTTGGAATCTGGCTTGCAGGGAAATGAAACAGCCCGAATGCTTATTGTTGAACTCCTGTGTAAGTTAAGCTCCTGCCTGAGGGAGCAAGTGTCTCAGTGTTGTGGATGATTCTCACTTTGTGTATCTTTCTCTTTCCCCTTTCAGCAACCAACATATGTTCAGGCACTGTTTGACTTTGATCCCCAGGAGGAAGGAGAGCTGGGCTTCCGCCGTGGAGACTTTATCCAAGTCCTTGACAATTCTGACCCCAACTGGTGGAAGGGAGCCTGCCACGGACAGACGGGCATGTTTCCACGCAACTATGTGACCCCAGTGAACCGGAACATCTAGAGATAAATATTAGAGATTATTTAAAGAAACCAGAGAAACAGTAAATACACATACAGAGCCTAACTGCAGCCAGTGACCTAAAATCACACGGCGATAAAACCTGAGTCACCTTTTCACCGTGAGGTGATCCTCCTTCACTCAGTACGGAACTTCAGGGGCGGGGGGGGGGGGAAGGGGGGAAGAGTTCAACTTACACACCAAAACTTATCTTTAAAAAAAAAAAAAAAGAAAAAAGAGAGAGAAAGAAAAAATGAAAATAACAAATTTCCTCAGCTGCTCCTGGGTTATCCCCTTTCATTCACTCTTCTTGTTTCCCCGTCCTCCTCTGTCCATCAGTGCATGAAGTTTTAATGCCATATAAAGTCCTAGCCATGCAGTTAAAGGAAAAGGGAGAAACTCTGCTGGTATTTTCTCTCTCTGCAAACGGTCTTCATTTGACGTGAAGGGACATGAGAGAAGAACCAAATCCACAGTCCTGCCTTTAAAAAAAAACAAAAATCATCAGTCTCTGCTTTTGCCTTCAACATTCAGCTCTTCTTGCCTGGGAAAGATGAGGTGTTAATCTAATTTTTATTGTCTCTTCTCCTTTGGCACTTTCTTCTGAAGCTCACCAGCTTCCAAGCAGGGGAAGGGAGAAGAGTTGTGTGGCTTTTTGTTTTGGGTTTTGTTTTTTTTTTGAGTCACAGAGCTGCTTTGAGAAGCTCTAGCGTACAACTGAAGTCTGTTAATGCTGTGCTGACAGCTTTTTTGTTTTTTCTTAAAGGTGTACGGTTGAGCACATTCTGTAATTTTTTCCATAGTGCCTTTCCCTTATTTTCTTTTTTATTATTTTTTTTAAGTTAAAAGGACAGTCCAGAGCTTTTCAGAGGGGTTTTTTCTGCCTATGTGTAAATAAATACTTTTCGGGGAAGGGTGTAAAGGAGGGTGGTTTTATCAATGGACATTTGAGAAAAATCTACAGACAGAGATGGAGCTTTAATCTTAAGATTTGTCTTACTGTTCAACTTTCTGTATTGCAAGGAAAATAAGGCATTCAAGTGGCAGCTTAGGCTGCTCAGAGGTGGGGAGCTGCAACCAGGAGCCTCAAAAGAAGTTCAAAAAAGGGGGAAGTTATTACCAGGGAAAACTAGAAGGAATATTTTGGGGTGGGAGGGTTAAGGGGGAATTTGAGAAATAATAGTCCTGAGATGTCCTATAAAATGTACATTCCTTTGATGGATAACTTTATAATGCAGAGAAACCTCAAGAAATAGTGCTTGAAAAAACTTTATGCTACTAGTGAATGTTTCTACGTGATGCATGTAATCAGCCTGTCTCTTTGGCCTGGATAGGGAATATTTGCAGTCGTGTTGCTCTTGAGAAGTGGGGTTGGCATCACTGTCCTCCAGTTTCTCCTCCTTCCTCAGGTCAGTGTTACTGTTGAAGTAGATTCTTCCCCCGACCCCGCTCCCCATTCACAGCAGGCTGTGTGATGACTGTAATCCCCACCCTGCACCATGATGGCATTTATTGTGGCCATTTGCTCCTCCACCAGAGCTGTGTGACGTTAAATCGGATGAAAAGGAAAGCAATCAAGCCACACCGCTCTCTGTGCCAATCTTCAGTTGCGTTATTTTTCCTTTTGATGGCCATTTGGCTGGATCCCTTCACCCCACCAACGAATCCAAAAACTGCAGCGGAGATCTCCTCCTGCCCTGCCTAAGCACGGGCAATCTTTTGTTGGAGGGTGCCTTTTTTTGTACTAAGTGTTACAAATGTTTTATTCCTGAGATGGACTCTGCCTTACACTTTAATTTTCCAGCAGATGAAAGAGAGAGCTATCCTGTAGAGTATTACTTTCTCCCCCTCTCCTTGCTAGCTGTCACTCACTTTCTTCCTTCTTTGTAAAGTGATTGGAAAAGGAATCTATGGCATTCTACACCTGGACCATTTGATTGTTTCCTTATTTTGGAATTGGTGTATATCATGCAGCCTTGCAGACATGTGTCTTGTGTGTGTATATATATTAAAAAAAAAAAAATCAGTGTTTAAATAAAAAAGGCCTATGTACTTAATCCTTTAACTCTGCAGCAGCATTTGGTAGATAGTAATTAACTGTGAATAATAAATATACGTTGAATTCTTCACTTGAGCATCTGTCTGTTATTTCAGTTAACTGACCAAAATATAACCGATCAACCTAATTTATAGGATATTAAATTGCTATGGGAGGGAAAGGCTGTAAGGTGTGCCCTGGCCTGAAGTGCTCAGACTCGTCAGCGTTGTGGTTCAGTCTCAGTGTTTCTGACTGAATCTGGTGCTCTTTTACGTGAGGTCACCGGAGAGCCCTGTCGCTTGGCACGTGTGGCAATACGGATAGTGCGGAGTGGGGAAAGGAAGGATCGTGTTGCTTCCAGGATTGAAGACTGTGTCAGTGGAGTGGGAGGGTGGCACTTCACTATTTCTCCCCTTGCTTTTTTCGAAGTTTTTTACCAAAATGCTCAAGTGTGCCTGTGGTGTGGACGGTAGTGTTGTGAGGATAGCTCCCGGAGAAGGACACCGCAGTCGTTTGAGACAGAGGGGAAGGATGCACAGCAGCTGTGGCTCGGGAGCTGGTGCTCTGCTCGGACGCTGCCTCGCAGATCGATTTTCACTTTTGTTGCCTGAAGAAGTGGAAGTGCCCAGTTGTGCTAAGCAGGTGTGCGGGCAGCTCTGGGCTGTCTGTGGGGAGCTGCCACTCTGTTGGCTCCACGGCTTCTCCCCAGCCATCGCGTGTGCTCAGGGAGCGCCCGGGGATTTGGTACTTGGTTTTCAATATATAATAGGGAAAGGCCCCTGTGAGGGTTTGGGTTGTTTTTTAACAGTTGTTCTTAATGTCTGTATTTGAGCATAGTAACTGTCAAGGAGGCTGCGGTTGCTGGTTATTTTTCTCAAGGAGGCTCTGGTCGCTTATTTTCATTGTGCCACTGAAGGCAGTACAGAAACGATTTGCAGTGTGGTTCGGAGCTCTTGGCTTTTGTCATGCTACAGCAGAACACGTTACCCAAAACGCTGTGCTATTCATACCTTGGGTATCTACTAAAAAGTATAGAAAACCCTTCATTTCCTCGTGCTTTGCGGAGGGAAGGAAAAAGCCTGTTGCTGCTGTGTTTGTGCTGTGGTGGGAGAGCTGTGAGCAGCTCCCGTCTTTCTGGCTGTTTTCCTTTCCCACTTGCAGGCTTGGCCTCTGGGGCAGCAAAGCTGGTGATGAGCTGGGGGTGGGACACACCAAATAAAAAGCCTAAATCGCGGTGTATTTGCCGGCCAGGCCCCGCCGCCACCGCCCCGCCATTTCGGCCACTGCGTTTTCCCGGGGCGGGGCCGCCGGACTACGTTTCCCAGCGCCCCCCGCGGCGCGCAGGCGCAGTGCGGCGCGGAGGCGCCGGCGGCGTTGGCGGGTGAGGCGGCCCGGCGGGGCCTGCAGTAGGGGAGGCGGCTGTGGCCGCGGTCAGCCGCCAGGCAGCGGCTCTGCCCGCGGGGTTGGCTCCATATCTCCCTCCGGTGCCTGTCGCGGGGCGGAGGGGGCTGTGGGGCCCGTGTGGAGAGGGGAGGCGCGAGGCGAGGCGGGAGGCTGCTGTGAGGAGCGCGGGAGTAGGAGTTGTGGTGAGGGGGTGCTGTGCGGCCCTTGGGGTGAGGGGAACTTGGGGGGGGTCTGGGAGGTGAGGGGGTGAGGCTATAGGCTCTTGGTGTGGGAAGGAGCCTCGTGGCTGGGGAGGGCTGACTGGGGGCCCTGTCCCCCTGCCCAGGCGGTGGAGACACCAGGCAGGTATGGTCGGCTATGACCCCGAGACCAGATGCGTCTCCTCAGCAGAAGCGGCTGCAGCAGGATCAGCATCTGGCTTCGTCACTCGGGTCTTTATCAGTCCCTTGGATGTCATCAAGATCCGCTTTCAGGTACCTTCTTCACGGTATGCCCGGGGACAGGGGGTGAAGGGGCCTGTTACAGAGCAGGGCTGATCTTGTCCTGGGTGAGCAGGTCACTTGTGCAACCAGAGAGCACTAAATCTGCTTGTCAGCGCTCACCTACATTGTATACAGGTTATGCAAGGTAGTAGGGCTATCTCGTGTCCACCGCTTCTGTTTATATAACTTAACTTGTATGTTTGAATGGAGTCTTGTGTTTTTCATAGTTTGTTCTTTCTCTGTTTTTCTGAATGATCTCCGCTATCTAAGTGAATTTCACCATCATCCCTACTGATTACCTTTGTGTTGCATGCATGGTTTTATTCTTTTAGAGTCTTACGTAAATAACATCCCAGTCAGTTCTAGATGTGATTCTGTGGGAAGGCAGAATGTCATCTCTTAGCGTTGGTTGGCTGACAGGGTTGTGAATTCCTGAACTGGACACTTGAACCTTATTGAAACGTGACATGGAATTGAAAATATTTTCTCTGTTTTACTCTAGCTTCAGATAGAGCAGCTCTCCTCCAGAAACCCAGGGGCTAAGTATCATGGCATCTTGCAAGCTGTACAGCGCATCTTCCAGGAAGAGGGGTTGGGAGCTTTCTGGAAGGGACATGTTCCTGCTCAGTTCCTTTCAGTTGGCTATGGAGCTGTTCAGGTAAGGTGACCAGACATCATCTGGGCCCAGCGTACATACATAGGACTTGACTTTGCTCCTCTTCAGACTGGCTGCATGGGCAGATGCAGAAAGGTCCAGGTTTAAACTGTATTGATGCAAGCCAGCTCCAGTTTCAGACGCATAGTTCTATAATGCTGATGTATGATTCTTAAATTAATATTCTTGAGCTTGCTGAATGGCCTGCCTGGCCAGCCTGGAGCGCAGCTAGAGCAAACTGAGTTCTGTCTGTGTCTGGTGTCATAGACAAGCTCTGTTAGTTCCTTACACTTGGCTTAGCTGTTCACGTTCCTAGTCTGTGTAGTTTTTTGCTTTGGTTCATGCTGTCACCCGAACAGCCTGTTCATAAAAAAATCAATGAAGCTGATGATGATGTTTTACACAGCATTGTTATGCTTAATTTGTAACGTGTTTTACGAGCAGTGGTTGAAGGAATAAGGGGAAGCGTATCTGTAATATAGCAAATACTTTTCAGGATACATAGAGCATTAAAATGTTTTTTTCACAATTCTAAATGCAAGATTTAGCAGAAGTGTCAGAGATCAGAATATTCTAAGCATTCCCTGGGCTGCTTTGTGTTTTTTACAACATATTCTTTGAGCACATGCTCCAACAGTTGCAAGTTGGGAAGGACTTTCCAAGGACAGGGTGAGAAGGTGCTTACAAGCAGTGGGTGGAGCTGTTTGGGTGAAATGAGAAAGGAGTAGGAGATCCATGTCAGTGATCAGGATTGACTCCCTGACCTGTGTATGTTTGTTTCTGTAAGTTCATGGCATTTGAAAGCTTGACAAAACTGGTGCACAACGTCACCTCGTACGATGCCCGCGATTCCTTTGTGCACTTCGTCTGCGGTGGACTGGCGGCTTGCACAGCCACTGTTGCAGTTCAGCCTGTTGACACACTGCGCACCCGCTTTGCTGCTCAGGGTGAGCCTAAGGTATGGTTAAGGATTAGTGCTGGAGTTATCATGCATAGCAGCAGCAATATTTCATATGTATGACTACAGGAGGTTTAAAGAGTACATAACAGTCTGTGGGTTAGCTTAAAGGAGCAGGTGCTGTTATTGGGCAATGTTTGCACTGTTGCCGCGTTATCCTCTGTGCTGTTGACACAGCTTTCTTAATTATGTTTTGCTGCTCCTGACTGTGTTTGACTCCTGACAGGTGATCCAGAAAGGAGAAACTGTCCTTAACAGGATAACTAAATTTTTATTTCGGCTGTTGGCCATTTATAGAATGCACTCCCCAGTCTGTCCAACATTGCGTGTTTGAAACTTTCCACTTGCACAGTCATATTTAGATAATAATGGGGGTGATACTTGAAACCAGTCATGTTTCACCTGTGTTTCGTGTTCTTATTTATGCCAGAATTGGTCTCCATGCTAATTAGGTCAGTAATACCGAGACTTATATGGGTTTTTATCAGAGCTGTTTCTGGTTTTTGACTTAGCCTGCAGTAGAATCACAGTATATATTATATGAATTCTGTTGCAGGAGCAAGCAGAGCTGTTCAGAGAAAAATAAATAATGTCTGTGATGCAAGTGGTCTCAGGTCACAGCGCTCAGCTCTGTGCTTTGTTTCTTCCCCTCAGAAGCTCAGCTTGGATGTGGGATACAACGTTAGCCCAGGCGTTTCAGCGCAGAGCTAACAATCATTCGTTCAGTTAGTCTCTTGTGGCTCAGAGGTAGTTTTAGGTTGTCAGCTTGCTTACAAGAGTCACAAGGGCTTAGCTGAGAATGCAGTGTGAAGATGTGCAAAATCACTTTTTTTGTCACTGTGTGCTGAAAAACAGACAATTGTATTTTGGGCAGTGGGACATGCCTGCCCTCATTACTGGAAAATAACCTAAGCTTTGGTTTGCTGTTTTTACGCCTGTTTCGCTGGAGACTCAGCCTCTTCTTTATTGTCTAGATCTATCGCAACCTTCGCCACGCAGTGTTGACCATGTACCAGACGGAAGGGCCTCGGACATTCTACAGAGGTTTGACCCCCACAATCATTGCCGTCTTTCCATATGCTGGCCTCCAGTTCTCCTTCTACAACATCCTGCAACAGTTTTCTGAATGGGCGATTCCAGCTGAAGGCAAGAAAGGAGGTAGGCACTGGGGACAGTGATGTCTGCGATCTGGGGAGAAAGAGAGGATGAATGCTAGTTTGGGAGACTGACATAAGCTCCGTTTTCTGTCCTATCACCCTTTTTGATGCAACATCTGAAAAGTATCTCCATTTCCCATCTCTCATTCTTATCTCTGCACAGATATTGCGAAAGTAAGTACAGTGAAGTTTACAAACAGCTCCTGTTATGGAATAACCATGATGGAAATGTGGATGGATGTGCAAGTGAAGTCTCACAGGCCAGGGTACTCTTTCTTTAGCTGTGTCACATTACTGATACAGTGGGAGGAAGTCAGTGTTGGCATAGTCTTTCTCTGTTTCATTAGTGCTGTGGGACAGGAGTCTTGGATTTCCTCAGGAAATCTGACTGCAGATTCCAGCACCACTGTTACAGAGGAGGATTCATTTAGCCTAATTTAAAACTACCAAGCTCTTTATTTGATATTTTTTATGTTTTCTAGCACCGTTATAAGAGAACCTCATCCTGATGCAACCTGTCACCTTGACAGGTCTAAATACTCCCTGAGAGAGAGCGTATGCAGCCTCAGCGTGTTTTTGTTCCTTAATGGAATTTCTTCAGTAGAGGAACTAGACTTTTCAACATCATGTTTGCATACTTACTTTTAGGTGGCAGAAGCTGATGGTGGCTTTGTGCTGGGAACTCGTGCTTGTCAGGAAAAAATCTAATATCACAAAACTCGTTTCCCACAAGCCTCTGAAATCATCAGGCAGTGTCAGCTTGTGACTCATTCCAATTCAGAATATGTCAGTATGAGCAATCAGGAGTGCAAGATTTCCAGTGAGGGGGCTTTTACTTGGGGGGCATGAAAACTTTTCCATCCACTAGTGTCAGGTTCTCTGGTGACTGGGGTTTTTTTGTGCAATGCCACTTGGCAGAGCAAAAACATAAATCAGCGTAATGAACCAAGATGAGCTGTTTGACTCTGGCTTCAATGGACATTGTGAGCCTGATGCAGAAAATACAGACTGAGGTTCTGGGGCCCAAACTGCACAGAAGTGAAGTAACTTTAAAGAGTCTTTTTGGCCTTACTTCTTGTGAAAAGTGATTTTAACTTACCTCTCATGATCTTTAATCAGAACTCCCTGCTAATCCTCTTTTTTCCTTCCGTGCTATCCTCTCCCCTTTCTGCTTCTCAGGCAACGTTAAAAACCTTGTTTGTGGCAGCTGCGCTGGAATCATCAGCAAAACTCTCACTTACCCTTTTGACCTGATCAAAAAACGACTGCAAGTGGGTGGCTTTGAGCAAGCCCGGGCAGCCTTTGGGCAGGTGAGAAGTGTTGGATTTGACTGCTTTTCATAAGTATGGATTCGCATCAAGACAATGCAGAGCCTGTCATCACCAGAATGCAGTGATGATTCACCAGTGCTACCTGTTGTGTTCGTGTTCAGGTTGGGAGCTCCCAGGCAACTTCTGGGAGCTGAGCATCGGTCTTGCTTAATAATGTGAATAGCGGCCTGAATGTACTGGGCTCATTTTATGACGTTGTCCAGCATACCTGTGCTCTGCCTTCTCATCCATCTCCATCAGGCTGGCTGTCTTGGAGCTGGTGATGAGTAAGGCAGGCAAATGGGTTTCCATTTACTTTACTTTTCTAGTTGCAGCTTGGTGTTTCAGATTCAAGACCAAATTACTAGCAGAGGATGACACTAGCATTATGCTGAGATCACCCAGCTGTCAGGATCCTTTTCTGCAATTAATATTTTGATGAAAGGAATGGGCACCAAGTGTTCAGTATGTGTCTTATGTACCAGAACATCCTAAAATTCAAAGCAAATTAAATGCTTCCACTGTTCTTTAGCACCATCCTTACCACCTCGAAATACACTGTAAGACAAATACAGATCTTTCAAGGAACTATCTCTTTTTTTTTTTTTTTCCATGAAATGTGGAAATTTTCTTTTTTCCTTCAAATTCCTTGGATCTGAGAAGCAAATCAGTTTGTACCTCAAGAAACTCTGGGATAATAATTTGAAGTCTTAGCCCACTGCATTGGATGCTTTTCCTGTTCCAGTGAGGTACAGAATTTGGTTTTAGTATTGATGTGTCACAAGGTGCTAAACCTTCCGAGTGTGACACAATGACATGCAGACAGCTAATTTAGAGACTTCTGAGGGCTGTAGCTTTGTTTTCTTTCTGTCAGAAAAAGTTGTCCCTCCTTAGAGAGTGAAGGGGGTGGAAAACAGTATCAGCACAATCTGAAATAATTCCTTCACAAATTTGTACCGTAAATAAATAAATACATGCTGTTGTAGCATAAACATTTTACAGCCATTCAATTAGAATGCTCTGTGTAAGTCATTGCTGATGCAAAATATGGACTTTTCCTCTATCCCACTCTACAAACTGACTCTCTGAAACTTTCAGTGGGTTATAATAATAGCTGGAAAGGCATCTGCAGGCTGCACATCTAGATTATGTTGCTGTGGTATAGTTTGGGGCTCTCTGTGTTCTTTTCCAGGTAAGCTGTCCTGGATTTTTCTTGTTTAACCTTTTCGCCATTTCTCTCCCAGGTACGGATATATAGGGGTCTCCTGGACTGCATAAGGCAGATCATGCGAGAGGAGGGCCCGAGTGGATTCTTTAAGGGCCTTTCGCCCAGCTTGCTGAAAGCTGCTGTCTCTACTGGCCTTATCTTCTTTTGGTATGAGCTGTTCTGCAGCCTCCTGTGTACCGTGAAGAACACCAACAGCACTACAAAGAAGGAAGGCTGAAAGGGCCGTGTATGTGGCTACCTGGTGTTCTCCTGGAGGAGGGGAAACTGATGGCTTTGCTCTGTCACGAGCATGTTGGAAATGTCAGAGCTCTGTGGGAGCTGTGGGAAGCCTGTGGGAAATCACTTCCTGGGACCAAGTAGAAGGAGAAGCAACTGCTGTTCTGCTGAAGACGCTGACCTGCTTTGCTGGAAGCTGTTCAACTGAGCACTTTTTTCCTCCTCTGTCTCCTCTAGTATCAGCACGTGTTTAGTGGGAGGAGCAGGGAACCAAGACGACAGCTACCTAGCAGAGACTGTGCTCTGAAAAGGCACCCGATAAAGTGGGTGAATTCCTGTGCTTGCCTGGATCACAGAGAGGGATCCTGGCCTAGCTAGTGCTGCTTAACCAACGTAACATCACTGCATCTGCACAGCTTTATTTCCTTGCTCATTACCTGCTGTTTGCACCATATTCTTTTCTCCGTGTTGCACAGGTAGCTCTGTCCTGCTGTTGTGGAGTCAGTTAAAACCTCTTTAGCGTGCACAGAACCTCAGTTTTCCTTTTCTTTGCTGCCAGCTGCTGCTTCTTGATTACCACTCGCTGGCTGCCCGTTCTCAGCCACCTTAAACAGAGTCTTCTAGTGGATCCTGCTGACCCAAAGTTTCTCTTTCTTTAGCTCTGCTGAGCTTGATTGTATCCTAAGTGCCTATTTTTCTTCCTGCGTGTCTTGGCCATACATCTGTTAGGGTTTTGCATTGCCTCAGTCACACTTTTTACAAGTAGACCTGAAGGTTAAGAATCCCACTCCAAGGGGATTCAACGCACAACTCCAATTCTTACTTCAGGGTTCTTTGCTTCAATGCAGTGAGTAAACAAATGCTGTGTAGAGTTTTAAAAATATTTAGTCTAAGGTGGAATAATGAAGGGAAAGTCCTGTGGAAACTAGTAAATGGTTTGGTTTTTTTAAATACCGCCTTTGAATGTTTCTAGCAAGTATTTCTGTAGTGGCCTCAAAACATTTCTAAACCTCAGTCCTACAGTGGTGCTAACAGATGAGAATGTTTTGACAAGATTAGCTGAAGTGAGAGAACTGAACATCAAATTGGAATTGGTGGGCTTAGCATGGTGTTTGACAAGAAAAGGATGATTGAATTAGAGCTGGAGAAGTATTTTTCTGGAGTTTCAAAGGTTTTGTGAATGGTTGAAAAAAAAAAAACCCGACGACTCCTCTGATTTACGTAACAGGGGAAAAGAGGAAAATTACTTTCTTCCTCCTCTTTTATTCTTTGTTTTTTCAAGCTGAGCAGGGTGTGGCTGGACCAGTGTGTCACAGGCAGGCAGACTTCCGAGAAAGAGCCACTGTGATATGAAGGCACGTTAGTCATCTGGCGAGTGGTGGATAGGGCAGAACGCTGCAGTTATTTAGAGGATGGTTGGATAGTTCTTAACACAGAACTTTTCGTGGCTCTTTTTGCAATATTCAGGATGTTAATCCCAAATGGCCTGGCCAAATTCCAGCGTGACCAATTCCGTTCTGTTGACGCAACTTCTGGCGATTTTGAGCGTATCAGCGTTGCTCACGTATCCTGAACTATTGTGAGAGGCTGTTTTTAAAGAGCAGCTGTTTCGCTGGTGGCTGAGATATCTTGTGAGCCCAGACAAAATAACTTTGTGTCTGCTGTGGTTTGAGATCTTGGAGTGCACAGTGGCTGTTTCACTGCAGATGACTTTGAGAGCTATGTAAAATTAAATTCACTGAGCAGTGTTAGTGTCAGGCAGAAGGCTAATATATGAGCCTCCAAGAGGGAGTGTTAGCTGCGTGTACTCTAAAAATGGGCAGTTTTGCTTAGAGGACAAAATGCAAAGGATGTGGAGTAAAGTTTCTCAAATTGCCTCAATCCTGCTGGCATTTTCCTGTGTTATTTAGGCTCTTCTGAGATTCCCCCAAAATCCCCTTAACAATATTTTGCCTTTGTTTATTTTTCATCCGTTCTTAGAAAGACATCATAACCAGTAATGAACTTAGCCTCATGGCATCCCTCTGAAGGAGAGAAATGTCTCGTTTCAAAACAGACACAAACAGGTTGGGATTGTTGCTGTCTTTTGGCTGCTGGCAGAGAGGAATGCTGTCAGTCAGCAGGGACAAGACTGGCCACAGCAGAAAATTTTCTGTGCTGACCCAGGCTTCCATAGGAAATTGAGACTCATCCATCCTGTCTAAACATTACAAGACTCATGTTTTCCATTTTATGTCAAAGAGCTGCTATTAAACTGCACAAAATAGGGGGAAACTGGTTAGGAACTCAGCAGCGGGAATTGCAATCTTTGAAATAGGAGGTGAGTTGCTTGGGTTGCCACAGTGGCAAAGAATAAAGAACAGAAAACCGCTCTGCTAAGGTGATGTTCAAGTGTGCTGTGGAGCTTGAGGTGATGCAGGCAAACAGCTTTAGGAGTGTGCAACTTGGCTGCTCCGCAGAGAGGGCACAGAACAGCGTTTCCTCTCTGGGGTAGTTTTTTTCCTCCGCTGCGCATTAAATGAGCATGCCTCCATCCACCAGGTGGCAAAGTCGGAGTTTAAGTTGGGCGGGTCTGACCCAGGCTGTGAAGAGACACTCCCCGGTTGGAGGGCTTTGACACGTACCCTGCTTTGGTCGTAATGTTATAGGCCCATAAAGGCACATGGTCTTCTAGTGAGTGAGGGAGAAAAAAGTGACAACCTCAACTATATGATATTAGAAGTTGCATCTGACAGTCACTTTGTCACTCGTCTCTGCTCAGCAGTATCTGTCTCATAAATTTCTGATTTGCACTTTGCTAACTGCAAGTTGCTGCTGGGGAAACGACTGTAACAGGAATATTGTTTTCTCTTTGGGAATGAGACTGGTTTAGTGCAAAGCGCTAGGAGGACAGGTCTTATTTCTGGGGCTGCTCTGGCAAAACATGCACTGTTTGAAGCTGAACGTCCTGGAATTAGAGGAGTGGGAGATGGGAGAGATCTGTAGTCACTTTGTTCTCCCGTACTCTGGGACAGATTTGCTCTAGGAAACTGCACGCAGCAGTTCTGCTTCAAGTGACTCAATGTGGTGGTGAGTCGCTGTGAGACTGCGCCAGAGTGTGCCCGTTGGGATGGCTGGGATTTCACTCGGATGTAATCCTATCAGCAGGGATTTGAGTTGCCTGCAATTCACCTCACAAGCTGCTCAGCAATCGCATTTGTTTTCTTCTAGTGCCTTTTACTGTTAGAACATCCAAAAGCACTTTAGCAGGCAAAGCGTTCGAGGGGAGTTACGCTGTGGTTTTGGGGGGATCCACCATCTCTCTTAGCTGGCCTCGGATGGGAGAATGTTGACGCACAAGTGCAGTGATGAGTGGACTGTGTCCTGCGGTGCCAGCTGGCTCGCCGAGTTCCTAGGACAGTCCTATTCTCAGGATGCTCATCCAGAGCTGCATAGTGGCATTTTTGAAAAGAAATGAATGATTTACAGTTGGGCTTGAAAGAGATTGTATTTAATTTGGGTTTAAGTTTCTGTTGTGACGTAGAACTGTAATTCTCTGTGGCATTTTGCTGTGTTGCCTGGGTGGATCTTTTGCAGCTGCTGAAAGCGCCCGAGCACAATGCGCACAACGCGTGCCTACCTTTGAGAGAAGGTACATTAAAGATTTTGTTACGCTCATGTCTGGCTGCAGTTTGTTTATTGTTTTCCTCCTGGTGCGTAGGCTCAGCTGGACCCCACAGGGCTGCCGTGCCCCTCCTGCTGCCCAAGAGGGAGAAGAATCAGAGCCCCGAGTGTGGGGCAGCAGGAACCATCTGGTTTTCCCTTCCCATCGCTGGCTCCTGGGTGCTCATCGCCATCAGGCAGAGCCGTCCTGTCCCCTCTGCAATATGGGGTGACGCTTTGGGTATCGCTGTTGAGAACTGCACCAAGGGGGATCGGCCGAGGGGGCTCGTGCAGCCCCCAGGATCCCACTGCTGTGTCCAAGAGGGACTGTCAGAGCTACAGCTGCTGCTCCTGAGCCACCCGCCCGTGGTGGATGAGTTCAGGCTCTGTTTGTATCTAGCCAGGCCACGCAGAGCTGCAGAAAATGTTCCCAAACTGCTCATTCCACCTCTCCTGAGGCTGTTCGTTTTCAGCAGCCTGGCTGCTCTGCTGTCGTCTGAAGGCTTCAAGCCCAGAGGGGTCTTCCCCTGTGAGATGGTAGAGAGTTTTGAGGAAAAACGTGGAGTGCAGTACACCTCACTCAGTTCTTTTTGCGGTAAGTTGGTTTAGTGCATCTCCCCTTTCCACCTTATCTTTTTTTTTTCCTACCGATTTTTTATGCCGCTGGGCTGCAGCCTGCCCTGGTTTGGAGCGGGGAGGGGGGGCAGCGGCAGACCCGTGCGGGTCTCTCCAGGAGAGCCGGGCCGGTGCTCGGCGAGGGAACCCCGAGAGGGACCGGGGCGGGCAGAGCGATAAGCGCTGCCTTCGGACCGCCGGGGGGGAAGCGGGGCGGCTGGCCGTGCCCGGGCCCGCCCGGGCCGCAGGTGGGGGTGCCTGGGGGAGCTTCCCCCAGGGGGAAGCCTCGGGGGGGCTTCCCGGGGGAGCGGCCGGCCGTGCCCGGCGATCAGCCCCGCGGGCCGCCGTGGCCCGGCGCTCGCAGGCGGTGGCGCTGCCGCCGCTCTCCCGCCCCGTCCCGGCCCGTCCCTCCCCCGGCTCGGGCGAGGAAATGACCTAAGAGGAAACCGGGGCCGGAGCGGCGGGGACCGGGACGCTCCGGCGATGCTCCGGCGACCAGGAGACCCAGCGGGGGCGGCCGGCAGGTCGGTGGGGCTGTGCCCGGCTCCCCCTGCCCTGCCCGGGGACACCGGGGGGAGGGAGGGAGGGAGGCTGCTTTCTCCGGGATCCGCCGCTCCCTCCGTCCCGGGGGCCTTTCGGCTTGTGCTGCCTGCGGGGCGGGGCAGCGGCGGAGGTTCCGCGGGGTTCCGCGGGGCTCCGGTGGCCGAGGAGCCCCAGGCAGGAGGCAGCTCGGCGGGGATGGGACGGGGGTCCCGGGCGGCTGGTGGTGCCCCTCGGGCGGATGCTCAGGAGGAGACCCGCTGCTCTTCTCCAACCCCTTGCAATGGCCGAAGCGTGTCCTGCCTGTCCCGCCTGGTGTGAGACCCCCGGGAAGGACCCTGGCACACCGGCCAGCTGACAGAGGACGCGAACCCCAACCACATCAATCCCCAGGACAGCTCGTCTAGTGGGGACCACCTGCAGAGGAGGAATCAGTACCCACGGGTGATGCTGTGCCAGGTGTCACCCACTGCCACCAGCCCTTCAGGCAAGGTGGTCCTGGGCAGCAGGATCTCTAGAGCAGACGAGGCCTGGCCAGTTGCACAGTCACACGCTGTGGTTTGCTCTGGGCAGGGTTATTTGGCACAGCAGTTCAAAGTAGCCGTGCCCATCCCTGGGGAGCCATGGGGATGGGTGCTCCGGGAGAGGCGGTGGTGGTAGAGACGCTGCTGGACGGGCTCGGGCGCTTCCTGCTTTGCTGCGTGCGGCACTAAGCTCTCTCCAGGTTCTTTCTGCGTGGCGATGCTGCTGGTGGGACGCGGGGCTGCTGGCGAGCTCAGGCTGCTCCACTGGCAGTGCTGAGCAGTGTGAGTGCAGGTACAGAGGGAGAGAGACGGAGCAGAAGGAGGAGAGGTCGGCTGGGAAAGCGTTTGTCTTCCAGAGCGCACCCGGCTGCTTGGGAATCCATCTGGAGAAGAAACCTCTGTGCAGGTCCCAGGGCAGGTAACCCTGCACAGGTGAGAGCTTCGGCTGCGAGAGCAGCGTGAGCAGGTTGTCACCCCGGAGGGGTAAGGTCTGCCCTGGGCCTCGCGAGGAGGGCAGAGATGGGCCTCTACCCACCAGCGAGCTCTGCTCTCTGCTCTTGAGTTACTACGTGTTGTGCCATGGCCTCGTGGCAGGCAGTGTGTCCGAGGGGTCGGGCTGCCTGCGGTACGTGTCCTGTGCCTCTAAAGTGCAATGGGCTTTTTGACTTTAATCCAGGCAGGGACCTGTTTGCACAGAGGGGTGAGTAACAGCCCAGGAATTTCGACAAGCTGGCAAAACTCATTTGGCCGATTGCCTTCTCCCATTTGTGCTGCAAGTCTGGCCAGCCTGGCGCTTTGCAGCCAGCAGATCATCTCGTGTGCAAGTCAAAGAAAGCCCTCCCTCTCTGTGCCGTGCGTACCCTCTTGCTGTCTTCACTGTATCACAAAGCGGAAGAAAATTAATGTAGAGACTGTTTAGGAGCACCACTGGTACTGCAGAGAGCTCTGCTTGACCGCAGGGGGATGAGCTGGAGCTGTTACTGTTGGGATTTGGCTGCTGAGCTTGCTGTGTCTCGCTGGGAGCGGAGGGAGCCTGGCTGCGGCGCAGGAGGGTGCTCTGCTCGTGCTGGCGAGTGTGCGTTGGTTGCTGAGGTGCCGGGTTGATTCTTCCCAGGCTTTTGTGTGAAACCAGCTGAATTGGTGTTTCAAAGGCACAAGGGAGCAGCTGCACGGGGTGCTCCCACGTGTGCTTCCCTGGGATACAGGCAGGGAAACCTTCGGAGGGGAGATCGGTATATTTTGGGGCTGCCTTGGTGTGCTGTCCGCTTTGAACCTGCAGATCAACAGACTGAACCACACTTTTCATATCTGAAAAACATAAAGGCTCTGAAGATGAGGTCCTGTCATAGGCTGGTAGGAAGAAAGGCTTAAAAAGATGGAGTGAGGTTTTGCTCCGATCTAGGGCCAGCGTTGGGTGTCCTAATAACAGAGGAGATTCTTTGGGGGGGGCTGTCAGGACAACAGCCTGTGCTCCAGCACGAGGTGGGATTTGCCCAATGGCTGGGTGAAGCTCTGCCTCTCTGTCCAACTAAGCTCTGTGTGCTCTTTCCCCAGGGACTGTCACTAGCCCATCTGTTGCCCTGACTCTTGCCCTTGGAGGAAGCCAGACATGGGGGAAACGGGCAAAGAAGAGTATAAAATACAGTCGTTCGACAGCGAGACTCAGAAGCTGCTGAAAACAGCCCTCAAAGGTCAGCGGGCTTTTTACTAGCTCCTCTGCCATGCGCAGCTTGGCTGGCATGTGAGGCTGGATGCTTGGACCCCTTTGAGGAACACCAATTGCTAAGCACAGAAAAGGTGTTTCGTGAACGCTGTTCATCCGTGACTGGGTCCCATTCGTGAATCTTCTCCAGGAAGGTCTTTGCTCCCTGGCTCTTCTTGTTCCCTCTCACCTTCTCCCCGATGTTTAATGGTGCAGCTGTTTAAACTCAGCTCCTGGTTCTCATCCTTCTCGTTTTCCCTGATTTTGGGGTACCCTCCTCTCCTGCTCTAACCCAGCATCTCTCCCCACATTTGGCCTCTCACCCCTTTCCAGCCCTTACTTCCTGCTCTCTGCCCCTCCCCACTGCAGGGCTGTCGCATCCTCCCAGCCCCCGCTGTCTTCTGCTCACCAGTCACATTCAAAGCCCAACGGGATTTTGCGATTTTGCACGTGTGGCTCCCACTAACCCACCCTTGAAGCAGTGCTGGGCTTTCAGATTCAGATCAACTTCTTGCTTCCCTATCTTACCTGCCTTCCTCCATCGCTTTCCCATCATGACAGCTGTGTCTCCAGCCTGGGAGGACCGTACACCGTTGGAGATGGTATCTCCAAAGCAGCTGGTGTGCAAGAAGAGCTGTGGCTCTTGATGTGGGAGTGAGCATGAGGTTTTGTACCATACGACGTGGTTGTACCAGGCCCTGCGCCGACCTTGGTTGTTTTTCAGGTACCCCAAAGCAGGCGGGGCGCAAAGCGTGCTGCGTTCTGACAGGTTTCTCCTCTCTGCAGACCCCAGTAACGTGGACCTGGAGAAAGTGGCCAATATTATAGTGGACCAGTCCCTCAAAGACTGTGTGTTCAGCAAGGAGGCAGGGCGCATCTGCTACACCATCATCCAGGTGAGAGCTCCCCGTGTCCGGACAGCCAAATGCTTAAACTCTGCGGGTTGTCCCTAGGCTGGGCCAGGAGAGGGTTCGTCCCTGACCCCTCAGCCAGCGTTTCTCTTCTTCCGCTTGCCCCGTGCAGCAGCAGCATCCTGCCGAGCAGCCAGCGAGCACAGGCCGTTAGTTGCAGCTCTCTGGGCAATCGCAGGAGGGTATTGGCATGGTCCTGCATCCCCCAAGCACCAGCATCCCCCCCACCCCTTTCACACCCCCATCTCATCCCTCCATCCCGCTTCTGTGGGCTCCTAGGCAGAGAGCAAACAAGTCGGCCAGAGCGTGTTCCGGAGGAGCCTGCTGAACCGGCTGCAGCAGGAGTACAAGGACAGGGAGGAGCTGCGCGCCCGCTCGCTCCAGGCGTGGATCTGCTACGTCACCTTCATCTGCAACATCTTCGACTACTTGAGGGTAAGGAGCCAGAGCAGGAGCACCCGGCTGCTGCTGCCTCCAGGTGCCAGAAGGTCCTGGGCGTCCAAAGACACCAGGGCAGGGGTGTCGGATGGGTGTTGTACAGAGCCCCAGGGCTGTGGGTCGGCAGTGGGGGGCAGAGCCAGTTCTCAGCACAAGGATGCTGCCGGGGCTGGTGCTGCCTACGGGCAAGTGAACAGGCTTGGAGAGGCAGAGCCATCTCTGGAAACAGTCGCAAAGTCTGAGCTTTCTCCTTTTGTACCTGCTCTTTGAAATCCCCTGATTTGCCGGCTCCCAAATGTCCCAGATCAAATGAGTTCAGTTGCTATGAGGCCCTAGGGGGGAACCGTGGGTGTGCTCATCATTTCTAGCTCACGTACTGGCAGAGTTTGTCTGCAAGCCTTCGCGGCAGCGTGTGTGCTTGGATGCCTGCTTGGTGTCAATGTAAAAATGATGCAAGAAGAGCTGCAGGCAGGAAAAACGCGGTTGCAACAAGTTATTTCCCATGACTACCTGCTTACATTTTAAAATAGATGTTTTTTACATCATCTGTTCAGTTTCTCTGGCTCCTGGAGACTCAAACGTCTGGTCTCCTGCGTAAATCCCACCAATACGGCATTTGGCAGCACAACTAAATCCTGTTCCCTTCTCCTTTGAAGAGCAGGGAGGGAAGGACTCTTTAAAATAGCTGCAGACTGCTCCCTTTCTGCCCCCAAGCTGACGATGGCTCCTGCCTCCTCACAGGTGAACAACATGCCCATGATGGCTCTGGTGAACCCCGTTTACGACTGTCTGTTCCGGCTGGCACAGCCTGACAGCCTGCGGAAGGAGGAAGAGGTGAGTGCGGGGAAGAAGGCTGCCGACGCGCCTGTTGTCCTGCCAGGGACCAGCAAAAAGCACAGCCCGGGGAGGGGATGCAGTCTCCGCATCCCCGTGCAGAGGAAAGCTGCCTCCCTGGTGTGTGCTGGAAGGAGACCCGCTGGGCAGGAGGGTTTGCAGCGCGGAGGGAAGCAGGGTGGAGGTGCAGGCTGTGACTCCCTGGCCCAGGCTGTGTGTCCTCCCTCGGGACAGCTTTTCTCCATATTGCTCAAATGTCGTCACTGGGGACCCCGTTGCCCGGCCGTTCCTCGAGGCCGGGGCTGTCCGGTGTTAGGCGGGTTCACCTCCCATCACCTAAGAAAAACACAGACAACAACTCTCCCCCGTTTTCACAGAAACCAGCTGCTTTTCCAGCAGCCCTCCTTGCCGACATCTGGAAAAGCAGCTGTCACACTGACCTGTGAAATGTGGGGGCCCTTGGATGGACCCTTTGGGTTTTTTTCTCTCTAAGCACAACGCTCCCACCCCTGCAGCCCATCGACTTGCCCCTCTTCTCCAAAGACCCAGTTAGTGCCCGTTTCCTGAAAAAAAAACAGACTTTCTCAGAGATTTAGTATGTGTTCCAGCCACTTCCCTCTGTTCTTGGAGGCACCTCCTTACTCTGGCATCGGCTTCAGCCTTGCCAACTCCTCGTGGACATCCTGCAGAAAACTAATGCTTTTCCACCTGTTGCAGGTGCATTTCTCTGGCTGTTTTGCCTGAGAGGCAGGAGAGTTCAGGATGTGCTTTTCCAGTGCTTTTGGCAGAAGAGGCTGAATGTCTCTTCTGCCTCACGGATCACAGCGACTTGGGGAAAGCAGAACTGTTGCCTGTTGGAAATCCAGAACAGAGGGAGCAGGACGATTTGGTCCATAGGTGACCGATGGGGACCACAGAGGTGTGCCACAGCTCCCCATTCCTTTGTACTCAGCCATCTTCTTCTCTTCCTTCTGAAGGTGGACTGTTTGGTTCTACAGCTCCATCGCATCGGCGAGCAGCTGGAGAAGATGAACTCCCCACGGATGGATGAGCTCTTCTCCCTCCTCCGAGATGGATTCCTCCTGCAGGAGGGACTCAGCTCCCTGTCCCAGCTCCTGCTGCTGGAGATCATCGAGTTTCGGGCTGCTGACTGGAAGATGACGGACGCTGCCCAGAAATACTATTACAGCGAAGTGACGGATTAACATCTCTACAGCAGAGGCAGAGAGATGTCCCCAGCACTTTCACCAGCAAGCTTCATACCAAGTTTGAATTTCTTTTCACGTTACGGTTTTTCTAGCACTTCCTGTAAATAGGATTTATACTGGCTAGAGCCTCTGGGCATGTAACTGTCAGGCTGTGACTGGTGCTAACCTGACTTTGGAGGTTTGGAGAGGTGGGAAGGGTCAGGGCATGTTTAACCCAGCCCTGGGTTCTCCCACTGATTTCGTCTTAATCTTGGCTGCTGCCAGCAAAGGGCAAGGAAGGATTCTAGCTCAAACCAGCATTTTACACGGGTGCTAAGGCAAGCACAGTTTAGGCTGAGCGCGGTCCCATTCACCCGAGAGCCAGCAGAGCTGCAGGAGGCAGAGAGGAAATCTTTCGCAGCTCAGGTTGTACCTGATTCTCTGGGACGAGTCACAGAAATCACCGTGGCCTCACAAACAGCTCAACCAAGTGCTGTTTATCCCAGACTCCTTCTAGCACACTGCCTGCACCTGCACGCACACAGCCTCCCCCACGGGTCACCAGCCACCAACACCTGCCCCAGGGCAGCCTGCAGCAGGACAGGTCCCTGAGCACATGTAGCTAGCAACAGATTTTATAAGTTTTATACAGTAACTGCCTTTTTTTTTCAGAATTTAGCAAGTTTCCACTATGGTATGTTTCTTATAAGAACAGGAGAGGAAAAAAGGAAACAAAAGTCTATTGAAGGATTTTTTCTAATAAATTTTTTTCACTAACACATGACCTGCTTTCTCTCTGTGCAGCTGCTGAGCAGTGAACAATACTTAAATGTTGCTCCTGACTGAAGCCTTAAGACTGTGATACTCATTTTCTCCTCCGGTGTAAGGTGTCAGTGTGGCTTTACACAACCAGGGTAGTCAGAAAGAGCGGTGTGCGATGCAAGCAAGAGACAAAGGTTTGGAATCGAGAAACTTTTCCCATAAAACTGGTTTTATTTTTTGTGT
Organism: Vanellus vanellus; assembly: GCF_965231255.1. Lineage (NCBI taxonomy): Eukaryota > Metazoa > Chordata > Aves > Charadriiformes > Charadriidae > Vanellus > Vanellus vanellus. Next base: position 7,618,453 of record NC_138922.1, read on the forward strand.
TAACATTCCCATCAAATCTGTGCAGACAATATTGATGATGACCAGAACCAAAAATCAAAAAGGGCCTTTTATTGCCTTTTGTACCCATCACGTTAAGGCTGGTTATGCTATGGAAAAAAAATCCAGCTCTGCTCTTAGCTGTGCCGCCCAAACCATTGCTGATTACAGGAGCAGAGAAAGTCCCCAGGAAACAGGTAAGTGGAAGATTATTTTGTATGGCATTGCTCTAAGAAAACTGTCTAAAGCTTGTCTTCACAGGAAAGTGATTATGAAATAACTAGAGCATCCGTGCAGGGGTCGGTAACTCTGAAAGATTCCCCCTTCTCCCATCCAAACAAGCACAAAGGACATTTAACTTTGTGGGGATGGGATGGGCTTTCCCTGGCTTAGTTCAGAAGCTGTCTGGAAGGGATCTTCCACCTTTCCCTCTTCTTCCCAGCTTCTCCCAGGCAGGTGGCCCTGGGGCTCTGCTCTCCAGACCGGGGGGCTGGTGGCATCACATCCCGTGCAGAGTCCCTACCACCAGCGGAAGTGGGCGTAAGCCCGGTTGGCCTCTGCCATCTTGTGCAGCACATGCTTCTTCTTGATGATGGGCCCTTCATTGTTGAAGGCCTGGAGCAGCTCCTGGGAGAGCTTCTCAGGCATCAGCATCCGACGGTTCTTGTTCTCCCTGCACTCAGTGATTAACCACTTCATGGCCAGGAAGCGCTTCCGATTATCCTTCAGAGGGACCGGGACCTGGAAAAGGTTTAAACCGTAACAGTTATCGCACTGCAAGGGTGCAGTAACCTGCTCTTCTCCAGTGGTTGTAAAGGTCCAGCTGAACACATGCAGATTTACACTGTGCTTCGACTCCAGTGGCAGCACACTGCTCTCTGCAGTAAGACCGGCTCCCAACAGCTGATCTGTGCCAATTCACCTCCTCTGTCTATAGAAACTGGCCATTGCCAAAATGGAAATTCTGATCAGCTTGGGTACTGCCAGCAGACACTGACCTTGGTAAGGACTTCTGCCCTTTTTGGGATCCAGGCTGGTTTGTGCTAGCAAAAGTGGGAGGTGGTCACCACCCCCCTGCACTGAATGACAGAGAAATGCCTCCACATCTCATTTCTCCATCAGGTCTTGAGTGTTGCAGAACCCATATTTAGAGACAGGTTCTGCTCGTGTTTCAAGTATTGGACTGTATCTAGTTGACCTTTTCTGCTATGCTGACCTGCCCCGGGGCTTTGGGACCTCTACCCAAGCAACACAATGGAGCATAGAGAATGGGACTGGTAGTCCCGGGACTGCCAATTCTTTTGCTGCCCGTGACTAATCTCTGTCTCCTTGGACAACATTTGCTGCGTACTCCTCCTCTTATCTAGTCAGAGAAGCAGAGACCACTGCTGACAAGGGAACTACCATGCTCACAGGCTGGGGATCACCTTGGATGGGGTTTCTAGGTGTTGTTTTAATCTAGATTGCAAAGTGGCTCTCTTTCCAAGGAGAGTAAAGCTTGAGCTGAAGGGGTGGAAACCAGTGCATCTGCTTCCCTAGGTAATTCTCTCCTGACCAGGTGTGCTCCCAGGCCCCTCCTTTCACCTGGTAGGTTTTGCCTCCTTTTGTGATGTTGCTGAGCCCAATGATGGGCTGGCAGTTTTTCAGAGCCTGGTGGAAAATAACATAAGGGTTGCATTCAATTGTCTCCTTCTCATCTTCTGGAGCTTTGTGGTACTTCTCCAGCTGCTTCCTCTTAATGGCCTCTAGAGTCTTGGGACAAAGACAAGAAAGGAGACATTCAGAGCAGATGGATTATCCCACTCCATGAAGTTACATCACTTTTACAAGCACCCCATTTTCTCTTGAGCGGCTGGTTTTCTAGCCCTGTAGGCAACAGGTCAGTGGGAATTCTCTAACTCTAGTTTTACTTCACTCCCTTCCAGCTCTTCAGTCTCTTTACCAGACATTGCATTTGGGGTGAAGAGGCTGAGTAGCACAGACCTGGGCCAGGAGCCAGGGAAGGACAGGGACAAAGCAGAGATGGGAATACAGGCCTGTGGGCACTAAGCATCCTCCCCTCCAAAGCCTGGACTCAAGAGCCCAGAGCCCATGTGTTTTTCTGTCACAAGGAATGAGCAGTGGCTTGGGGAACATTTGGGCAATGTGTGTCCCTGTTTCAAGGACTGGAACACACCAGATGGGACCACCAGCTAATATCAGCCACTGTAGGTCACAGCAGGGGTCAAAGCTGTGTCATATAGGTGACACGTTTGTGGGACTTCATTGGCAAGATATGCAGAAGGTAAGGCATGAAAGAGAGCTGGAAGGAAGATCTGTTGAGAAAATTATGCTTTTAAGGGTATGCTCTGAGTTTAAGGTTTAGTGGTGAACTTAGTAGTGTTAGGTTAATAGTTGGACTCAATGATCTTAAGGGTCTTTTCCAACCTAAATGATTCTGTGATTCTACATAAGGTCCAAGAGACGCTAAAGAGTGGAAAGAGAACGTTCTCCATTAAGCTACCTGGTCTGTGAGCTGAATGAGGTCGGGGCTTGTACGAAATGTACACCTGATCTGGTAAATAACGGTGTATTGTGTGTGTAGAGGGAAATGTGTTAAGACAATGACCTGAGTTATGGTAATTCCTAATTCCCATGGGCTTGACATCCCAGCCTTCCATTTTGTATTGTTTTGACATAACAGTGAGAAGAAACATGAGTTCTCACCTGAGCCATGAGGCTTCTGGCCAGCACTTTATTTCCATTCTTCATCATCATATTGGTGAATTTACTGTAAACACAGAGCCAAATGCGATCTGATTAAAATTCTGATTTTATCACCCACAGAAATAAGCTCCCCCCTTGTGTTGTTCCCATGGTTAAGCCTGGGTGCTGCTAGATCTGCTATAATTATCTCTAATCACTGTCAGTCAACGGAACTGGCTTTGTGGGAAAAGATTAATCCGAATAAAGGGATTGTGCTGCAACAGAAGGAAACGTGCAGCACAGCAAGTGAAGGCTGAGGAAGACAGCACAGCTCCCGAGCATTTTGGCTCCATGGGCCCTAGCTGTAACAGAGGTGGAGATGATGCTTTCTCTGACCTGATCATAGGGTCGCTGAACACAGAGCTGGAGACACTGGGAGGAGCCGCTTTTATTGGCTGAACAGCCTTAAGCTCCACTTTTTCCTTTTCCTCCTCAGACAGCTCCTCCCAAGGTTTCTGAGACAGTTCCATGTTCACTTCTGGCTCTAAGAAATGGGGGTTGTAGCGACTCCATCTCACCTGCGTCAGCCTGCAAAGAGCAAGAGGAGAAGGAGAGCTGTAAAGTGATACGTGCGGTGTGTCGTGAGGGGGATGTGGAGAGAAGCAAACACGTCTCAGAGGACCACGTTAGACTCGAGAGGCATCTCTGCCTGCCTCTCCATCGCTGCTTCTCTACCACAGCAGAACCAGAGCCGCAAATCAACACCGAGGCCCACAGTTTTGCTGCATAACTCTCAGGCAATCCCCGCGCCACAGCGACGGGCAGTCCCAGGCCTCCCCCCTGCACCCACGGACCGGCCTCCCCACAGGCCTGACGCCGTCAGGTCCCAGGTTGCGGCTGCCACGGATAAATACTACCCTGTGCCCGTGGGAGCGGGGCGAGTACCTCAAAGTGGGATTTGATTCACTTTTCGCAGCAGGAGGCGGCATTTTGGTGTGTTTTGGGGAGGAGCCAAGGGGGGTACCGAGATCCCTGCGCCCCTCCGGCCCGGCGGGGCGGCACACGCACCCCCGAAGGGCCCCACGCGGAGAAGGCCGGGCTGCCCGCGCCCCGCAGACCGACCACGGCGCTGTTGCACGGAAACCCACGCGAAGCCACGGCGACGTCATGCGTGAGCCCAGAAAATAGCCCAACCGTGGTGCGGACCGGCCCGGGGAACGGCCCCCCCGCTTGTCCGTGGGTTTTCGGGTGAAGCGCACACCGACCCGCCCACCACGCTCCCCCAGCGCCGCTTACCGGGGCAGCCAGGCCCGCAGCCTCCGGCTCAGCCCCGCCGCGCTGGGCGCCGCCATCTTCCCTCCGCGAGCGGGGCGGGGCGGGGCGGGGCCAAGCCCGCTGAGGGAGGGGGCGGTCCTCGGCCAGGCCCCGCCCCCCCGCCGCTCAGCTCTCGCGCGGCAGGGGCGTGGCCTCGGGACGGGCCGGCAACATGGCGGAGGCGGAAGGGGAGAGCCTGGAGTCGTGGCTGAGTGAGTAACCCGCGGCTCGCCCCGGCCCTCAGCCCCGCTCCCCTCAGCCCCGGGGTCCCCGTGGCCCCTCAGCCTCCCCGGCCAGGACCTCTCAACCTCCCGGCCCCGCTCCCTTCGGCCTGGGTCCCCCTCAGCCCCGGGCCCTGCCCATCGCCTCACGGCAGCACTCCTCCCGCCGCCCCTCAGCGAGGAGGTGGCCCCTGAGCTCGTCGGGGCCGGGGAGGGTGTGAGCACCCCGAAGACGGTCCCCCGGAGCAGAGACCTCCCGGTGTGTGTGTGTGTGTGTGTGTGAAGGGCTGGGGCCTCCCCTCTCGTCGGTGGTCACTGCCACCGTCTCGCCCGCTCTGGTGTCCGGCGCCCTCGGCGTGACAGCATCAGTGAAGGAGAGATGCAGAACTGCGGTTGTAGGGGCACAGCAGCGGTTTGGGTTCGTTAATCAATTTGCTTGTTGGGAGGTGTGAGGAATGGGCAGGTTTGTAGCTCGTGTTGCTGAGCCCTTGCAAGGCTGTGGCTTTTTTTTTTTTTGACCATAAAGGCTTATGGTATGTGTCTGTCCCTGCTGTCTCTTCTTCCCTCGCCTGGGTTTTGGTTGGCTAAGTGTACAGCTTTAGTGCTGTTCGTGAGGTTCAGAACTGTAGTGCTTTCCCAAATAAATTGTATCAATGTGTTATACAACCATGATTTTCAAGCAGACGAATTCTGCTTTATGCCTGGCTGCAGTTTCAGGGTAGGAGTTATGGTTGTCCATCCCATGCAGACTGGAATATTCAAAAATCCTTTGTCAAGATAAGGTATTTTTTATCACAGAATCTTAAATATTTGAGACGGGGGGGGGGGGAACCCATGGCTTGTTCATCCACAGCCCTTGCTGAGTGTCTCCTCATCGTGTGTCTGTCCATGCTGTCTGTGAATTGGCTGCCTTTTGGGCTGTTGGCTGTACAGAATCTGGCGCTGTAGGTTCCTGACCCAGCACTGGCACATCAGGAGGTGATTCTTGAATGAATCAGTCATAGCAGTAATTGTTTTTCATATATTCCACGCACAGAGGCTCCTGCCGTTGTCCCTGCGATGCTATCCTGTGCATCACTAGCTTGTTGCCTAGATTTTCTTTTTTTAATAGTTATTTATTTGATTACAGCAGTGAGTGAAGTTCCTAAGTAGTTGGGCGCTAGACAAACAGCAGAAGAGGTCATTACCCTAAATACCTTAGGGTATAAAACCTGTTACCCTTCCATAAACAAAATTTAAAAATTAATGTTCTTTCTTGGTATTTTTGTATATAGTTCAACCACATACATGCTATCATCATCTGTTATAGGATTTACTGGCTAAATGATGTTTTCAGCTCTTCTCATTTTAGATCCATCCTTTCTGTCCCCTTACCATTTTTGCTCCTCTGAACTCCCACAGTTTGTCAATATCTTTTATTGTAGCCAGCGAGACACATGAAGAAACACCCACATCCCTTCCTTTTAATCTCTCTCTGAGGAGAACTGACTCACCAAGTTCAGTTTGTATGTGAAAATATCTCTAGTAGGAAGGATATTTTAGGTTGTGTAGCCTGGAAAGCTTCCTGACTGTTTGTTTTGTGGGGTTATTTTTTTAATTGTGGAAGTTAAGAGAGACGTTATCTCCCTTGGCCAAGCAATAGGATATTCTGCACCGGAGAACATATGCTAAAGGGTAATGTTGCAAAGGCCTTACTCACTGTGAGAAATATTGCAGTGAGCCTGATCGCAGAGGTGTACACATTTTTCAAGGCTTGGGTGTTGCGCTCTCATTTAAGAGGACACATTTATGCCAGGTCACTGCTACAGTGATTTGTGCTGGTGTGATTATATCACTCCTCCCATTGTAGGGAAGCACAGAGCGTTTAGTGTACGTAAATTACTGGGGGAGTCATGCAGACCAGGAAGGCAGAGTGCAAAGGCTGGTGCATCTGAGTGCTTTCACCAGGCCTCCTGAGATTTTCTTTCTTATAACCATCACAAAGCTGCGCTGTGTCTAATGCTAACCTTGAGGGTGTGCACCTGCTGTGCCCTCACTAAAGGGAAGGGCCAGAATTGCTCAGCAGCACAGCCAACTTCCCAGTCATGGGAAGATGGAAAATTTCTTACTGTTGATGACTTTTTTTTTTTTTTTTTCTGTACCGGTGATACGTGGCCTTCCACGCTGCCCCGTCTCTGTCATCAGGTGGAGTCATAGACCCATGAAGTAACATCATCCTTGTGTCCTAATACTGCAGCAAGATCTGCACTTCAGCCAGTGATGATCTAGCATCTTCATGCCTCCTGCCTCATTTCAGGCAGCTGGGATGAGAGAAGGTGATCCTTTCTATTCTCTCCTTGCCAGCAGGCTTTTCTGCACTTAGCTGAAATAGAAGAGGAGGTTAGGAAATAATGTCAGTTGTACGAACACAGCTGGATCCTTTGACTTTAGCACTGCTTTTTCTACAGCATCCAAAAGAAAGCTTATTGTATTACACTCACGTCAGGCTTAGGCAATGTTCAGGTATGTAATAGATGCAGATGGATGAAATATTATGATTGTCTTAATTTCTTTTTTCTTTGTATTGTTATGGGTCAACATTCTCCGCCTCCTCCCAGAGATACAAACAGAATCCAACCATTTGAATCCATACTTGGGCAGGGAATTTCCAATTCATATGCTAAGCCTGACCTGGGGAAACCCTTTGTTGGGATGGCTTTTGTCTCATTTCAGTAGAGAAGTAAGCCCAGGAAAATATGAGCATTCATTACCAGTCAATTAATGGTCTGGAGTTCTCTGCGTTCCAACGTTGTTTCTCTATAGAGAAAATAAGCACCTTTGTTTCATATCTAATGATGCATCTGAACGTTGACTCATTAGCGTTTCAGGGTTTAGCAGAGCAACTGAGGACTGGATGGCTCTGACGCTTAAGCCAAGCATGAAACAACTTTATATGTCCTAAGCGCAGCGGTGTCTGAAAGCTAAGGCGGAGATGGTGACAGGACTGGGGTAGTGCTGATATTTTTGTTCCCAGGTCGCTAATTCAGATTCACTTGGTTGCCAACATGAAATGGGATTTTCAGGATGGGACCTCGTGGACAAGTCTCTCTGAAAGCAAACTTTATAACTGCTACAAAATGGGCCTTTGTTGGCAGCTTCAACAAAGAAGCGAAGGATTTGATATTCCAGAGCACCAAACTCTTCTTACTGGAACAAATCCTTTCATATAAGGGTTGAAGCGTATTTATAAGGCAGTGTAGAGGAGCCCCCTGCCCACATTTTAAGCGTTCTGCATAAAAATAGGGAATTTTAGGTTATGCCTTCATAGACACAATGCAGCTTTGTGTAGGGATGTCCTGAAAAGGTTAGGCAAGGTAATTTAGCTCACCTGGGATTCTGTGTTCATGTGGCTGTACTGAGATTGGTATCCAAATCAGTTTATCTATCCATACACGCTGATGCATTCTGTCATGCAAACACATCAATCTCCAGAGCCAGGGCAGGACTTCTGGTCAAGCTTATTAACTTTTATGAACTGGGCTTTCATATGGAAATTTTACGAATGTTAGAAATAGGGAGTTTCTTCATGTGGATCATAACTTCCCTTCAGTAATCTCTCTCTCCTTCTGAGACTTTACTATCTTTATGTGAGAGCTTTTGGTGCAAAAACTTGGATGAATCTGAACCCAATCTAAGAGTGTGAAATAATCCAGTGTCCTTCCAAGAAATCTTTGGCGATATCCAGAAAAGCTTTAAAATTAACATTTGGAACATAGAAATGTTGGTTACGTTTTCCTGTTTGTACCAAATCTCTTTTCTAATTTCAGGATGTGCAACCAACAAAGAGCTCATTTAATTGAGTGTCCTTGCTTGTTTGTGCTCTTCCTGTATTTATTACTTAAATTCCATTAACTCCAGCCAAGAACCACATTTCTTTCATCTAGACCTGCAGAGCGGCGGAGGTGCTTTGGAGCACCGAACCACACACAATACCATTTGACTTGCATGAAAAGGCTTTGGATTGTTGTAAGTCCGTGGTTTCATGGTGCTTCCAGGGTGTTTAGCAGTTGTGAGTGTGGTAATAAGGTTGAAGTGCCACATATGTTTTGAACAGTTGCTTGGCTCTGCAGCAGCTGCATTTTAAACTAAGCCTCCCTTGAATCTCTTGAGTTCAAAAAATAGCTTGGCAGCTTAGCTTGTACAAGATGTGATCCTACAGTTAGTCCTCCCTGGCTGCCACCTTTTGCTTATCTAGTGTCTCATGAATGTTAGCAGCAGGCACAGAGATTTGCTTCTGCAGGTGCAATCCATGGAATGATTTACAAAATTGCTTTACAACTATTCTTTCGTGAGGAGGAAAATGCGAGCGGACCTTCTAGGACCGTCACAGTAGGACTAAGGTGTACTGTGAAAGTGATGTTTCAGAGTAGATATTTAACAGCTGTTTTTATCTGCCTATGGAAGGGTAAAAGGATATGTTTTAATGATGATAAAAAATGACACTTTGTAATGTGGCATGTGTTTATTTCGTTATGCTTCCCTCTGTGATGAAAGTACAGGGATGCGTGCTGTTTTTTCCCTGTCCTTTCCCTGCTCTATTCTATCTGGCTAAGCAATATTTTCTCTTCTGTGTCTGTTTCGAGTGTATTAAAATTTTAAGGAAGGCTTCTTAAGTGCCAGCCCTTAGATATATAGCTACAGTTTGTTGTTTCTTCCCTTACAAGAAAAAAAAATCATCACGTGCAGTCATCTTGTCTGGAAAATTAGGTTAAAGCAGGAGCCTTGTTTACTCTAAATTCAGTGCTCCGTCAGAGTTAAGTAGAATACATGGAGAAGATGCATTCATAACAAAAAAAGATGCTGATAGCCTTACTATTCTGCAATCAGTACAATAAGCGATGTCTTAGTACCCGCAGGAGGATCCTTCAGGAGCCTGAAATAGCCCAGTCAGAGCATTAGTCCCTCAGTGTGAGCATATATGATCTGAATTCCTGATCAGGTTACAGGCTGTGGTGTTTATTACTTGCAAGAACATCTCAATGTATAATAATAAATTTCAGTTCATAAATCCCAGGAGAAATGCTAAGGCATCTAACAAATCAGCTGGCACTCTAAAAAAAGTGTTAATGTTAAATGACTTATATTAAACATCTGATGTTCCAGCTCTTACTTCTACAAAACTCCCAGGGAATACAAAAATAATTTCCTACGTAGAAAGTGTGAGGGTTTAGCCTTTAAGGAGTTTAATGTTATAGCCAAACAGAATGAGATAACATTTCAGGCAGAGGGAGTCTGTGTGAGCTCAAATATTTTATCTTGTACTCTCATTTAGACTATGGAAATAGCATGTTTCTAAGTACTTGAGACTTGGCACCTGGTTGGTTTTGGTGGTTTTTTGGTTTTTTTTTTTTGGAAAGTAGTGATTCTTGCTGAATATTTGGATGCCTCACCCTTGGACACACCATTTTCCCTGAACAGACATACCATGTGTGAACTTCTTTCTCCTTTTTTTATAGTTGGCAACAGATGTCAAATGTTTTTCTCTAGGAAATGCATGGCCTTTTATACTGTTTCTTTTGCTGTAATATGTTAAAGATAATATGTTCTCTTTCCCTTACCAAAGATAAAGCCACTAACCCATCTAACAGGCAAGAAGACTGGGAATACATCATCGGATTCTGTGACCAGATCAACAAAGAACTTGAAGGGTGGGTGTCCTAAACCACTCTAGACTTAAGAAATTAACATTCAAAGTTTAAAATATATCATTTGATTATCAAACTTCCATGTTTTCTTTTGTGTATATATATTGATATTGCAAGGAAGATCTGGCTACAAAAGAAACATGATGCTGTGAAGTGTGGTTTCTCTTCTGTGAAAGGCAGCGTGGCTCATACACAGACTGAGCACTGGGATGGGAAAACAGAAATTCTGAATCTGCCTGTAACATCAGTTTCCGCAGCTGCAAGATTCTCGTCTAACCAAACTCAGTCTGTTTGCCAGTCCTTAAAATGGGGTTATAACTCTTAGTGGCTGATGGGGCTTCATATCTTTAAAATCTTCACAAGGCTTAACAGTGGAAACCTCCTGGGTCACAGCATTTCCTGTAAGCTAAGCAATAAGTATTTTCTTCTGGAAGAAGGAAACTAATGCAAGAGAAATGAAGTGATTTCCTGGGCTGGGGACTGTACTGGGAGTTGTTTGGCCCCTCCCAAGCAGGAATCTGGAGCTGCTGGCTCAGACTGCCAGCCCTCTCTTCCTTTCATATGTGCCAACACCTAGGCTTACAAAGATGCCCTGAACATTTCTTGTTAGTCTTTGTACACTAATGGAAAGATAAAAAGTACTAAATGGCGTTTCCTTTTAATTATGTGAAAGATATCTCGTTTAAACAGCAGAATTTGTGGAAATCTGAAAATACTTCAACGTGTTGACCTGCTTTGTTTGTAATGGGGATCTGCTTTGTTTCAGGCCACAGATAGCTGTGAGACTCCTGGCTCATAAAATCCAGTCGCCACAGGAATGGGAGGCAGTCCAAGCCTTGACAGTAGGTAGCCCTTACCCCTCCTCTTAAATCCAGTTTTACATCATTTGATGTCATTGGTGCAGAGTATAAGGGGGCACAGTGGGTGTCAGCCCCCAGTTAGCTGGGGCTGGTTCTGGGGCTAAATGTCCTGATTCCACGTTGCTGGAGGAGAGTGGACATTGAGAGGGAGCACAGTTACATAATTGAAGTGTCCAGATTGCTCATTCGTAATAGAGCAGTCAGAAATAACTCTGGTTTATTAGCTACTTTTGATTGTTGTCATCAGGAAAGATTCGTGTTCATTGTTATGAGACCTAATGGTGAGATAACTGTGACCCATGTGTACATGGCTGAGGGTGGGACACCAGCCTATCTTGATGTGTCACCCCTAAAGATGGGAGATTCATGCCTGTCTCGCAGAGCAGGAAGCTGTGTCTTACTGGCGTGGGTCCTTCCGTTTCCCTAGAAGAAGAACACAGTTACGCTGTTACTGAAGAGTTTTGGTGTTCATTTCAGCCCCTGTTTTTGTTACTTGAATGCAGGTGCTGGAAGCTTGTATGAAGAATTGTGGGAGAAGATTTCATAATGAAGTAGGGAAGTTTCGCTTTTTAAATGAGTTAATAAAAGTTGTGTCTCCAAAGGTTAGTCCATGACCCTTATGGCTGTATTTACTTTTTGTTTGGCCTCTGTAAGCTACAGGCAGCATCCAAAATGTTTGCAGTGCTCTGTCTGGCTCATTGCATTTATTAACCTATATTCAAGGGCATTTCTTAGCTAAGGTTTGGGGTTTTTTTTATGCTCTGCTTACTATTTTTCTCAGTAAGTTATGCTTATTTACCATCAGTATATAATCTCTGTACCGTTCTATTCCTTCATGTAATTCAAGGGCTTCTAAAGCTTGGGCTGTGTTTTTGTTTTTTTTTTTTTAAAACAAACAAAACCTCAGCATCAGTGGAGGAGAGGTGTGATGTGGAGGTTAAAACAAGGGAGTTGGCAACACACCATGGGGTTCTAATCCTCAATCTGCTACCGAGTCACTGTGTAAAGAATGCCTGGTGAAGTCCCTCAGCATCCATGATCAGTTTAACATGGCAAAAAATAGACAGAGGCACCCCGTGGCATGATTGATGCAGTAAAGTATTCCAAGTTTCTTTCCCATAAGACAGTGTGTTTGGGGAGGGTATCTGTATTGATGTAATTTTTAAATAGCAAAATCCTGAAACCAACAGAATAGCTGCTTTTTCTTTTGCTGAATATAGTCACAGCTTCTCTTTACTGTTATTTCAAATATATTAGAGGAACAATTTTTTCCTCTTAATAAGATGTATCTTAAATCATCTTGGAACTTGGATTATACATTATACACCTTTTAGTGTATATCACTGAACTCCCATTCTCTGGGTTTGGACTTTATTCTTAAAAAGAAATGAGGAATGTAGAAAATTGACATCTTTTTCCCCCACTCTTAGTACCTGGGAGACAGGGTGTCGGAGAAGGTGAAGACCAAAGTCATTGAATTGCTGTATAGCTGGACAGTGGCATTGCCGGAAGAATCCAAAATCAAGGATGCCTACTACATGCTGAAGCGACAAGGTAGGAAGTCAGCTGCTTATTCATGCATTCTCTCCAGCCTGTGCTTTAAACAGGAATGTTACAACATATACAGCTTCTAATTACATGGGGGCAAGGAAAGCTCTGAGGGGACCTGGAACAAGGGAGAAACTCCCTGAAAAGTTTCTCATTATATTTAAATGCATTGGGCTGGGTCGAGTTGGCTTTTTTAACTAAATTAGTTAAAAACCTTGCAAAATCTTTTGTTTTGGTTTGCAGGGACTTTTTTGAGTTTTTCTGGAACTAGTTATTAAATGATTTGAACAAGTCTAATTTAAAATGAAATAAGAACCTCCATGTAGCTTTTTGTGTTCCTTTAACTAGATCACTTTACAATTGTACCTTTAGTTTGACTGATACGAATTTCTTGTGTAGGGACAGTGCAAAAAGCTCAGCTGAGAAGCATGTGGCTTCAACACAAGAAAAATTGGTTCCAGGAAAGCTCTTGAGATAGAGCACAAATCTAGGGATTTGACAATGGAACAAGCAGGAAGCTTGGCTCTTTCCCCACTCGTGGTTGGGAGTCTCCTCATCACCCCATTTTGCATTGCTGTCTGCTTTCCTGCTCAGCTCATTTATACAAATACGTCATGCCCCTGAGTTTGCACAAAGCTGGGTTGTCTGAGACTTCACTTAGTGGTTCAACAGATAATGTGAAAGGGGGAAAGACAAATAGCGGAGAGCTATTGATTATAGTGAGCTATTAGAGGAGCAATATGGACTTGGCAACACAGTTGCTGCAGTTTTGGCCTTTATCAAAGAAAACTTTATTTTTCCAGCTAGCATGCTCAGTGATTTTGTTCCTATATTGTTCATTAGAACAGTGTGCTAGTATCACCGGACACGTTGTCTGCGTGTCCGCTTTGATAGCAGCCTGAGAATAACTGGGTGCACTGCCTGGTGTGACTGCATGTGCAAACCCATGTGGGTTCCCTTTCTGCTTTCAGGCATTGTTATGTTTGATCCTGTGATTCCTGCAGACAGAACCCTAATTCCTTCTCCACCGCCTCGTCCCAAAAACCCCGTGTTTGATGATGAGGAGAAATCCAAGGTACAGTGAAGACTTGTATTGTAATCACTAATGAAAAGTGATTACTCAATGCACATTTAGAATAAGGAAGTAAAGTATACTAATTCGGTTTTTATTTTTGGGGTGATAGTGTGTGCTTTCTCAGAACTCATTGCTTTGTCCACTTACCTAACCTGAAGTTCCAGCTAAGGCCTTGTCTGTGTTACCATCATGAGATTATTCGTGGTTGAAGCGACATCCTGCTGTAGCACTAGAAGGCAGAGATTGTTTCACACACAGGGCCAAAAGTGATGAATGGGAGGAAAAATTATCTAGTGTCAGAAGTCAGTGAGATTTCACAGATAGGTCCTGTGTGGAAGCAAGAATGCAACAACTCACATGAAATAATAAACCAGAAATTACTCCTACTGAAATCACTGTAATTATGAAAGCAGTGTAAGCTTTGTAATAGTGGACTGTATCTGTTTTCCCCTGAACTGTTCACTTAGATTGTTTTTGCTGCTTCCTTTTTCCAAAGGGTCTTTATTTGTTTCCTGAATATCCTCTTCTTGTCTTACAGCTTCTAGCCAAACTGCTGAAAAGCAAAAACCCAGATGATTTACAAGAGGCCAACAAGCTTATAAAATCCATGGTAAAAGAGGTAAGAAATTCCTGTAGGATTGGTCCCAGTCAGCAGTCTGACTTACAGGTTTTAAGCAATTTGACTCCAAAATGGAGAGCTTTAGGGTCATGTGAATGGCAGCACCTGGGTTTTTGACGCTCTGTGAGCATTGCGTTAGTACGTTCCTTAGTTAAGCCATGGGGGACTGAATGAGACTGACCATCAGCGACATCCAACCTTTTATTATTTTTAAGGCACATGACACTGCTAACTTGCATCTAGTCCCCATGGTTACCAACATAAATGGGTGCCATATGATGACTTAGTAGGCCTCTGTATTATATGAATTTGTTGAAATTTTGACTCCACCTCACAGCTGAGATGTTTGTCTACAGTTGGTGTGTCTGATGGAGGATAGGGCAAGAAGGGGAAGGATTGAATGCCCCTTGTTGTAATTAACTACATTCTCATCATTCAAGATGGTATCTCACATCAAGGTTTGGTGGGTCCGTCCCAGTACCACCCCTGGACACTGAGGACTGAGTCATTGGACTGGGTCTTCTCACAAGCAGGGTTCATGGAAACACCTTCCTGTTTGTAGAGCTGTGATGCATCCACCCATGGCAGTCATTAGAAACTCTGGACTCCAGGAAATGACTCACTGTGTTTCTGGAAAAAAAAAAAAGAATAGCTTCTAGACTGGAGAGGATGTATAGGTTGCTGCAGTGTTTCCATTCAAGCTTCTCCTGTCCCTGGGCCAGGCTTTCCTTTAGTTGGAATCTCCAGTTGGAGATGGGTGGACATTTTCTACCAGAGAGTGCTTATTGTTCCTAGTAAATGTTTTGCTACAAACACATTTTTTGTAAAATGGCATCAAGTGACCAAAAAAAAAAAATCTTCTGAAAAGGTCAGAAAGGAACTTTTGGGAACTTTTATATTTTTAGCGGTGTAATTATACATTAAAGTCTATTTAATGAGACTTTTTGGAAATATGGGGGTTTCTATCATTTCAGAATGGTGGTGAAAAGATAATAAAATAGCAAAGCTTCACATGAATGGAGAGGGTTTTTTTTCTAGCTTAACCTTAAATAGACTTTACTTGACGTGATTTACAGATAATACCTGTTGTTGTGATACTGTGGACCTTTACAGGGAAACTCACTTTTTACGTCTGTGTTTTATACCCTGAAGGATGAGGCTCGGATTCAAAAAGTGACAAAACGCATGCACACGCTGGAGGAAGTAAATAACAATGTGAAGCTGCTGAATGAGATGTTGGTTCATTACAGCAAAGAGGACTCATCAGAGGCCGATAGGGAACTCATGAAGGTGGGTCTTGAGCTGTTCCTTCTTCCCAGAAATCCTGCAGTCAGTCTTTTTCTTCTTACAGACTTGAGTTTTTGCAGAGAATTACAAATAGTGCAGTAAAATGGAGAGCAATGTCAAGAAACAAGAGCAGTCATTGGAAACAGCAGGAAAGAAAATAACAATGTTTTTAACATCTTTCACCAAAGGACTTAGTGCCCTGCAAGGACAGTGGGTAATAACTCAGTTTTGCACGTGCTTGAAATGAGGTACAGCTGTTCTCCAAGGATGCAGTGTGGCAGAATCAAGAAGCTGCCGTTTGTAATTCTAGTTCCTATTAGGACATACCAATTGCAGATAATAATTGTCCCTCACAGCACAGTGGATGGATAAACTAAAGGCTGTGAATGGGACATAAAATATGTCCTCCCCTTCAAAGGAAGAGTTTTAGCTAGTGTTAAAAGGTTGGTAGAACATCAAGAAGGAAAAAATCAAAATAGACACCAGGGATAGTTGGATAGGCCCAAGACCTTGAAGAACACATTATCCAATTAAACGATTATTATTAAAAGATTTTATTTATCTAATATATTTTTATTTATCTAATAAAAGTTAAACCTGCCTGTGTTTAACAACAAGCTCCTGAAACGATGGTAGGAAGCTTAAGAAATGGGCTCATTTCTGTGGAGCATTTCCTTCTTGCCACCTTTCTTCTGGGTGGTTGCAGACTCTCTGAGTCGAGGTTGCAGCACACTTGAAGTATAATTACTGAAGCACAATTCTGCTCTTCCTCAGGCTTTTAGGGACTACTTTAATACACGAAAGGAACATCTCTTTTGGGTTAGAGCTGGCCATAAGTGCTGATGCAAGGGAGGACTGAGCAATGTGTTGACAGTGCCAATTATGTTTAGACTCCCAGGCTAATGGAATGCTTCACAGCTCTGTTAATAGGGCAGGGACAGGGGATCTTGGTTGTCCAGCCACACTAGCATATTCAGCACAGGGAGACTGGTTTCTCTATTCTGGGCTTTCCAGTGCATGCCTGGGGAGTTGTTCTGTGCTGACCGGTATTGCTGACGGTGGCTCCTGACTGATGAAATCCTTTGTCCTAATCTATCTTCCTAGGAGCTCTATGAAAGGTGTGAAACCAAAAGGCGGACATTATTCAAGCTGGCCAGTGAGACAGAGGATAATGACAGCAGTTTGGGTAAACGAAGTTATACTGCTCCTTTTTTAATTGCTTTTGTGACCTGTGACTGTGCAAGGTTTCAGCAAGGGAATGGCTGCTGTAACGCCGCCTCTTCACTGTGAATGCACTTTGCTTTGAGCAAGCACATAAAAGACAAGATCCGTGCCTCTTTTTGCTTATCATTTAAATTCAGGCAAGGACTTGACAGTGGAGTTGGTGGTTGGGGAGGCTGGGGGCGATAATGGGGGACAGATGCTGCTTTAGAAGGGAAAGGGAGTTGCTGTGGGGAACAAAGCCTTTGACTCATTTTTTCCCTGTTACTGTAATGTGCACAGACCTAGAGAGGTCAGGGTATTGCTTAGAGAAGCATGGCAAAGACAGAGAGTAATGGAGCTCATAGCCAAATAATTATGTTTTTTCTTGCTGATTATTTAGTTGATAACTGCGTACTCTCAGCATTAGTGGGAGCAAAGTTACTGAAGTCTTGGAGGTCGTTTTTGTCTCTTTTGCATGTAGGGGATATTCTGCAGGCCAGTGACAATTTGTCCCGTGTGATAAATTCCTATAAAAAAATAATAGAGGGGCAAGTGATCAATGGTGAAGTGGATCTTCCTGTGATGTCTGTAGTGGAAGGTGAGTTCCTGGGAAGCGAACTGTTTAATTTTGAATCTTGCAATTCTAAATCTTTTGGATGGGGTTTCGTATTAATTGTGGTGAAGTAGGCTATCGGTGGTTCTTGCGGCCAACAGTTTGTGAATCAAGAGGGGACAAGACAGCTCCTAAGCAGTGGATAGGCAATTCTGGACATGAGCAACAGTGCTGCAGCTTTGCATTTTCCATTGCTCGTTCCATATTATTGAAACTTTTTATAACCTCAATAGCAAACCTGCATCTGAACAGTTTGTGTGGTTGGAAGTTCTCATACATTTTCCTCTCGACATTTGTCCTGTTTATTAATGGTGACATGTAGGAAGAGGACAATTTTATTAAAAGGATGATAGCAGGAGAGTGGGAGCCAGGCCAGGGGTCCTGGCTTTGCCAGCAATTCCATTTGTGAATTTAGGCCAGTCGCCCACTTTCCACGTCAGTTTCACCATTGAAAGCTCTGGACATGTGTGTGGCAGAATTACCATTTGGGAGTCACACATTTCTGCATGCAGACCAGGAGAGGAATGTGTAATGCCGCCTGACAGTATCTTATTGGGACAAGACTGTCCTAAATATGAAGGGAATTCTAGATCCAGATAGTACAAATTTTCCTCAGCTCTCTAGCTCTCTGGTAGCCTCTGTTTATTGTAATTCCGTAGGATCTCCCAAAGCCTCACCTGAGCTCAAAATATTTTGAAAAGACTACAGATTATGCTACAAGAAGCACTGGGAAAAGACCGGTGGTTGGAGCAGATGTTGATTTTTCAAGTATCTGCCTTGGTTTAAGTGGCATGTGGACAGCAAATGGTTAGGTGGAAAGCATGTGGGCTTTCTATTATAAAGAGCCACAAGCCATGATTAAATGAGGAGCTAAACCATCTCTCGGATAATTTCTTCTGTACATTGGGTTTGCTCTGAGCCTTTTGCCTTCTTTCCTAGTAGTGCTCTTCTGTCCACTGCAGGGAGTAACTCCACCAGTAACCTCAACACCCTCATTGACCTTGCTGGATTGGACATCACCAGCTCCCAGCCACCTCCAATGCCACCCACCACCCTGACACCAGCCCCCACAGTAGTCCCAGCCCCAGCAGAAATCCCCATTCTCCCGCCTCCTCCCCAGACATTCGCACAGTTGCGGAGCAGTTCCTCAAGCCAAGTGGAAGCCGCACCCGCTCAGCAGAGCAGCACAGCCAACTCCCTCTCCTTGCTGGATGAGGAGCTTCTGTGCTTAGGTAAGACACTGAGGGGCCCAGAAAAGGGCTACTCAATCCACACCTAACAGAGACTGCTTTCATCCTTCAGCATGAGTGTTCCTGCCTGTGGCCTGCCTAAAAGGAGCATGAGGTGCCTTTTGTTTCTAGAGAAGTCCAGGGGATGCTCCTGTGCATCATTCTGAATATAAGACCTGATCAGTGAGTCAGCATTAAAAACTCTGGTCTTCCCAGAGTAGGGTGCAAGTGAAATAACTGTTGAGTGTAATTGCAGTCTGATACCTGTAGGTGCTTGGACGTGCCAGACATGCAGGCTGCAGTTTGGTACAGATTTCACCCCTGACTTTGCGGCTGTGCAAAAGAGCAAGGTACCTTAGAGGGGTTGCGGATAGGAGCCTGCAGAATGCCTGCCTGTGGAGCCCAGATATGAACAGCAGAAGACACTACAAATCAGGAAGGGTTAGAAGAGCTGTGTGCAGGGGGTGACTGTCAGCTCCTGGTGCTGTCAGTCTCTTTTCCTCATCATAGACTTGCAGCCCATTTCAGTCTTTCATCAGGTTCTTGGGCTCTGGCAGAGCTGAATCAAGTAGTTTGATGGTACTGAAACAATTGCCAAGGGAGGACACCTAACTCGTTTTCTCCTCTGGTCACTTACTTGTTATTTTTCCTTTCAGGCCTGAATGACCCAGCGCCTACAGCAGTGAAGGAGACATCAGAAAACAACCAGTGGAGCTTGTTTGAGGTACAAAGGAGGGTCTCGGAGGAAGGGGAGGGAGGGGTTGTCATTGTGGGAGGTCTTGGGACACACTCTGTCACCTTGGAGAAACATGTGATCACACGTACAGGCAGGGGGGCAGCTGTTCCTGAGGGGAAGTTTAGCTTAGCCCTAAAATCTGGGATTGCTGTGTCTAAACAGAGTAGATATCCCTGAACCTGGCTTTCTCAGTTCCCCGTCTGACCCCCATGATGTTAGCACTTCCTTTGCTTAAATTACAGATCAGATGTAGTCCTGACATAGGCCACAGACTTTGCTGCTTGCAACCCAGCACCTGTTTTTGCGGTAAATCTATCTCCCTCTGTAACAGTGCCATCTCTACAACAGGGGGTAGCAGTGAGTTAGAGCATCTACTTGTCCTCTCTTTCAGAATGACCAGTTGGACCTGGATTTCTTTAATCCGAAGATGGTGACTGTTGCTTGCAACTCTGCAGGGAACCCTCTACTCCATCACGCATCACAGACCACATGTGGAACGTCAGTGACACTGCCTTCTGCTTTCACAGCCTCTCAGCAGACTGCTCCCAGCATCCCAGCACCAAACTCCGCACCATTTGTATTCTCTGCTGGACCGGCTGCCCCTGCGGGGCCTCCTAAGACTATTCCAGCTGCTCCTGGGTACTTCAGCTCATCTGTGGGGAGCAATATGTCACATAAGATGGATGCATTGGGACAACTCCTTGAAGAAGCCAAAGGGTAACTGTCTTGGACTTTGCTTTGTCTCTGCAGTTAGAAAGCCAAGCTTGCTGCAGCATCAGGTCCAGAGGCAGACTTTCAACTCTCTGGTTTGGTAGAAATGTGTGATTGGGATTTTTCTTCTCAGAGGGTTTCGGTTTACAAACTAATATGAGGGTCCCACCTCCAGGAGGGAGAGGCAGGCACTACTAGGTAGAGCACAACAGCTGTACTGTTGCCTGATATGAATGCACAGTGTAAAGTTGAACAGGCTGCTGAGGCACAGAGGCCTTTGCCCATCTTAGCCATGTCCATCTTGGCAAAGGTGGGACTCTGCTTTCTTCTTGACTTAGAGAAGTGATGCCTAACCCTACCACCACCACTTGCCTTATAGCTCCCCTTCTTACCTGAGATGTTAATGAGTCACAGACTCCAATCTGGCTCCAGGCCACTGTTTTGCCCTCATGATCTGCTGTTGTCTCTGGGTTTGTGGTGAAATGCCTGCTTCACTTTCAGCTCAATTTCCCATGTGTTTTCTCTCTTCCAGGACTGCCACCCAAGGCATGGCGACACCCTCGGTGTTCCCTGGGGTTACTTTGCCAACCACTGTCACCTCTGCCCCATTAATAGCACCTGCAGGGCTGCCAGCCACTGCCCCTGGAGCCCCTCCAGTTCCTTTCCCCAGCAGCTGCACTGCTGGCTCAGGAAGTCCTCTCTTCCAGCCAGCATCATTCCAGCAGCAAGGCAGTCCCATGAAAGCACCTGAAATTTCTTTGGCCAATGTCCATGTTCCCTTGGAATCCATTAAACCCAGTAAGTATCTCAGGTTTTTCACCTTTCTCTGGACATTTTTTAAAAGCAAAGCTTCTTGACAAAGCTTAAGAAGTAGAGAGAAAGGATGAGATGTCCCAGCCAAACAGTCAGATTGCCTAATGTTGCTAGAGATGGCATTCTGCAGCATAAACCTGCGTTCCTCTCTGTTCTCTGTGGTAGGCAGTGCCCTCCCGGTGACAGCTTATGACAAGAACGGCTTCCGGATCCTCTTGCACTTTGCCAGGGAGTGCCCGCCAGGAAGGTCAGATGTGTTAGTCGTGGTAGTCTCGATGCTGAACACGGCACCGCTTCCTGTGAAGAACATTGTACTGCAGGCTGCTGTGCCGAAGGTAGGGATGTGTGGCTCAGACCCACGGTGACATGAAGCTGTGCTTTTGGGAAGGCCTGGGTGTGAACTCAGAAACATGGGACAGACTGGTTCTACCTTTCTATAAGCTGTGCTCTACCTGTTCCCAAAGTGTAAAGGTGGTTGTAGAGGCAGAAAACCCTGAATAGGATAAGTCAAGAACTGCAGGTAGTTAGTGGTCTCTTTTTTTTTTCTTTTTTTTTCTTTTTTTTCTTTTTTTTGGTATCTAAGGTCAATCCAGCTGTGTCTGTTCATGAAGGTGGCTCAGATAGTACAATGACAGGACAGTTATATGGATAGAGCCACCCTTGAGGTGTTTAGAACCAGAATTTCTGACAGATGTCCTAAATCTGACAATATGTTCCATTCTAGTCTTGCTGCACCTAGGTAATTTTGGATGGTCAGCTTTCTGTTTTGAAAACTGGCCCAATCTCAGCTATGATCTAGCTACTGTTGTGAAGGTGTTTGCATTAAAACTTCTGACAGAGGAGAACTTGGGAAGGTGCCGTTGGGGTTCACCTGACCAGTGCTTTTACCCTGGGTTGGCTTGTCAGTCTGCCTGTTCCTATCATGTTGCACAAGCTGGGCTGGCTCTTGTTCCTTCTTCCTCATGTGTGGATTGATTCTCTTCAGTTTGGATGTGTGCTGTTATCTCCTCAGCCTGTGCATGCATCTTTCGTTGTCCCCAAGGCAGGAGATAATCCCTGAGGTTCTGCTTTCTTTTTTTTTGCAGTCCATGAAAGTGAAGTTACAGCCACCCTCTGGTACAGAGCTGTCTCCATTCAATCCCATCCAACCACCTGCTGCCATCACTCAAGTCATGCTTCTGGCAAATCCTACGAAGGTGAGAGGGGCAGTGGGATTTATCCTGTCCTTGTCAGACAAATTTGATGTAAGCTGAATCCTACAGGGAAGTTGGACCAAACATTTAAGCAGATAAAGCTGTTCATTCCTAACTTGCCCTCTAGAGGTGGTTACTGCATAATGTTGGTGTTTCCATTCAGGGCTAAAGGAAGGCTGTATGTAGTCTCTTCCCCAGCCGGCTTTGTCAGCAAGGAAAGGTATCAGAAGGACCTGTACATTTCTTCCAGCAACAGTCATATAAGGCTCAGCTTTAAAGGGTAGCGATCAGAGCTCTATCAGGAGTTTGTCTGACTCCCTTGTGCACTGGAAGTGCTTGGCTTTGGTATAATTAGATTGATGTCAAACTAGCTGGTGCTGTAGAAATACTTTTGCTGTGTTGAGACAGAAATACTTTTGCTGTGTTGACAGACCTGAACCAACAGACAAATGATGGATCATGTTGGTTCCATTAGTCTTTGAGGATGTACCTGTGACCAGTGAAACATGGTTAACACTTTCTTTTCTGTTGATAGCTCTGGGAGCATCTGAGTAGCTGTTTTTACTCATTTAAGTAGCCTGCTCCCTAGAGCTCAAAGCTGTATGCTGAAGTAGTTTCTAATTATTTGACAAATCTAGATGTTCCTACTTGAGAATTACAGCAAAAGTATCAGCTGAAAGCTTTGAGATCCAAAAGAATAAATGTCAGAGGGGTTTGGTGGATTGTTGAAGAACTTTGAGTTACATGAAGATCCCCTCGTTGAAGGACTGATTCCATCTGCTGCTTAGTGTTTTACTAGGAATTTTGCAGAGCAGAAACTGGTTTGTCTTCCTCCACATGATGAGGAATTTAATGTTGAAAATGTTGAACTATTCCAGCAGCTTTCTTCAGGCTCACTGCAGAGCAGCTGAGCAACAGGTGCTGGCCACATACGTGCAAACTATTATCACAGGTCATTCATGCTTTTCTCCTACGGTTCTGCTAAGCAATAAAGCTTTTGTGGTACAAAAAACTGTAAGGTAAATAACTCAGGTTTGCTAAATAGCTGAACTACTCCACAAACTTACCTTGGCCCTCTTCCCCCTGCTGTGTGCAACAGAAATCTTGTGATCTCTGTAGAGCTCTAACAGTGAAGTGTTTTGTTTGGGAGCTGTTCTCATGTTGCTTTTGGGTTTTGTCTTTCCTGCAGGAGAAAGTGAGGCTGAGATACAGACTGACCTTCACGCTGGGAGACCAGCCCAGTACAGAGGTTGGCGAAGTGGATCAGTTTCCCCCGGTAGAGCAGTGGGGGAATCTATGACCTTAGGATACCACCAGAGACTCTGTGACAGGACCAGGAAAGGATCCCACAGGACTGGAATGAATGTGACGTGGGGAGGGACACACATGCTATCCACTGGTGATGTTCAGCTTTGTTTACATGTCCTGACCACTCTGCTTGTAGCTTTAGTCCAGAATGTTTTGCCCCACATTGAAGGGGTCCTGGGACATTTATGCTAAGCATGAACTGAGTGGCAGCCAGTAACAGGCAGTGCTGGCTGCTTTTATCTTGACCTCTGGGGTGAATCTGGTTCTATCTTCCACTGTATTAAACTTGAACTTATTGTATTTTGAGGGGAGACCTGTCAGCAGAAGGGGATTTAGTTGGCTTGTTCCTGTACTGCTGTCCAGAGATACCTACAGGCTGGTGGGGTAATGATGCCACCATGAGCTTCCTCAGTGCAGAGCCCTTACACATGCCCTTCCTCGGACTTTTACCTCCTCAGTGCCAGACTGGACCTGCTAAGCATGTTGAGCAATAATGCTGGCTCCGTGAGAGAATGCTTATTTTTTACACTGAAATGGCACTTGGCTCCCTCCCTTCCCCTCCGCTGCTTCGTTCCCTGCGGCCGACGGAAGCAGACCCTCGCTCTGTGTTGTGCGACACTGCTGTATCTTTAGTTGCTATATTTATTTTACACTGCTGGCTGCCTCCCTGTTGTGTCCATTTTTGGCAGCTGGGGCTGAGTTTTGTATGCAAATGGTTACACTGGTTATTTTTCTGCCTTCATTGCATTCCGTAGTGTGAGGAAAAGAGGAAGTGTGTAGTGAGGAGGTAAACGGGCTGGAAAGGAGCGGTCAGTATTGGTGGAGGACAGCACCTGGAGTGCAGAGATGTCTGTACAGTCACTAATCAGGTGCAGTGACTGAATCCAGGGATAAGGAGAGATGCCTCTCGTGTCCCCTCATGCAGGCAGTATTATTATTGTAGTTGAATACTGTGTTTTATTGAGATGAGTACAATGACATACAAGATGTAAATAATAGAGCTATAGGCTATCTAAATAGAAGCAAGCAGAGAGTGAAAGGAAAGAAGGCTCCACTGGGCTGTGACGATGCATGTGCTGGGTTTAATGCCCTGTTTTATTTGTTCCCTGTATTAAGAGGCTAAGCGCAATTGTCTCTCCGAGGGGCAAGGTAGTTTTGCTGGACATCAGTGTTCTGCGCTCCCAGGGGGCAGAAGAGCTGACCCCTCTAGCTACAGTCTCACAGAAACTAGGTTTAAATCACTTGAGCTTGACTCCAGCAGTCCCTTCCTTCTCCCTCTCGATTTCCAACCTCAAGCAGTGCCTCAATTAGCTTTGAGACAGACTGTTTTAACTTAACAGTTGGTTTGGTTTTTTTTAACATCCACTGACAAAAGCACAGACAGGGTGGATCCTTGGACACTAAGCTCAGCATTTCTAGCAGTGCTGTCAAGCACCAGCCCTTACCCAACTATGAATGGGAGTGGTCAGCTCAGGTGCTGAGAAAATCAGCAGGAGGAGACCCCCTGCCTGTTGTAGGAAGAAAACTCCAGAGGAGAAAGTGCTGCTGGAATTAAGGGCGGCTGTAAAACTCATTACTGCAAATGCAGCTCAGAGTTATTATTTATAATTGAATTTTATTTACTGTGTTCCGAAGTAAAAATCACTAGAAGTAAAAAACTGAGCGGATTCAAAGGCCTGATGTCCTGCTCAGAGGCACCAGGCAGTTGTAGAAGCCCCTGAAGGTGGAATCAAAGCATGACTAAGGAACTTGCTGCAAACTCCTGGTGTGAAGCTCATGACAACCCCAGCCGTGTCAGCTCCCCGACACAGAAGGCAGGCGAGAGGGTTGGGTACGTTGCTTGGATCCTTAAAGAAAGCAGTTTTAAATCTTTGAACTAGGATAGGGGACAAGGAGAGAACTCTTTCTGCCTCAGACATGTTCTTGCCAGCACTTTAGACACAGTAGGCATGGTGGTAGTGCTTAGGTCACAGTAATGTGTCCTGAGGAAGCAGGTTTCACATGCCTACACATGAATCTCACTGTGACGTTGAGGAAGTCAGAAGAGCACATGTGCTCTCTGCAGAACGGCTTTGTTCTCAGTGTTAACGGCAGCGCACTGCCCGCACTGTACAGCCAAATGGAAAGAAGCTGTAGTCTTGCTGCGTGGCAATGCGTTGTTAAAAGCTTTGGAAATTAAACTATGAATGTTCCCTGTCTGTTAGGGTGAGGTTCCTGCTTCATACCGAACAGCCGTAACTGTATATACATCTCAAATGCATTTGTTCTGCTGCATGTTAAATAAATTGTTTTCCCTACTTTGCTCTGTGGATAACCCTGACTAATGACTGCTCCTGGAGTCCAGTGCTGTTTCTGGAAATCCTAAAACTCAGCCCATCATCTCAAGACCATCTAAACTAAGCAAAAATGGAGAAGTTGCTGTTTTCTAAAACCCCAGTGGTGTAAAAGGTGGGTTTCATTTCAGTCCTGGGTGTTGGCGGTAAAGCAACTGAAAAAGCCGAGGTAATGCTGCCGTTGGTAATGAGGTTTCCTTTACCAGGGGAGGGTTGCCAGAGCAAGTTAGAACAAGCAACCTTAACATTTTGATGCAGCTCCTTCTTACCAGTTGCATTTGTATTTTTTTAAAGTTATGTTTATGGAAGATGAGAACAAATCCCCAAGCCATATGCAAAACAAGACATTTATTCTTAGAAAAGCAGTCAGGTTTATGTACAGTGAGCCACAGAGGATGAGTAAAATCACATATTGCTGTCTTCACGATCCTTCCAACGTGCCTTCTTTGACGATGACTCGTGCAAGATTTCGTGCAAGAGCAAGTCTCAGCATTTCCACTTTCATGGTCTCGACGTCATCACCCTAAAAGCGAGCAGAGTTTGGGTTAGACTGCTACAGGCAGTAATGAGCTGGTGATAGGTTCTTGTTCTGAGTTTTGGAACGTAAGGATGCAGGACATTAAGAGGGAAGAGTGCATATATATATTTACCTGTCATAGGGACCTCCTAAGAAGAGCAAAAGTTACACTTCCTACTTTTAGATCAACACCAGACAGCATTGCCAAGCCTTTTCCTTTTCTGGCAGCTGCAGAGGTTTGCATGTGGAGCAAATGGCTCCCTGTTCTGCGCCTGGAACATTTCATAGCTTGAGCTGTTGGATGGCAGCATCTCAGCTTTTCATTGCCCGTGTCATTTGCAATTATTGATCTTGGAAAAGCATCACAGTCCAATCCAAATCAGCAGAACAGCAAGGAGTGGAAGTACTCCTGTATTGGTTTTGTGTATACTTATGTACCTCTTGATGCCTCCTTTGGCTGGCCTTTAAAAATACCAACACATGCCAGCCTTGGGAACTCGGCCTCTCCCTCTTTCCTGCCCCCATGTAGGAATTCCCCGGCCCTCCCCACAGCCCCACCGATTCATTATCCAGTTGTCCTCAAAACAGGAGCTACCTGGAATTTCTGCTTATCTGACTTCCCTGCTGTCAGGTCCTCCAGGCATCGCATCAACTCATAAGTCTGCTCTGCTGAAAATATGACCTGTGGAAATCAAAAGCATTTACTGAAAACGATCAAGCTTAAGGACATCACACAGTCTGAGAAGGTAACTCAGTTGAGAGGAACGGAAGGCTTTCACACTCCCACGGATCCATTCTGATCCTTTAAATCACAGGATCAGAAGATAATTCAGGCTGGAAGTGACTTTGGGCGGTCTCTAGTGCCACCTCCTGTGCAAAGCAGGGTGAGGTATGAGGTCAGAGCGGGTGCTCTGGGCTTTATCCAGTCATGGGTCTGTAATTGCAAAACTGTCATATTCTTGATGGATCTTAAAGCAAAAAATTGGCTTGGAAGAAGAAAGCACAGTAGAAAAATCTTCAAGCCAAGTACCAGAAGGAACTGGATGCAGTGTGTATTTAAATTATCAGCATATATGTATTCCACGGCTGTTTTCTAAAAGCAGGGAACCAAGTTAAGAGTTGATTAACTTTATCCTGGGTCCTGTGTGCTCCCCCCTGACAGGACACTTGGACAGCTGCGCACTTATGGAACTGCCGCAAACAGCTCTTTTGCACTGGAAGGGCAAGTCCTAGCCTGGGGGCAGAAAGGGGGTCACCGCTTTGAGATACCTTGTCAGGAAGAAAAGGGGTGAGGGGAGTGCTCTTTGTCTTGCATGACCAGTCTGCTCACCTCTTTCTGCTCCAGCAGGGGAAGGGCATCTGTCAGCAGGGTCATCCAGAAGGAGCAAGGAGCAATGTGAGCCGTCATCAGCATCAAAAGCAACCTGGCAGCTTCAGAGAAGCGCTTCTCCCCATAGAGCCGGTGGAATTCTCGGTACTTCCCTACACATGGGTGTGGTGAAGGGTAAAAGGCATCAGTGTCTGTCAGGCCTGGGTTACTGACGGGAGGAGGTCCCTTTGCTCCCTTGCTGCCTGTGGTAGAACTACCCCCACCTGAAATGAGTCTTCAAAGCAGCTGAGTCTGGGGAATGGGAATCTTGTGCATGAAGAAAGGTTTAAATAGAGGCTGGCTGAAAAGGCAGCCAAAAACCTGTTACTGTTCCTGGTAAGGTTTACTGCTTGAACCAGCCTGTTCGCTAACGGATACCGTCTGGTGCTGAGTGTTTGCAGGGTGAGCAACAGCACGAGTGGCTTAGAGAGACTGGTGGTGTCTGCAAAAACCAGGAACAGGAGGGGAGAGGTGGGGCATGAATGTTCTTTTTGATACCACAGAATATCAGGAGGTCTGAAAGGCTTCATTGTCTTCCTGATAGTTTAAATGGAAACTGAGACCTTTGTTAATGTGGAAAGTTCTGCTTTTGTTAAGAATTAGATCAATATCCAGCACGTGAGAACTGGCTGAGGATGAAAGTGAGTTTTATTCTGTGGCTTTGTTTATATCCACTAAACTGTCAAAATACTGGAAGTAATGATTCCCATTCAGATTCACCTTTGACTAATGCTTGAGCTCAAGATAGAGACATGGGAAAGTTGTCCAGCAAAAATACACCTGATGTTTCTAAAACCTCCAAAGGAAAACCAAGCAGAAATATTTTCAAGCCTTTCAGGATTTTTGAGAAAAAGCAGAAAGGGCAGTAATTTCTCTACAAGCACAGTTTATAAACACAGTTACCCAACTAAACTACAAACCTTTGGGGCTGATGCGAGAGTCACTGTGTGACATTGGGCATACAGAGACAGGAGGAATTACCGATTTGGTAAGGCACAGTTAGCTTCTAGGCTTCATTTAGGGTAAGGTCTGAATGAAGGAAATACAGTTCCAGTTTTGCAAGCTTGGACCAAATGGGAACAGATCAAGTTCAGGATCACCATCACTGTAACGCTGGTGTCAGCCAGAAGGGAGTCAGTCCAGTTGCCAACAGCTATTCCAAATTCCTATTAGATTTTGGCCCCAGGAATTGGGCTTGCTAACTGCCACAGCTCCAGAGAAAGGTGCATTTTAGCTCAATTTCCTGTCTTGCTCCATTAATCAAAGGCCACAGAGCAGCTGCAGCCAGATGGGCAGGTTACCACAGCCCACGCTTGTGCCAGCCAGGAGAAGGAAGCTGTGGTATGTAAAGGAAACCAGCTGGAGGCCTTCCACTGTTATTTGGCACAATTGCTACAGTGAAAGGGTAGGAGAGATCCAATGTTTGAGTGAGCTTGAAATTGGCACACTGCACCAACAAAAAATGTTGAGATTTTGGAGAACTTTACAAAGTTAGTTAAATTATCACATTATCAAAATAACATAAACCAGCGGTTTACTCTTCTAAGGAAGCCCCCTAAGGTCTTCCAGGTTGTGTTTGTTAGCATTTTGAAGTCTCTCTGGGTAGTGATACAGTCTGGAAAAAGACTAAGAAAGAGGAAGCCTACAAGTGTCAGAATTCATGACTTTGCTGCTCAAAGCAGTGCAGAGCAGATGCCAACTGTGAGTGCAATAGGAAATGCAGTCTCCCGGTAGCAAGCAGGCTACAACCCAAATCACCTTCAGTCATTTGCTTTCCCCTCATCACTAAAATGGAATGTAGCCAGGTGGGGGAAGAGACAAATCCAAATAATTCTGTGGCGTGAACTATGTTCTAAATAACAGACCAGAATGAAAACTGTAGAGCTTCTTACCAAGAAACGTTAGCCGGTCACTAAGCAGCATGGATGGTCCCAAATTATCAATGAGGTCTAAGTCAGAGAAGTGTCCCCTTTCACAATAGTCCTTAAGGAATCTAGGGAGAAAGTAAAATGCAATAAAAGCTTAGAGGGGAGAACATTGTCCACATTCATTTTGCATCTCCTGATCCCTTCCCAGAAAACTTCACTGTACAACTGAGTTCCATCTTAATCAACCTCCCGTGAGGGTTTCAGAAGACATCAAAATGTTTCCTGGGAGTGGCCAATGAACGGGTGTAATGTGACATTTTATTTATTCTTCTAGATTTTGTGGTAGTTGAGATCTATTCTTTAAAAGGAGTAAGTGAAGGAAGGAGCACAGGAAGCTGAGGCTGATGGATGCATAAATAACACTCCCAGATCATAACAAAAGCTCTATTTTTCTGCTGTGTAAAAAAGTTGATAAGCAGCAGGAACAAAAACAATTCTAAAAGCTTTTCATGTTTTGTCACAGCCTTCATTATGCTGCTTCTTTCAGAGCTGCTTCCTGCGAATGAAAAAAAAAAAAAAACAAAAACCAAAAAACCCCAAAACAACAATCTCTTACTACTCCCTTTTTTCACTGCTGAAGCTGGAGTATTGCCTGGCCACCTACCCAGAGTGTAATTTCAAGATTATACTCTAACTATGCAAAGAGATTCGTACCTGCCTATTTCCAATTAGCAAAAACTTACATGACATGCATTGCTAGAGATTAAAACACATAGAGTTGCCATAGCTTTTTGTCTAGACCTAAGCTAAGTGTTAGCATCCTCTTCAGCTTTATTTTTATAACAACCTTCCCACCCCTGCAAGGTCAGATACTGTGACAAGCTTATGCAAAACCAGGGACACGATAAAACTCTGTTACCTATGTTCTAACTGTGGCTTGAGATTTTTTTGCAAATGGTGTCTTAAATGACTCCTACTGACTTGTCTTGAGATTGCATGGTGAACTAGACTGGTTAAAAATAATCTGCTGAATAAAGCACAGAAGGGGAATATCCTCCACCCAAATCAGTTCCCTGTACAGCCCATCAAACAGTATCGGAGCAAGTGAAAGGGCAGCGCATAAGATAGAGATATTGCCAAAATAAATGTTTATCAAAGCAAGGTTTAAGAGGATTGGACTTTTAGATAAAGCCAATCTGTTTCACCTCTAGATTTCATGAAGTAAAACAGTATAGAAAAGAAACAGCTATGGTATTCCAGATGAGAGGACCCAAGGATGTCACTTGCTAGTGCAGAAGCAGGTGCTTGGTCTGAGGGAAAGCCAACCCCAATCTGCCCACAGCAGGACCTTTTCTGGTCCATCGCAGAGCGGCTGCCTTCTCCCCTTCCTACCACCCTACTATAGCAGCAGTCATCCGAGAGCTGCTGACTCAGACTTACCGATCTGATATTAGTGTAGCAAAAGCCGCATCCTTAGCTCTGATGCTCCATGACAGGGCAGAGCCCAAGCGATTATTCCGCAGAGCTTTCATGGCCATGATTTTACAGATGCTACGAACTTAGGAGAAAACATAGGAGAAAAGGGAAAGAATTAGTTTCAGTAATTTCACTTGTATTGCTATGAAACAATGAGGTTTAAGAATCAATCACCTTGTTCATGCATCTGTCTCTGCTCGCAGATCCTCAGCACTTTGAGGGCCTTCTGTTCTGTGTTAAGGGGTATCCGTTCAATGTGAAGTTCCAAATATACCCTGCCATATTCTGGACAATGGTCAAAGTAATCTACCCCCAGCTGCCACAGGCTGAGAGGAAAAAAAATCAAGAATCACAATCATACAAATCTTAAATAAGCACAAGAGTAAAGCTACAAGGAGAAGCTGAGTCTGCATTAATAACAGTTAGCTCTGATTAACTTAGTATTCAGCTTTTGCCAGTTGCCTGTTATACAATTTTGGAATACCCACATGTCACAGGTGCTTCGGTGCAAGCTGCTCTGTACCAAAAAAGCCGCACTGGCAGGAGTAATTCTGCGCTAGTCAATATACTTGATGGGTTCTAATAACTAGCTTTTGCCTTTCATTCAGGAAAGGAAATCTGCTAGTGGTGTATGATCCATTTGGGACACCTTTGCTGAAATTCCAACAGTGGCTTCTGTAAGTTTTGCCTTTGTAGTTATTTGTTTTGGCTGCCTTGATGTTAGTCTGTCCTCTGATTAAAAAAAAAAAAAAAAAAAAAAAGTTGCTACCTGTGATGGGAGAAGAGTCCTGAGGCATACTCCAGCAGAAGGAATTCACGCATATTTGAGCCAAAACTGGGGGGAGAGAAAAGAAACAGGCATTATTATTTGCACCTCATTGGAAAAAAAATGCTGACTTTATTTCACAGGTAGTTTTAATTTATGCAGCATGTTTTCTCATGGGCTATCTTAATAAGCTTTGTACCTCAGGCCTAAGCATGCTGGTCAGGTTTCTCCTTGGGGAGACCTGCCAAATATGTACAGCACTTGGCAAATATAACTGAGAGAAAGTGCTTTAAGGGGCTGAAACTTCCAAGGGAATTCAGATAGCAAAATTCAATTGCTCAAACTTAAATTTGTTCAGAACACAAGTACAGAAACTCTTTCTAGATGAGTTTCTCACTATTCCAAATAATCACAAACATTTGGGCCCTTGATTATATTTCAGATAAAATATTAAAAAAAAAAAAAATCCTAACACTGAGGCACTGCTGCATAGTGTGTCAAACTCATCAGGTCAGCAACTGCTGCTGCTTCTCAGAGCATCTGGGCTGCCTGTAACGTCAGAGGTACGTGCAGCACCTTTATTCTCCATCTTCTGCACATGCCCAAGATGCTCCTTTTCAACCGAAATCCACATGCTGTTTCAGTCATCCTGGCTGCTGGGTGCCTGAATAACCAATGCAAGTAAATACTTACTAGAGATTGTGAGATTGCAGGAGTTTACAGTGATCGAGTAGGTCAGTCAGATGAGCCACAAACCACCAGTTGCTCAGGGCAATGCTGTATTTGAAGCAAGCAAAACAAAGAAAAAAACTAAGCCTACCACAGCCAAGGAATGCATCAGGTTTTCCACAGGCGTTTCTTAGCAATACAGTAGCTGTATTTCAGTATAACGTCTGGTTGCAATTTCCCAGACCTAACGGAATACTTTTAATTGCTGCCTGCTTCACATATGCTTACTAAATTCTCTGAAAGGATGGTCAGGTAAGCTGTACCCATATCCTCTACCCCAAATATTATTGGAGTGAATGCCCACAGAAGCAATACGGTAGAACTAGAGAATCAAAAACCTTAAAACTCAACCTGCATTCCTTGATCACTTGATGCATCTCAAATTCAAAGGCTGCCATTAAAATCGTGTCTAGAGGCTCAGGGCTGCTTTCTCCACCCAGGAACAGGTCCATACTAGACTGTGGAATGAGATTACAAGACATGATAAATGTAGAAGTTGTGAGATGGTAAAAGGAAGACATTTGTTTGGATGTAGCAGCCTCGTTTAGGTTTATGGGAAATAATAGGCCATAGAGACTGAACACATTAACAAAACAGACTTTTCCTTATTTTAGCATAAGGAAACCAGGAAAACAATTTGCAGGAACAAGACTAGTAACATTAGACATTGAAGAGACTGGGTCTTCAACAATTATTTGTCCACTGTATCAGTCTCCCAGTCCACTTATAAATTCCCCCATCAGAATAGATCTTACACTGGTGAAGAAATCGCTACAGCACGATGACCTATGTCAATTGCTAAAACGTGGCTGAAACGATGAACAACAATCTCTAATCGCTGTCCACAGAAGAGATACATCATGTCTTGGAAAGAGTGAAGGATGGAGAACACCGATGGTGGGGAAACTCTTTTTGGGTGGTCACCAACAGCTACGGGAATCTATAATCACGTGCTCCACCCGGTAGCGATCATCAGCTTTGATTCTGTTGTGCCCATTACTTGTAGTCATTTTGTATATGAGACTATGGGCCATAGTTAAACGCCTTGAAGGACTTCAAGAGTGCTTGACATATTACCAGGAATGCTCACATAAAAACAAAGGGAGGACTGTAAAGGAATATGGAATATTAGTGGTTCAGTTTAAATAAAATTAATCGCTCAGAGTTAATCACTTAGTGTTAGGCCGCACTGTCATACTACTTGTATAGAACTCACTCAGTATAAGTAGCTAAAGTTGCTGAAGCCTTAGGCCGCAAGCCGTGAACTTTCACCTAGATAACTTGAACTTGTGTTGAACTTCTACTTAGTTACACAAAGGAAGGCCCTGAGACAGGTACAAACCAGGAGATAAGGAAGCTACTACCGTCAGCAGAAGCTGCAACCCAACAAGATAAGAACAGTGAACGGCCCACCTGGAGACAGAGAACCCAATGAGGAATAAGAAGACCCCAGACCGTAAATTACCACTGGACCAGGTGGGGCGTGCAAGGCGCTGAAGAGCGCGGGAAGGGTGGATGCAGAGATCATAAGGGTGTGATTGCCCAGGAATTTCTTTGTTCTGGGTCCCTCTCCGGAGACACTCAGCTTGAGCGGTCCTTGCTGCTGTACCACTCTAATTTGGTTTTGTCAGGGTAGGTTAATGGTTGGACTTGATGATCTTAAAGGTCCCTTCCAACCTCTGCAATTCTATGATTCTATGAAATTATTTTGGGGGGGATTTTTGCCTGAGACTCTGCTACGGGACACCTAGGGTGAAGAAACTTCTTTACCGTAGGAAACATCTTACAGGTACGTAGCTGCTGTAAGATGTCAACCCTCCCAAAGTTCTTCTTTCAGTACAGTAACCCTTGTGTGCAAGAAACGGTGGAGAATATAAAGATAATTCTACTGCATGCCTGTGCATAAAACCGCAGTTCCATTGGCTTCACAGTTGGATGGGAATACAGGAGTCGGGTAACCAGAAAGTGGTACCAAGTGGTCAAGAGTTCCTTTTTCTCCAGGATGGCATCCTCATCTCCCAGCAGGATCTAATGGGAGAAAAACATAGGAGTAATTCTGCAAATTCAGCAATATACACAGCTGCATTGTAAAATCTTCAGAGCCTAACTCCCATTTTGCAAAGTTGAGAATTTAATCAAAATTAAATAACAAAGGACAAAGATCCTTCTCGGAGCCCAGTTTCCTAATCAGTCTTATGGCCTTGGACGCAAAGAGAAAACAATCTGCCCAGGCTTGCAAAGACTTTTGCTAAACAAAGAACACAGTACAGAAGACTGGCCTGCAATCTCCTGATTTAATGAACAGATCCAGCATATTAAAGTTACTTATGGCTACACAGGGCTCCTGAAACTCACAAGGATGGATCCAATACTTGTCTGCAGTTTCCTTCCTTCCCAGCAAAAAACACACCTTGCAGATGGATTCCATGTGGGAATTGGAAGCAAAAGTTCCATCCTGCAGATATCGCTGACATTCTTCATGCCAGTGCTGCCATTTCAGCTCCATCTCGGTAAGTGTCTGGGTGTTGCCAAGCTGAACAGAGATAAGATACATAAAATAAAGGAAACACCAAGTCAAATCAAAACAGGCGCTTGGGCTGAACTCAGTCATTCATGATAAAAAAATAAACACGGGGCTGCCATCAAATTTTTCCATGCCCTGCAGTTGCATTCAAAGTGTCTTATTCCACCCACCTAAATAAGGCAAAGGAGAGCCTATGAGAGATCGCCGTGATACAGCTGCAATTTTTCCTCCACAAGGAGATCACTGCAACTGAGGGAAACCCTGCTGGAAAAGTCTTAGGAGAATATTCTGTACAAGAAATTAGTTCTCAACAGAAACTGTTTCAGCCAACTGGATACTGTATCCTGGTTGCAAAAAAAGATCTTTCTAACTATGTAATTTTGTCACCTAACAGGTTTTTGCCTGTATGGTTGAGTCTTTTGAGCAAGTCAAGAACACAAGTATTATTATTACTGCAAAGGATTAAGACTGAGATGTTTTAATGGTCAACAGGCAGTGACATTACAGGAGCCACAGGAGAGATGAACTAGACTGGACTAATACTGTCATCCCTCTTTTACCTCTTTTCCCAGTGGAACTGCATGAAAAAAATCCACTTTGTACATACGCTGGGCATAGGCATCTTCTTCATCAAGTCATCCAAGATTTTGTACATGTTCACTGACGTGGGGTTGGCAGTGGCTTCCTTGGAGAGCAAGTGTCGTGCTTCATCCATTCGGCCTTGCAGCACAAAGACATCTACCTGCAAAAGCCACCCATCTGTGAGCGTTGCACTGCACAAGGCTACAAAATACCTAGGAGGAGCATCAGAGGGGAATTCTAACTTGTCATTTAGGCAAGTTAAGTGAAGCTAAAATGCTTAAACTGCAGGCCCTGCTAATTCAAATACAGAGTATAAGTCTTGACCTCTGTGGATCATGAAAGTGAAAGGATCAGGATGGGAATGAGGGCAGGGTGATCGTCGGAATGGCTTCATCTTAAAACCTATATAGGCAGACAGTAGCAGTGTCTGGCTATTAGTTTCTGAGGAGTAGTCTAGTGGGGAGGAGCAAGGCAAAACACATAGGCCTGAATTCTCTTTGTTTAAGAATCTTATAGGCGGCTATGCTCACCACGTTCCAGAAGAGCTCATGTTTCGATGGATTTTCACTGCTCAGAACTTCACGGACCATGTTGTCCACATCACAGACATGAAGTCGAACCCAGTCAAGGAGACGAAGCAGAAGGGGACCAGCTGTATGCATAGATTTCATTCTTTTAGTTCCCAAACTGCTATTTTACATGCTTCTAACATTAATGGTTTGAAAATCATTAAATGAGGTTTACCGATTGGATTTCTATATGCCACACTCAAATTAAAAAGGAACAGAGTTCCTTAAGCAGCCAGGCTGTGGGAGCAGCAGGCTGTTGACAGATTTCTGTGGGGCAATTTTAGACAGAACAGCAGCAGAGTTCAGCAGAAAACCCTAACCAGTTACCTGAAGAAGTAAAAGGTGAGTGATTCAGATCATAAATCTCGCAATGCCAAAAGACACACAGAACGTTTCTGTTTAATTTAGCATCAACTCATTAACTGAATATGAGGAGGAAATCTGGCGCTAGGTGATTAACTTTTCTTGAGAGTAAGTAATCTACAATTTGTGAATCTTATGAATTCTGGGACTGTGCAAGTAGCATCTTTGTTTGCATAATCCAATTTCCTTAAAAAAAAATATTTACTACTTTAAAATGCTGGTGTAAACAAACTGACTTAAAAAATGGCATCCTAAAGTTAAAGGAGTTGCATCAGAGAATGCGTAAATGTTAGTTGGCATCAACATATTTGATGCTGAAAGATGTGTTTATGCTTACAAGTCAAATTGGCAACAACTTTGGATATTCCTCTTCTTCACTACCTTTCTGTCAAAAAGACAATTTAAATTGCAGTGAACAACATGAGGGGGAAAAGTAGAAGGCAAATCTAATAGCTTGACATAACTCAATCTGAAGAAGGCAATTTACTGAGGCAGAAGAGGTATTAAAAGGCATATTGACACCTGTCACGTCTCTAAAACATATCCAAATATGACACAACGGACACTATACACATTTTAAGCAAACAAATATGCAAACAAAAATCCCTTCAGTCTTAACATTAGGACAGTTCACTGCTCACCTGCAGCTGCTTCAACAAACAGAATCTCACACAGGTTCCAGATCAGCTCCATTGCAGAGAGAATAGAAACCTGAAAAAAAGCAGGGCTGTGCCTCAGATTTAGCAATTATTCCAGTTAGGGTTTTTTTAACCACACAAAGGCATCTGCTGTCCATACCAATCAGTTAAACTCAGTTCTTACAGACAAGAGAAATGTCATACTGACATTTCGGAGATACAAATTAAAAGACAGAAACAGGCCACAACTTCTCTATGTCTTAGAAAATGTTGAAGCTGTTTTTGTACTGAAATGCAATGATAATCTGTCATCAGTGGGCAATACTAAATAGTACAGAAAGTGTTATTTCCAGCCTTTTTGCACTCCTGAGGTTTAACAATACAAACAAAAAAGAAAGAAAGAAAGGCCAATGAAGCAATATCAGTGCAGCTAATAGGACAAAGCTACTGTGACCAATCTGCTCTTCCCATAACACTCTCCTAGTGTCTGACAGTTCACGGTGAACATGTAGAGTTGCTATAAGGCTCAGATGCAGCTGACTGGAACTTGAGTGTTTGACAGGTGAAGTTTCAGACTGGCCCACAGCTGGCTTTAAAATGACAAGAAAACCACACCTATAATACTGAATATATGCTTAAGAAATGGCAGTGAATCCAAATGTTGGGCATCTTTTTATTGTTTTAGAAATACAGGAGCTAACTATTTATTCCTGTTTATTTTTGGTCATGAAACACATCCAATGTACTAAGCCAGAGTTAAATCTAAAATGCCTTACTGCCACAGTGTTGGCCTCGATTAATTTACTATGCAGTGATTCGTGTTCAGTTGTGACTCTATGACACAACTGCAGATTACCTGAGTACTATACTGGCTGTGCAGAGCAGGGTCCCGGGTTGAAACTGAGGGAAGAAGAAGAAAAGTCAAAGAACAACATATTTACCTTTCACAGCCCTTTCAGGGCTCATAAATAAAGACAACAATACCTCATCACTCACCAAGCACAGACCTAAATAAGTGCACGCATGGCAAAGCTAACTTGTATATAAAACTTTGTAACTTTTTTTATAAATCCTGTGCAAATCTGGGTATGGCTACAGGGCACGGATGGAAGGGAAGAGTAAAATCTCCCACTTTTGGTGGGGAGCAAGCTGTTAATTTGGACTCAAGTTCCCATAAAACTGCAAAGACTGCAAGTCACCAGAAAATCAGTTAAAATAGTGGGGAAAAAAAAAATCTCTGAGACCAGATTTACAAACCAACTTGAAAATCTTGCAGATGGAAATGGAGTCTTGATAATTACTGAAATCTACGCATGTATTTTACAGTAGTTGCATTAACTTACAATTTAAATGCTACTTTTATAATCACAAATAGTATTTCCTTTTATTGCAGTAAGAGAAGAAACAAACTTACTAGCTGCCTGATGCATGTCCTCCATACAGGCTCTTATCACCGATCGGTAGTTTTTACTCACTTGAACCAATCTGCCAAACACAAAAAGGCTTCAGTTACAGAGAGCTGTTTGAGTTTCAGTGTCATGCCTGTTATCCACTAAAGCCTTGCAAGTTTCTCTGCAGCAGTGGATGCTCCCAGTACTTGGGTGAATCTAGTGGGAGTCAGCAAGGCTACATGCAGGGGTTGCATGTACGCTGGTGGTGTGGTTTAACCCCCGACAGCAACTAGGACCCTGCATCCGCTTGCTCACTCCCCCCAGTTGGGATGGGATGGGGAAGAGAATTAGAAGAGTAAAAGTGAGAAAAAACTTATGGGTTGAGATAAAGTTGAATAGGTAGAGCAAAAGCTGCACACACAAGCAAAGCCAAACAAGGACTCCATTCACTGTTTCCCATGGCAGGTCTTCGGCCACCCCAAGGAAAGCGGGGCTCCATCACGCATAACGGTGACTTGGGAACAAAAACACTATGGCTCCGAACATTCCCCCCTTCCTCCTCCTTCCCCCAGCTTTGTATACTGAGCATGGTATGGAATATCCCTGTGGTCAGCTGGGGTCAGCTATCCCCGCTGTGTCGCCTCCCAACTTTTTGTGCACTCCTGGCCTGCTCGCTGGCAGGGTGGTGCCAAGAGCAGAAAACGCCTTGACTGCTCAGCAACAACCAAAACCATCAGTGCGCTACCAACACTATCCTCATCCCAAATCCAAAACACAGCACTACACCAGCTGCAAACAAGTCAAGTCCATCCCAGCTGAAACCATGACAGCTGGCTGTATGCGCAAAGGCGCTATTCAGCAGTTATTGGAAGGATCAGGACCTTGTTTAGGGTAAAAGTACCCTAAAACTATTTTTTTTTTTTTTGCACTGCTGCCAATGACAGCCACTCTGAGCAGTCTGGATTGGTAAGTCAATGGCATTTGCCCGGCTGGAGAAGGAACGGGTTGGCGGGTGTTTCATGTCCACTCACTGCGCTTTCCTCGACTTCCCCGCCAGCTCCTCCTCGCTCCGCTGGAGCCCGATGAAGATCCCGTGCGACTCGTTGAAGAGTTTCCTCAAAGTGTGGATGTAGATATCCTGATCCTTACGAACCACGAAGACGCAGGAAGAGCGCGGCCCTCCATCCCCGCTGCCTGCAACGAAACGCACCCGGTCAGCGCCCGGTCCGGCCCTGCCCGCCCTCGCCCCGGGACGGGGACCCACCTCTGCGGCCGAAGAGGGTCTCGCACACCAGCACCTCGGCGGGGCCCCAGGCGAAGCACAGCTGTCTGGAGGAGGGGTCCGCTCCCGGCACCACCTGTGAGGGGATGTCGGCTCGTCAGAGGCGCCCGCGGTTCTCCCGCACCCCCCCTGGCCCGGCCCGGCCCAGCCCGGTTCTCACCATCAGCGGCGGCTCCGCGTCCACCTCCTCCATGGCGGCGGCCGCGCTCCCGCCCGTCGGTGCGCGGGGAGGCCCCGCCGCGGCTGCCCGTGCCGCTGCCTGCGCCGCCACCGAGCGTGTGTCCCGCCGCCGCCCTCCGGCCCGTCCCCGCCGCGCTGCCGGCCCGAGCTGAGGCACCGGTCCGGGACCCGGGAAAGGAACCCGGCGGGTCTCCGGCGGTTCGAAGCAGGCGCCGGCCCCTCGCCCCGGAAGCGCCGCCGGCTCCAAAGGCCCCGCCGGGGCGGGCCGGGCCCCGCTCTCGCCCGTAGCTGCTTCGGGCCCTTCCCTGAGGCCGACCGGAGGCCGGAGAGGCGGCGGCTGCCCCGGGAGGGCCGGTGCTGGCCGGCGGGGTGAGCTCGCCTCCGAACCGCCCCGGGGCTGGTGCCTGCTGCCCCTCCGAACCCCGAACCTGGCAGGGCCCGCAGTGGGGAGGAGGAGGAGGCAGGCAGGCAGGGAGGCGGCTGCTCCCCCATCGCCGTCTACTTCATTTTCCTGTCTGGGCGGTTTAAGCGCCGCGTGGATGCGGTGCTGTTCTGTCAGTCGACATTGTCTTCGTGTTCGCTTCGTTTACTTGATTGCCTCGTAATGACCAGTTTCTCTCATTTCTTTACCCATTTCGAATGCTTGTAGGTAGATGAGCCTCCAGGTTGTTGAAGGTGAAGTTCTCTGGAGTAGTTGCTGTAGTTCTCGGGCAAATTCATTGATAAAGCTGATCAATCAAATTAATGTACGGAGAAGAGAAGGCTCCGGGGAGATCTTATAGCCCCTTCCAGTATCTGAAGGGGGCCCACAGGAAAGGTGGGGAGGAACTTTTTACAAAGGCATGAAGTGATGGGACAAGGGGTAATGCCTTCAAACTAGAAGAGGGGAGATTTAGATTAGATATCGGGAAGAAATTCTTGACTGCGAGAGTGGTGAGGCACTGGCCCAGGTTGCCCAGAGAAGCTGTGGCTGCTCCATCCCTGGAGGTGTTCAAGGCCAGGTTTGACGGGGCTTGGAGTGACCTGGTCTGGTGGGAGGTGTCCCTGCCCATGGCAGGGGGTTGGAACTGGATGGTTTTTGAGGTCCCTTCCAACCCAAACCATTCTGTGATTCTATGACTTAAGCGGGTTGCCTGCAGGGTGGAGAAGGGCTCGTGATGAAGTATTAGATCGATCACAGCAGGTCGGGGAGAGGTGCTGGGCAGTGTCAGGAAGAACTCTGCTGTGCCTCATTCACTTACTCAGGGTCATGAGATTTTTTTCCCTTCTCCACCTGGCAGGGGTCAGGCTGGGGGTTCAGATCCCCTAGAGACGGGGCAGTTTGCCTCTGAGACTGCTGGACACTGCCAAATCCACTTTCTGCTAACTCTGGGAGCTCACCTACCGATGGAATTGAACTTGATTATCTGTTAATAGTTTGATGTGATAAAACACTAACCACATGCTGCTCCCTTCTTTCCATTCTGCTCTCTTCCCCATCTCTGCACACTCCTCGCTTTTTGCCTATTCCTCTCAATAACAAACTTGTTCAGTGATACACTTTTTAAGAAAAATATTAGCAGCGCTGTCTTGCTGAACTCACAGCTAGAAGAAGCCAATCCCTCTGAGACTGGTGCTTTTCAGAGAAGCTTGCTAAGAATTAATTTTTCAAGATCGCTTAAATAATTCTCTGTCTTCATATGACAAATGCTGCAACACTCCACTGCTAAATTGCCCTTTTTTTACTTTATTGGCTACTGCATCCATCATTTCCAATAAAAATAAAGCTAGCAGTTGTCTTTGGTAAGAGCACGTTGTGACTCCAGTCGTGCTGAGAAAAGGAAGTAGTGTGTGTTCAGGTCAGGCAGGAGGAATGGCTTGTTGCAGGCTAGAAGAACTAAAATAAATCTTCAGAAATCTGCTTGAAAAACTAAGATTCATCAGTTTTTAAAAAGCTCATCCTTTATGGTGGGTAAGAGTCCTGTATTTGGAGGGAGTTTGGGGATGTGCCTGTATTCGAATCTCTGTTGTACAAAACCAAATTCATCTGCTGTCTTACAAAATGGTGCTGCTCTATGCTGCAGACTTCTGAGGATGTTAGTGCTCATACCTAGATCCAAAATGTCCTTCCACACGTTACTAAAATGGCTCCAGATACAAATCAAAACTGGATGTCTGAAAACCCAGCAGTAAGAGGTCTTCTGCCACCATTCTTCAAGGGTAAGGTGCTGCTTTTAAAACTGCATCAGTTTGTTGTGACTGGTAGAAGGACACTTCTAATAGCTTATGCTATCAGTGTGCTGGAGAAAAATACACAGCCCGCAGCTTGTATGGGCATCATAATTAAGAGCTACTAATGAACTAAAACGCATAATTACTATAGAGCTGGCTAACTCTCTTAATGGGAATCTAAGGCTTGGCTACCGAGTGAGATCCTTGTTAAAAGGATGGGAGTCGCTGTTTGCTTTCCATGTAGCGAAGCTCGGGAGTTCTGTCCACGTGAGCTCATTTGAGCATCGACCGCGATAGGAGAACTTGCCACCTGAGGCTTTCCTGGGGACTCCCGAGTGCCTGAGCATCCCTGTGTTCTTTCACTGTGCTGCAAGTGTTTCTCTTGCTTTCCTTTTATCCTTTTCCACAAAACATTTGTCTCCGTGGACCACTCTGCGGAGAACCACAGCCCTACCCACAGGGAGAGGCAGCCGAAAGGCAAGTGGTCAGCCTTTGCCAACTCCATTGCAAGGCCTGCCAGCCCTGGAGACTGCCTGTTGGTCTCACTGGCCTCATTTTGGAGAGAGAGGTGTTGATGACTGAGGTGGTGGATCTAGGAGTGGGACAGTGTCTTTTTTCTGCTCCCAAATCCCATCTGCGTAAAGAGACACTAAAAGCTGGTCTAAGAACTATAGCTCTTTGATCCTCTCCTGCTGTCTCTTGGCACGTTTTGTTTACTCACTAAAAATGCCAGTGGCTTTTCATGTCTGCAGCATCTGATGCTCTTGAACTGATAAGGAAGGTGGCTGGTTCCTGGGGAAGTCATCTCAGGAAAGCTGAATTTTAGTATGAAATCCTGAAATCTCTTAGTGTTCCTTTGAAGGCTGGCTGGAGGTCTGCACATGTCTAGAAAGGAGACCTTCCTTCACACCTTGTCAAAAAGGCTTCTGTGCTTGTCTGGTCCATGTAATTCAGCATAATTGGGAATGACCATGTCAGTGTGGAACTTCATATTGCTCAAAAAGGCTTTGGAGTACAGGTTCTGGGTCTGGTGAGGAAAGCAAAGGCAAGGAGAAACTGTTAACTTTTTTCCAGTCAGACAAAAAAAAACCCAAACCACCATAAAAAAAACCCAACAAAACAGCAAAAAAAAAATCAAGGCCTGATGAGGAGGGGAATTACTAAGTTGCAAAATAGGAGGTTTGGAAGCTATTTCATGGCTTGGGGAACAGATCAGCTTGATGATCAGGGAAGGCACAGAACAAGCAATGCCCCAGGCAAAAGGCATTTTCTGTTCCTGGTGCTAAACT
Organism: Vanellus vanellus; assembly: GCF_965231255.1. NCBI lineage: Eukaryota > Metazoa > Chordata > Aves > Charadriiformes > Charadriidae > Vanellus > Vanellus vanellus. Next base: position 7,661,636 of record NC_138922.1, read on the forward strand.
AGTATTAATGAAGAGCAAGGGCTGAGTAAGCCACGTGGACCTTCAGGGTCCAGGCTGAGAAGGCAGCTGCAGCCCTACTCACTTGCTTACACCTTCAAATAACTGTTTGCTTTTTATTCTTGCATTGAACTAATCACAGAGCAACACACAGTTTTTAAGGGGCTGGAGTCGCTTTTGTCGGCTTCTGCTTGCTCATGTGCAGTAGCACACACTTGTGCGACTCCACTTGTAGCTGTCTTAACGTCTTAAAAATCTTAATGTTTTAAAATCACAGTGTGAAAGGGAGCCTGTGTTGGACACCCATATTCTCTGCCCTCTTCAGAAGAGGATGGAGATTTAAGCCCACCGCTCTCTAAGATCTAGATACACCGTATTTCTTCCTTATAAAACTGCTGTACAAGAATGAAACAAGGCATGGAAATATTTTAGGAAACAACATGTGGAATTATTTTTATTTTCCCCAAAGATGGAATTTCTTTGGAATTCTTACTGTGATGCTTCCCCGTTCATTTCCCTTCAACCCTATGCATTGAAGAGGAGGAGCTCGGAGAGACAAAAAGCTTTGCCTTTGCTCCCCTCTGCTGCAGCCTGGACCCTGCGGGACTGGGTCCTTTGTAGTTCCCAGTGTGGCTTCTCCCCTGCCGCTCGCTCGGAGTGCTGCTGTCTAGCCCGTTATTTTTGCAGGTTTTAGCGCTGTTTGTTGTTAGCTCCATTGAATCTCCTGTATAATGTGAGTTTCCTGTGTTGCTATGTAAGAAGAAAAGCCCTATAAATATGAGGTTTGTAGAAACCTGCTCTGTGATTGGGAATTTGTATAATTGGTGGCGACACCAATGGTGGTACAGCTGAAACAGTTCTCAGCTTTTTTTTGAGCACATGCAACTTCTGCAGTGGTAGCAAAATCCCATACGTTCTCATAAAATCTAGCGTATTCTCCTGTTTCATTTTCAGCACATTTGTTCTATTTGTGATGCAGGCCTTAATGTATGTCTCACTTAATGCCATTCCTGCATTCAGGTCTTTCATGCCGCTCTCAGGCCTTGACCAGTTGCTTCCCACCTCCCGAAGAAATCCTCCTCCTGGACCTGTGGCACAGACATCTTCAAAGAAGGAGCGGGAAGAAGTGGGGAGAGCAAAATAAAACAGGACCATCGAGCGACATCAGTCTTGTGACGCCTTTCCTCACAGCGGTGGCTTCTCTGTGATGTTGCATCATTTCTAAAAATAGAACTTAAGGTCCTTTGGGAAATGGCACTTGTCTTTTGTTCTGGAAAGCACCCCAAGTGTTTTGAGTCTCGCTTAAAAAAGCCCTGTATGAAGTAGAAGAGAGTGGGGTTTGAGATGCTTTATTTCCTTGTTCTCACATATAGTCCTGTTTCTTGGTGGTGATAACGGACTTCAGAAGGTCCAGATGGTATTGCCCGTTGCTCTTCAGGGCTAAAATAAACGATGAAGGGAGGTTGTAGGAGGCTGATACACCGTCAGACTGTGTGAGGGGGATTTGTACAGAAGCACGTTGTTGTCTCTAGCCATAGGTGCTTCTTGCCTCCCAGTAGCTTAAATAGAAAAATAATAACATGATTAATTAAATGCAAGGAAAACAGCCAGGATGGACTAATTGGAACAGTCTTTTGATGAGAAATCAAGGAAAATGACACAGGTAGGAGTGGGAACTGTAGCTCAAAGGAGTATCAGTTGGAGTCTCAAGTACAATTTAAAACAGTGTCTCAGCTGCATTCCTGGGTCAGACTGAGCTCTTCCAGTGCCTCTGTTTTTTCCAGAACTGACTCGCAAAGACTCTTGAGAAGGGGTAAAATACCAAAACCAAAAGGTTCTATGGAATTTTAGATGAGATTTAATCTTTCAGAGTACTGAAGCAGAAGGAAAATTTTACAATATATGGGAGCCTAGTCTACAAGGAGATGGTAAAAGACTTCACCGCCTGTGTTTTGTGGAAGCTCAGCTGCCTGCGCAGGCCATCTTCGCTGCCTCAGGTAGGGTTGTGGCTGTGTTATTTTCTCAGCTGTGGACTCGGGCAAAGGTTCAGCTTCCTGTCATCTTCTTCAATTTCCAGACAATTGCAATAAAACAAAAGACTTGCTGTGGCTGCGCACTCAGAATGGTGGTACTGGGGGATTGGAATCCACGGTGAGCAGCAGTCTGTATCAGCTCATAAGTTAAGTTTCTCTTCAGTTGATATTTCACTACTTGAGTAGTTTATTCTGGACAAATCTTGTCTTGTTGCTTCTCCAAAACGGTGCAGGAGGTGTGTTACAGGCAGGCCTGGGTCTCGTCACACCAGCAGCTGAGGGCGTGCGTGGCCACACGGCCACCTCTGCGTCACGGTCCGGAGCATGTTCACCACAGGGAGTCACGCTGCTGCAGACTGATGCCACCCGGTAAATCCGTCCCTGAAGGATTTACAAGGGTCATTTTTGTGGTGTTTCTTTTCAACCTGTGTGCTGTAGAGAAACAGTTGACAAATGATGGCGCTGGGTGTAATGTTGATCAAAAAAAAGGCTCAGAAACTGTTTTGTGGGAACCTGTTCAGTGAAGTCCCTGGAGTTACTGAGCATTTCCTCCTCCCTTCCATTGGAACAAACTTGACGGAATCACATCATCAGTAGTATATCCTCTTCACTTATAATTTTTGAGGTGCTGCATCATGTCCTCAGCTTGTGGAAGAGTCTAAACCTTGACTGCAATTGTTTTAATATGCATTTTTCAGATGCAGCAGAGACGTCCGGGGGGTCTTGGCTCCCTCTGCAAAAATGACACTTATTTTGGGGCAAACTCACACCTCACCTTCCTCACGGGAAGGCTGGGGATTTTGGAAGCACAGCAGATGGCTGTCAAACCTCACAGCCTCCATCGGTGTCATCCATAAAACAGTGACGGCCACGAGTGTGTGTGTGGGGGAAACGTGTCAGTTCTGAGGAGGCCGAGGCAGAGGGGTCACCGGCGGGGGGGAGAGCCAAGCAGGCCCACGAGCATCCAGAAGCACCCCGGGCTGAGGTGCCGAAGGGGCGGCAGCCCTGAGGAGGCTGAGCCCGGGGGTGGAAGGGGGGACTAGGGGGGCGGAGGACCCTTCCCGCCGGCCGCGGCCCGGCGGCCATTTTGCGGAGGACAATACCCGCCGCACGGGCAGGGCCCGCTGCGCCCGCCGGGCGGGCGGGGCGGGGCGCGCGCACGCAGCGCGGGCGAGCCGCCGGGGCGCGCGCACGCTCCGCCTCCCGCCGCCGCGTTATGTAACGGCCGGGGCGCGCGCGCGCTCCCTCCCCCCCACCTTCCCCTTGTCCCCGCCCTCCCCCTTCCCCCCCCCCCACTCGACCGGGGCCCAATGGGCGGCAGGGCCGCGCCGGAGGGGGGGAGGGGGAGAGCTCGGCGGACGGGGCGGGCGCGCGCACGCACGGGGCAAGGCGCGGCCCCGCGGCAGTGCGTGCGCGCTCCCTTCCCCCCCCCCGCCTTCCCCTCTCTCTCTCTCCTCTCTCCGCCGCCGCGCTCGGTCGGTTCTTCCCCCCCTTTGTGAGGCGCTCGGAGTGGCCCGGACATCGCTGACTCGCCATGGCCGACGAGAAGCCCAAGGTGAGGCAAGCGCCCTCCCGCCCCCTCCCTCGCCCCCGCCGCCTCACTTCGCCCCTCGGGCGGCGGGAGGCCAGGCCCCGACCGCGGGCCCGGCCCCGGCCCCGGCCCCGGCCAGCCAACGGCCTTCGGCTGCGCCGCGCCGCCTTTGCGCGCCATTTTCCTGCGCACCCAGGCCGCCGCCGCCTTCCCGCCCCGCCGGGGGAGGGGGGGGGCCGGGGCCGCAGCCTCCCGGGGCGGGCGGGCGGAGGATCCCCGGGGAGGGCGGCGGGAAAAGGGGGGGGGGGGGCGATGGGGGCGAATCCGGGCTCCCTTCCCGCCCTCCTCAGGGAGAGGGAGGCAGGTCCGGAGGCGGTTGCTGCTGTTGCCTTCCTCCTCCTTCTCCTCCTCCTCCTCTGTGCGGGGCCGGATCCGGCCTCCCGCGGGCGGCTGGCGGCGGCTGGGGCGCAGCATCCCGGCTCGTCACCAGCCTTGAGCCGGGGCACTCGCCAGCCCCTTCCCGCACGGCGCTGGCAGGAGCGCGCCGGGGCCTTTCCGCCCCGCTCCCTGCCCCCTTTGTGCCGCCTCCCGCCCCGGCTCCTCCGGCCGCGGGAGGGGCCGCCCCGGGCGCGGAGGGTGGGGGGGTGGCTGCCGCGGGCGGAGCGGAGCCGCGTGGGGCTTCGCTTCGCAACAGCAGGAATTAAAAAACAGCCACAGCGAAAACCCACAACCAGCGGACGCCGCGCTGCCGCCGTCCTCTTTTTTTTCTTTTTTTCATTTTTTTTTTAAATATCCCCCCCCCTTTTTTAAACGGAGTTTGAAAGCGCCAGAAGGCCGTGGGCTGGAGCGCGGCGTGCGGGGTTGTGTCCTATGGCGGGGACCCCCATCCCGCACACCCCCACCCCCCCCCGTCTTCCTCTAGCCGCTTCTCCGAAAGCCCGGAACGATGGAGAAGCTGGTGGGCACCTGCGGAGCTGGGCAGCAGCCTCTCCCGACATAGTCTCTGGATCGCAACACGAGCCGCGGAGTTGAGAGTCGGTTCTCTGCAGTTTCTGTGTGTGGCTCCTAATGGAAGCGAGAGGATCGGACTGCTTGTTATAAGGAGGGTTTTTTTTCTTAAAGGTTTTCTAAAGGAGAAGGCTCGGTTCTTTTCGGATTTTGTCACCTTTTCGAATGCAGTCCTTTAAAGTATCTGGAAGTTTTCTTCAGAAGTACATCAACTGATACGAAAAAGTTTGAGATGTAGTAAGAAGGAGACTTGCTAGTCGTTGTGATCATAGTTATGACATAAATAACTTTATTGCTTTGATTGGGAACTATAATGTCGCATATTATTGTGCCCTTGATAGAAATAACTTTTTTAATTTGTTGTAAAACAACTGGCCTAGTAAGTCTTCAGTGCTACTTTGCATGTTAAGCAATCTCAGGAATGATAACTAGTATTAGTAGGGTTTGGGGTTTTTTTGTGTGTGGCTTTTTTTAATTATTATTTTCAAATAAAAAGTACTGACCTTTATTTCCTAATTCAAAGTTTCAAGTTGATAAACACCTATAATATCTTTATTTAGTACTTTTTAATGACCTGTTGCGCTTTGGTTAAATGTTAACCTCTTGTTTCACGCCTTTTAAAAAAGTGTTGTGTTTTTTTTTTTTTTTTCTTTTATTTCCTCAACAGGAAGGAGTGAAGACTGAAAACAATGACCACATTAATCTGAAGGTGGCAGGGCAAGATGGGTCTGTGGTGCAGTTTAAGATTAAGAGGCATACACCACTTAGTAAACTAATGAAAGCCTATTGTGAACGACAGGTATGGTTCCTGTATGATCATCAGGAGAACCAGTGTCTGGGGGAGAGGTGATCTCCATAGCGATAGATGAAGACAGTAAAGTCTTAAAACCATGTAAACATGCAAAATGATAAGGACTTAACAGAAACTAATTGTGTTGTGGAAAGTACATTGTTCTTAGGATCTCTATAAGAGTGGACTGAATGGTTTGTGATAGGAAACAGGTAAAATAAAGATCTGTTATCTTTGTGAAATCTGCATTGTAGGTGTAGGCTGTTGGGAGGCAACTGTTACTCTACTGCTCAAAAATATCAGTATGGAAAGGGTGGGTTAGGAACTTGCAATATGAATTTAGGATGGAGAGCTGAGTGATGATCAGAGGTATTTTTATAACAGTAACTTCTTGATCTGGTCATAGGCTTCTGATTCATTAGCTTAGTATTATTGTACTGAGATGAGAGAATATCAATGAGTATTTCAGGGTTTTAAGGTGTCTAATGTGTAGCTTGAGAAGGAACTTGTACATTTAATGTTGAGATTTGATTTTTCCTCTTGTGGCCTAGTTGTCAAATTAATCCTCTGAGGGACAAAACAATGTATTTTGCTAGTGTAGTGGCAACTGCAGCCGCTCTACCAGGTTGCAGGCAGCTATCGCAAGTTTTAAACACACCTGTATATGAGTAGTGCTATTTAACACTTTCTTCTGAATCTTTTCATTAGGAAAACTTTGTCTCTGCTGTCCATGATTTTTTGATGAATGTCTGCCTTTAAAAAGTTCCATCTCCACAAAAGTGTTTGGAATCAGGGAAGGTTTTTTTTAAACACTAATACTCGGCGATGCTATTGAATACAATAAAATCAGTATAAAATACCGAGGTAACTATTTCACCACCAAGAAAAACAAACTACTTCGCATAGATAAAACCTCTGTGGTTTACCCTTTGCTACAATACGATAGCAATAGGAATAAAAACAGGGGAAATCAGGTCTTACTGAACATGTGAATATGCTCTTGTATTCTGGGGGTAAACTAGTGAACGTTTGAGGCTATGGTCTCATTTTTCCTATCTGTCATACAAACTCATGTAGATCACTGTATTGCATTTTTCAAACATACAGTGCAGGTATATCTGTCTTTTGGGGAGTTTGAGGATTGGTTAATTGTTTGTAAAGTTCTGGGAAGGATGATTTTAGAAGTGCCACTTATACTTTAATTACTTGGATACAAGAAAAAGTAAGAATCTAAAACAACAACCAAACACCCAGGTGTTGATTGGAGAGAAAGGAAAAATTTCTTTAGGACGTGAGACATTTTTTCTGATTTTGGTTTTAAGCTAGAAGGTATCCGAAGCGTGTTACTGTGAAGATGGACTTGTCTTTAAATTTTATTTCTCTGGTGCTTACTTCTCAGACTTTTGTTTAAAAGCATTTGTTTTGCTTATCTCTAAAAGTTAGATTTTGTTTGTTTTCCTAACTAGCTATCCGATCTTAAAATCCTTAAGATGTGGACTTTAGAGATGTGGAAGCTGTGGATAGTAGAGAATTTAGCAGCTTTAAAGAATGAAAAACATGTATTGCATGTAGTAGACCTCACATGGAAGTAACTAAACTTTAAATGATATGTTTAGAAGATGAAGACTGTTTGTGATTATTTTAAGTGGGGGGAAAAAATCATCAATGGAACATAACTTAATTTTTTGTGGATATTAATCTCACCAAGGTACAATTTTGAAGTATGTTTTCAGCTATCATTTATTCAGCTCATAAAGTTGTCAAGAACCTGCAAAAAAGCAACACTTTTGGAATAGGAGATATATATTTTAAGAAACACAATCTCTGAGAAAACGGCTCAAACCAAATGTTGCTGTGCAAAAACATGTTGCCTCCATGACACTTAGCCACATGGTTTTCTTAAACAGGATGATATTCTGAGTGAGCACTGCAGAATCTTAGTCACGCTGGAGAAGGCATTTTGCTGTGAACTATAAAGTCTTACCAAAAAGTTTACTCATATTTATTAAAATATTTTTCATGACAAATGAACTTCTCAAAAATAATGACTACCTTTAGGTTTCTTTTGTATGTTACATCTGCTCTTGCATGGCTAAATGAAGGCTTCTTTTCTAATTCAGAGATGCCACAACAGCACCATGCAATCCATTTACTTCAAAACCAACTAGACTTCTTGAATTTTTAGATACTCTGTAGGGAGAGTGGATGAAACTGGGAGAGCAGTAGACCCCAAGGTTCTTTGTTCTGGGTGTATCCTCAAACTTCATTCATCTTCCTTTGCAGAATGTAGAGTGCTGGAGCTTATGTTATTAGTAGAAGGGATCTAGTTATCTTTTTGAATCTTGTCACTCAAGTGAGAATGAGAAGTGGTCTTCTGTGGGATGGGAAGAGGTCAGCAAAATTACTGTTAGGTGGTAGAAATGCTAATTTGAAATACTGTTCATAGTTTCTGGAAGTAGAAGATTCCTGAATTTATTTTTTTTTTTTTGAAGTTCCAGCTGTGCATGGAAAAACTTTGATCCATCGATTTCTTGTTAATAGGAATTCAAGGTCAAAAAGTTACCATTGGCTACCCTTTGCTGCTGCAGACTAATAGATGGTGGTTGCATTTCTGGAAAAAGTATTTTAGAATACCTTTGCTTTTGGGGAAGATCAAAAAGAAGTATTGCATATTACTGTTTGACATTTGTTACCCAAAGTGTTGCATCTAATTTTTAAGTGAATTATTATTAAAAAGCACTATAAAAATCCTGGCCTTTGGGATGAGGCTTGTGTACTAGAATTTGCTTTATTTTAACTTGCAGTCAGTGGGGGCACTGTTGTTCTCTTAGTTACTGGACACAATGCAATTTTTAATACAAAACAGATTGCAAGGATTTTTAGTGAAATGTCTTAAAGTCAGTGCATGAGGGGAGCACGAAAACTGTATCTTGCATTATGAATGGTGGCTTTTAATGATCATGCTGCAATTCCAGTGATGAGTTCGGGAGAAAACTAGTGAGTACTTTTACAGCAGACTGACTTCCCTTTGTGTTACTTCTCTTTGTCCAGGGGTTGTCAATGAGGCAAATCAGATTCCGGTTCGATGGGCAGCCAATTAATGAAACAGACACACCTGCACAGGTAAACAATAGAAGCAAGACTAAAGAACTGTATTTGAAACTTGCTGCAGGAGTTGATGCTTCTGTTTCGTATAAAATACTCATGTAATTTTATATATTAGTGATAGAACTTGATCTTTGTTTACCGTTATTTTGGTGTAACTAGTTTAGAATTATTGGAAATGGAATCTCAGACTTAAGTGTTTTGAATAAGTCTGTATCACTGTAGTAATAAAATAAGAAAATGAAGTATAGCATACAGATGGTGAGTCTTGTAAAACTGTCACTTTATTGAGTCACAGCTCTGAGATAAGAACCAGTAAGTTAAGACTTGAGTTTTTCCTGAAGTGATGGTTTTATTTTTGTGTAAAAGCTTGCCAGGATGTTATCAGAGATCCTGTTTGCAAACTTGCATTTGTAATACAAAAGTAATTTTCTGGTATTTGTTATTTGAAGCTCTGTTACAGCAGGATAAAATTAATGAATAGTGTGAAGTTTGGGTTGTCTGCTTGTAATTGGTTAAAACAAAGGCTGTTCCAAGAACAGAATGGTTTGCTGTGACTCGGGTATTTTTCTGTACTGTTCCACGTAGCTGTGTTTAATCAGCCTTTCCAAGTGATACAGTTTTATATGCTTTTCAGAACCACTTGTTATGAAATAAGGGACTCTTGTTTTTAGAAGGTTTATAGTAGTTCTGTGTTTTCTAAGCTGTTGCTCCAAAGAATGTGCCTCTTATGGCTACAATCTATGCAACTTTTAAACTTGGAATACTGATAATTGAGGCAACGGGGTGCTTTTCTCTCCATCCATGTTATGCTGAAGCTAAGGATCAGTCTATTTATAGCTGCGGTAAATGCCATAAACCAGTTTGATTTCCTGGAGCAGAAATTGAGACTGTTTAGAAATATAACTTACATAAGTTATAGCAACTCGTTCAATCTTGGTATGGATTTTGTTGGTAGGTAACATGAACATCCCAGGAATATCAACTGTGACAGTTATGGTGAAAAAAGAATTATATTAATGAAGTATTGCTGTTCCCCACTAGGAGTTTGTTACATTGTTGACCATGTAAAGTGTTTTTAATTATTTTTGTGCTTGCTGATACTCAGTTTTACTGCCTGGTTGGGCTAGGGACCTTAATTATAGTCTGCTTTCTTTAATGCTGTAGCTGAAGCCACTTGCACATTTCAACAGCAGCGGCAAAGTGGAATTGTGGCAATGTTCTAAGGTAAACTGAGGAAGTAAATAGGAGGAAGAAGATGCAATGGCAAAATAGGCAACAGAATTAAAATATTGTGAATGCTGATCTTTTCCATAGGAGTCCTACAATTCACCCTGAAGTTACATACTAGAATTCATTCTAGGACAACAGTTATCAACTGGCATTTTTTTTTTCAAGGCAATTTCTTTGCTTTTGAGTTACAGTGAGGTAGGTTAAATGTACAAAGTGATGATGATGGAGGGGAGCGGGGCTGGTCTGGTTACGTTGCATAAAAAGTAAACATGAAGATAGAAAATGTAAGAACAACCCAGCCTACACTAGATATCTGAGAAGAGTTGAAAGCCTTTTTTTCTTTTTTTCTGCTATAGTTGGAAATGGAGGATGAAGATACAATTGATGTGTTCCAGCAGCAAACAGGAGGAGTTTACTAAAAAAAAAAAAAAAACAAACACACAAAAAAAGAACCTGCTACTTTCCTCTCCAGAACTGTGCTCCCACAGGCAACACATTCACAATTAGAAAAATGAGACTTGGTTCAGCCACATCCTGACTACTGCAGTATAGTTTTCTCTCTTCTCTCTCTGATTTTTTTTTCCTATTCCTTCTATTGTACATAAAGTAACTGGTGTATGTGCACAGACATAATGCATATTTTTTTTAACTAAATGGCCAATGGTATGTTTTGATCAACATTTAATGGAGATGGGGTGGGAAAACAAACTGGTTCTGTGAAAATGCCCCTTTCTCCGTTAGTGGCATGCTCCTTCTACTTTTATCTTTATATTCCAGTAAGTTATTTTGCTCTCACTGTTTAAAAACAAAAACCTTGCATACCTTGTTTGATTGGATAATTTCAATGTTTTTCTTTTATCATTGTTAAACCAAGGACAATTTTATAACTTTTTTGTACGTAGCTGTTACATGTAGAGCAATCTCTGTCTAAGTAGGGATAAATTACTCTTTAAAAAAAAAAAAATCCTAGATAGTTTTCCCTTCAAGTAAAGCGTCTTGTTGTTTAAATAAACTTCTTGTTTAAAATAACCAGTTTTCTTTATTTTTCTGTGGAGTAATAGTACTCAGCCCTCGTATTTCTTTCTCTGCAGCACTTTATGCTTCTCAGTTCTCAGCTTTCTATGCGGTAAGTAAGCATAATCCCCCTTTTACAGTCAGAAGATTGTTAGAAAATGAAAGGCTTCCTTGAGACCTCTCAGTCAGTACTTGAACTGGAGATAGAAGTCAGTTTTGTTGTCTTTTTATTTTTATTTTTTTTTTGTGTATGTTCTGCTAAGCCAAAAATGTTTGATTAGGCAAACTGCAAAATACTGGACTACTTATTAATGCCTTTGGGTTGAGCTCTTTTTGTCAGTCTTTAACAGAAACATCAATATTGTTGTTATGGTAGCTTATTTAAAACTCTGTATTTGAATGCTTTTTGATGTAAACATTAAGTTAAAAAGAGCGTATTTCATTAACCATTCGGTTTACCGTGGTATCAAATGGGAGATGCTTGGAAATGTAAAGCAAAAATAAAAAATTGAGTTCTGTTTTTGGGTGTATTTAGCTCCGGTGGTGCAGATTCCAAGCTCTGCTTTACCATTGTGGTGTTCCTGCTTGAAAGGGAAAGAGGCTTGAAGTACTGAAGGGAGCCAGTGACAATGATGTTTTTCATGAGGCTTTTCCACAAGGCTGTTGTTTTCTCATGTGGAAGTTTAGAGGTTGTGGTGAAATCCATGGCTGTTCATGAAAGATTATACAGCTGTCTACTCAACGGCCCCAAAGCATTCTCTAATGTCCTAGGAATGTTGGGGTATTTTGTAGTGTTCACGGTAAGTTAATGATCTTTTAGGTATTAACTTGTTAGCAGAGCTCACTTTTAAGTGACAGTTTTTGTAGCAGTTAATACAGTAAGTGATTATTACATGCTAGGCCTGCCCCTGCTGGATCTGGAAATCCTTTAACTTTGTGGCAAAACGATGGCTGTGCATTTAGCTGATGGACAATGATCTATTTGACTTCTGTCATGCTTTTTAACACGTTTGATATTACATTAATTGCATCTCATGGACATAGAAGAAAAATAGTGTCTGTTTTTGCAGTTGCTTTTGACTGCGTAGTTGAAGAATGTAATCTACTCTATGCCATTGCTTTAATTCTAGGAAATTCTACTGCTAAGTACATCATTTCTTATTCTGGTATGTATCTTGTAGACTTCTGTGGTATAGTGCAAGGTTGGAATTCCCTCTTGTGAACAAATGTTTTCATATCCAAACCCACAATGACCTGGAAAAAACTTCATTGGGAAAAAAAAGGGGGGGTGTGCGTGCTGGTAGTGAATATGTTTCAATACATTTCATAGGTTAGACATGGAATACATTGCTCTTTGGCTTTAGAATCTCTGGCTTTCAACTTGGCTAGACTGCTGATAACAGTGTATAAAATTCTTTCAACTTGATGTCATGCCAAGACTTTTCCCAGGAGAAAGCTGTCTTTATCTTGTTTGGCCAAAAAAGATGTTTGGACTTGCTTTAGTCTCTGAAGAAAGGGTGAGGTCTCCTTAAATACAGCTTTTTTTCAACTCAACTTAAGACTGTGAAGCTCAAAACTCCCTGTTGTATCTTGCCTACTAATTTTTCTTTCCTCAGGCAATGTAAGTCAAGTGACAGGTACTGAACAGCATGCTTTCAAAAACAATGTCTTAATTTCCTGAATTAGTAGAGTGGTGCTTCATCTGTCATGAACTTATGTGCAGGATTCTTAGAACATAATATTCCGTTAATAAAATGAGACCATTTAACATGAATTTTGATTAACTTACCAAAATTCCCCTGTACAAAAATGAAAAACATAAGGCTTTCATACCTTTGAATTGATGTGACAGCTTCGGAAATACTCTTAATTCAGCATAAATTGAAATTTCCTCTGGTATTTGGCAACAGGCTATTAAAAAAAAAAATGGAGAGGCATCGATGTGTCCTCCGTGGCGGGGGGGTGGAACTAGGTGATCTTTAAGGTCCCTTCTGACCTAAACCATTCTATGATTGATCACCTAAATTTCTAGCATCTTTCTGTTGTTCACCTGAGCTTGCTCCTCATTTCTGAAATGGTTCATCTAACAGTGCTGAGTGGTGTTTATGTAAGATGGTGACTGCAAGCAAAAACTGATAAAATGGTGTTTTCTGAGAGATGTTTCCTAGGTTAGATAAAAATCAAGAAACTCGCTAAGATCTTAAGTGACTTTGTTCCTCAAGAGCTTCAAACACTTAATTTCCGTTAGTCTAGCAAACTAAGTGGACTTGCGCATTCTGATACGTGTTTGTGTGCACAGCAATGCAGAAATACTAACCTGTGTTTTTTTTAAAACTAATTCTTTAGAACTCTTCTTGCACGGTCTTGCAAATACTCTCCTTATGACGGAACTTGTTGCTTGTCGATACTGCTCCTCTGCTGCTTAGGGAATTTACCTGTTGACTCCTGTTTGCTGGGACCTAAGTGTTCTGCTGTGACTTCGTCTTTTCCAAGAAAGCTACTGCTAGGGGTGATGATTCAGAAGTGGGATGAAGGGATATAAACAATTTGGCTCAAATTATTTAGAGTTCTCTTAGCTGCTTGGCCTGGCTTAATTTGTAACAGTTCTCGTGTTTACACTGGTAGCCCGATGGATTAATGGAAGTCCTGATGTTGGAGGATAAAGGAAAACTGGGCAAAAAGGTCTTGTCATGCTAGTTGGGAGGTAAGTTTTTCATGTTTATTAAACAGCTGGGATCTTTCAAGAGCCTGGGCAAATTATGTTATTACCCACAATTTTCAAATAATGTATTCTAAAGTGATTGCCATGCAATTTAGTTAATATTCCTCTCATGGTTTTTAAATGAAAAAGAATGGAGTAAGTCGTAATTGGATACAATACTCCAGCGAGTTCTTGTGGATGATAAGACCTTGCGTTTAGCATATGCTGGGTCTTTACTCCCTCAGAGTTTGTTTCAGTGGCAGAATGGATGCCACCAGTTATTTAAAAGATGTAACCAAAATTGTTTCAGGCACCTAAAGTAAACGTTTTTATTCATGTACAGGGGGGAATAATGACAGAGTGAAAGCACAGCTGGTTTTGGTGGGACCCTTAGTTAACACCTGCAAATTGGTGCCTTAGTTTATCTGCACAGTGGGGATAATACCCATTTAATAGGGCTCTCGTGAGGATCAATATTAAGTGGTCTGAGATGCTGGTTCAAAAGGGGTTCTGAGAGGGCAAGGCAGTTCTGAAATGCAATATGCTAAACTGCCAAGAGTGTAAGGAAATACTCTGTGTGGTAATGTGAGAGGGGTTCTTGTACTGGCATAGGGAGTGTCCTCAACAAAAGAAAAAACCCTGAAGTGGTATGAGGATAATTGCTGCTTCAAGATAACTACAATATCAGAACAGTGTCTCTGCTGGTTATGGTCAAAGCCAGGTTATTTTCTCACAAGCATATTCCTTTCTAGTACCTTCACTTCATTACTTCTGAGGCAGATGATGTAATGTAAGTGCTGCCGTTTTGTCTGTTGGATACTGGTTCTATTGTGACTGTTACTGCAACATTAATGAAAAGGTATAATGTGACTGGCTCAAATACTTTCTATGCTTCAGCCAGTTGGAAAGAATTTAATTTCTAAGGAATAGCAATTTGTTTTCAAAGCTAAAAATGAAAAACTAGATGCTTCCTTGATCATCATCTATTAAATTGAAAGTGAACAATAAACTGAAGGATTTTTATTAGAGTTTTAGATTGTGGCCACTTCTCAGTACGCTTGTATCAGCCGGCGTGATGGAATGTTGTGGAGTAATAAAAGACAATCTGAAGGTGTTTAAATAACTTGAATTATTCTTATATTACCACTGTAATCTAATACATTTCATTCTCTGGATTATTGAGGTTTGCTCATTATGGCTGTTAACTGGTTGCCAAACTAAACGTGTTCTGATAGTGAATAACTTAATCCTCTCATTTATTTTGCTTTTTTGTACTTAGTGTCAGAATGAATTGGTAGTAGGAGTGTGAGGATAAATAGGAGATGAAAGGCTGGATTTTGATCCCTGTTTTCAGGGAGGGTTGGCCTTCAATATGCTTAATTACAGAGATTTCCTGGTTTCTCCACTAGTTGTGTGGGGCCGATGGTCTTACTCTAACATGGAGATGCTGGGAGGCCCAGCTGGTATTTATGAAATGGTTTGGGTCCCTTTGAGGGAAGGAGTTTTCCTCTCCTGAAGAATTTCAGCTTGTGCGGGAGTGATCAAGTAGAGCTGGTGGTGCTCTGAAAGAAATGGCTCGCTGTCCACGGGGATCCCAGAAGTAATGAGGGTCGGTGGGCTGCTGCAGAAAGACAACGGAAATGTATGAGCTGGTGAGGAGCTGCAGTGGGAATGGAGACTACGGGAAGAGCTGTAGGTTTAAACAATTCATTAATCCTGATATGAGGATGACTTTGGAGCCCTGGGGAAAGACTAAGGTTTTGGAAGCCTAAATGAATAGTAAATACGTTGTTGCTCCTTAGGAAAGGAATTTTCTCTGGACACAAAGGACACCCTTTGTGATTAATTTTGTGCTGGTTTTGGCAGCTTAGATCGCCCCCTCTCAGCATCCAGTCTGTAGATCTCATTAAAGCACACCTGATGCCCTGCAAAGTCTCTTGAAGGATCACTTGATTAAGCAAACTTCACAGTTTAAGCAAACTTCGAGAAGACAAAAGTGGAGTGAAAGGAGCTCTTAGAGGACTCTGTCAGGACAGTGATGTCACCTTCCAGTGATGCTTGCTTTTTTTTACACTAAGGAAGAATGCTTTGGAGTACACTGCCAGACTTGGTAATGCTGGATGCCCAGATCTCAACAGCAGCATGAATTTGCCACTCTGCTTTCTGTGTTGTTTGGAACTACACCTCTGCAGCTCTGAGAGAAGTCTGGACATGGCAATTCAAGCCGCCTTCCCAGATGGTAACTTACTGTTGTGAACTTTACCTGAAGATGTAGAGAGGCAACAATGCAACTTTCACAGCTCTTGTGAACTACAGTGTCTGTTTGGTAGGACAAACAGTTGAATGCGTAGGATAGCAGTCTTCCAGTAAACTTCCACCATGCATCCTTTCAGATGCAGAAGTCTCTGACAGCTGCAAATCCAGCTGTAATTAGGATTATTTATTAGCTGATGCTTACATTTTACCTTCAGGTGTGAATGAATTGGGGAAGAAGAGAAGACAAGACCAAGTCAAAACCTCTATTTTTGTACGATGTGCTTGGCAGTCACAAAGCACTTTATTCCATAAATAACAGAGACTGGCATGAAGAAGAAACCCTTGGTCATGGGAGGATGACCAAGCTGAGGATTTTCTCAAGCCAATGGTATCTCTCCTGGCCTAACCCTTGCATTTCCTGGAGTCTTGTTCAGACTTCCAGATGCTTATTGCATTCATTGCCGGATGAATTTCCACAACAGGTGGAATTGTTTGGTGTCTAGAGTTTTTCAAACAGCTGCTGAGAATTGTTCTGGTTAAACGTCATCCTGGGAAGGATGGTAAGCCCAGTTTCTGTAGCGGTCTTCATAAACCCCTTCATATTGTTATGGGTAAATAATCAGCAAAGCAGCTTTTATTTGAAGACTATCCTGCAGTCAGAACTGTCTGAGAGATCAGTGGGGTCCCTTGGAAATACTGAAGATTTAGATTTTTAAAGCTAGCTTTGTCAGAGGGAACGGGTTTTTCTTCATCTTGACTTTAAAAAATGGCTCTGTATGTCTCAGGGGTACAAATTTAAGAGTCAAATCCTGTGGGTTTAAATAAAAAGCATTCAGATGACAAAATACTTTTGAAAGTTCCCCAGAGAGCAGATGCTTACCTGTATGCAAGTAGATATCATTTGACTTCTTAATGCCCAAGCCTAAGGGATAATAGAATTAAAATAACTGTGTCATGTTACTTCCAATTTCCCTTTAATCTACATCTAAAGATGTGATGTGACAGAGAATTCCCTGGGGACCTAAATAGTGGTTGGGGCTTTTTTTTTTTTTTTTTTTTTTAAACAAGACTTTTTTTATAGATCCTAGCTTAGAAAAAAATAAAACACCGTGGTCCTGTTTGTGTAGTTTTAGCAGTTCAGCTCTTTCCTGAATTGTGTTAATATTGAGGCTGGTGGTAATTCAGACAGTTGACCTCATGTTGTACATAGAGTGAAGTAGGACAAACAAAGCTTGTATTTTCCAGACCAAAAAGAAATATTCTGTAGAGAAAAATGTTTTGAGGGTATTAAGAGCTGTTATTAGGGCAAACTGGGAGAGTGGATAGAGCAGATAGGGGGTTTCTTTCCCCCTTCTCCCCTCCTTATGCAAGTAACAAAATAACATTTGCAGTGGAAGGTCCTGATGCGTTAATTTTGGAGCAAAAGTTGTGGTGATCAAGGAAGCATCTGTGTGCTTGACAGCTGCAGGGAGTTCAGGAAGCTCACAGTCACGAAATAAAAGGTGGATTTGACACAGATAGGTCAGTAGCCAACATCTGGTAACTTAAATCCTGTGCTGTATGAGTTTTGTGCTGGCACGTGGCGAAGATACGCGGCACAAAAGCACACGGCCTCGTGCTGTTAAACAACGGTGAGCAGCGTTGCTGGACTTCTTTTGTACTCCATAAAATTTGGACTTGCCTAATTTTAATGGACTAATCCACTGCTCTGAAATCGTCTGCTACTGCACATTACTTTATTGCACGTGTGTTCACCTGAGGTGACCGGGTTTCACGCTGTCCCCGCTGCAGCAGCCCTGCGTGTCCCCACAGGCCGTTAGGTGTTTCTCCATCCTCGTTGGAGCCAACCTCTTAGTGCCGCAGAGGCCTTGTGCGGACACCTCCTGTGCCTTGACGGCCTCTGTATTGTTCATCCACGTGCTTTGGAGTTACGCCATGATTCTGAGGCAACTTGAAGGCTGATGGTGGTGAGGGAGCAGGGTCTCGGTGGGGTTGGCCGAGCAGAGTGATGGGGGCGTTGATGTCCCGATGGTACCTGAGGTGATGTCCTCAGAGGTGGCTTTGTGGCCAGGTAGGGCACGGCGGGGGGGTGTGTGGAGGAAGGGCGGTGGGTGGCGGCGCCTCCCCCCGCTCCGGGACTCTCCTCACGGTGCGGCCTCCCCTGGCCGCAGAAGCAGCACCGAGACTTTTGTCTCGCCTCATGTGTGGCTAAGCCAATGACAGCGCACCTGAGATGAGCGACAGACCTCCCGCCAATCATCAACAAAGGGCACCGCCGCCCAGGAGCAGCCAATCACACCAGAGCAGACGTAATTGCTTCACCAATGAGCTCTTAAAGATGAGGCAAGGCTCCTCAGAATATACGGTGAGGCGGGCCACAGGGCAGAGTGGCAAGGCTCGATCGAGTAGGAGCTCGGGATTGGGTTTGAACCATCCAATTAGGAGGCCGATGCGGGGCGGGCGTTAAGATGGGTATAAAAGGCGCGGCCGGGGCGGGCGGTGGCTGCAGTTGTCACCGGCAGCAGCAGGGCAGGGAGGGGAGGGAAAGGGGTACTCCGTTCCCCGGACCGTCACTCCCCGCTGGCCTCTCAACGGAGCCCTTTCTCCTTCGTCCATCTCCTCCGTTCCTGCCGCCATGACCACCACTACCACCTTCTCGGGCATGGACCCCAGCGGCAGGAACAGCTCCAGGTCCGGCGGGAGGCTCGGGGGACCGTTGGCACCATGAGGGTGGCGGGGCTGAGAGCGTTCGCGGCGAGGCCGTCGCTCCCTCTTACCTCAGGGCCTGGGGGCCCGGAGGCCCAGGCGGGCCCAAAGGGGGCTGCCCGGAGCGGCTCTGGGGGGGGGGGAGGGGTGGCGGGACGCGAGGCCGTGGCGGGGTCGGGGGGGGAAGCCGCGGGCGCCGGCCGGGTTGGAGCTCGGCGTGTGCGGATCCTCTTCGCCGTTTGCCGGGCGGGTCGGTGGGAGGCGGCGGCGGCTGCCGCACCCACCCGGGGGCAGCGGGGCTGTCTGCCGATTGGGGGGGGGGGCGGGAGGGGAGGCCGTGTCCTGCTGCAGCTGCCTGGGGGAGGCGGCGGGGAGGGGGGGTGTGTGTGCGGGAGCTGCGGGGGTGGGAGCTGGCGAGACCCACCCTGGGGCCGCTCGGGTGTGCGTGTGCGTCCCTGCCTCTCCCGAACAAAGAAGGGAGGCGACTCGTTGCGCGGCCGCGCAGCCACATCGCGGGGGCGGGCGGGGAATGGGGGGAGGAAGACGGGGGGAACAGACGACACTGCACCTCTGCTCTGCTCCTCTCCCCGCCGTCTTCCCCTCCCTGCGGCTGCTGGGACCGTCCCTACCCCTCGGCGGAGCAGCCCCGGGGGCTGGGTGGGGCCGGGCGGGCTCCATTGTCTGCGCTCCGCGGCCCCGCTCCGGCGGGAGCCCGCCGCTCGGCCGCGCCCCGGCTGGCAGCCGCGGGCCCCGCACGCCGCTGTCGCCTTGGCGGCCGGTCGGTACCGGGGTGGCCGCGCTGTTGAGCTCCTGCTGTTGGTTTGACCGTCGGCTGGCGGGGAGCGGGGGGCGCTTCTTCCCCGCCCCGCTCCGACCCTGCGGCGGGGCCTCGGCCCGGCTCCCGCGGGGGCGGGGGCAGACGGGGCTGGGGAGCTGCGGCTGAAGGGGGGGGGGGGGGGGAGCCGGAGCCTATCTCGAAACAAAGAAAACTTGGCAGGTATGTCTGGAAGAGGTGCACGGCAGTTTGTCGGCCATCCACGTTTCTGCAGGAGTAACAGCTGGCTTGGGGAGCATCGTGTCTCCCACCACCCCCCCCAAGCCATCATGTCTTTTTTCTGTAAGGTTTTGGCTTCCTGTTTGCTTTTGGGGGTGATTTTAAAACAAAGCAAAAAGAAAAATAATCAAAAAAACCCAGTCCTTTCCCAGAGTGCTTCCTGGATGGAGCTGTGGATGAATTTTCCATATGCATCACTGGGTATCAGGTGCAATTTTAAGAGCGGTTCGTTGCTTTAAGTGTTAAATGTAGCTTTGATGAAGCGTGTTACAACATCTCAAGACTGTGAGAGGCCTCTAATCTGTCAACTTCTAGCTGAGGTTGGCAAGAGTGATCATCCTTTATCGAATTGAGTGATGTCTTTTTTTTTTTTTTTTTTTTTCTTGAATTGCCTCTTCTGTTAATTTCATTAAGTCTGTCAGTGGAAACTGTGGTGCTGTTAAGAGACTACTGCTTCACTGCTCTGGTAAAATAAAGGTGATCTAGGATACGAGAACAAGTCCTCCTTTGAACAGACTGTTCTTCAAATTAGTAACTCTAACAGATGTAACTAAGAAAATAAACCTTTTATACAAGGACATTTCCTCTGGGGAAAAAAAAAATGGAGCAATTCACAACGTCTTAATTCATAAAGGAGACAATGCAAGTCATAAATGTTCTGGGATTCTTAAAACATACAGTCTGTTGGGATCCTCCTGTTAGCAGCTGAGCATTAGTAATTAGATAGTTGGAGAAGAATTTTGTAAGGAAAAGTACTTTGCTAGTTAAGTAACACTAATTGTCCATGCCAAACACCTTTGTGAATTTTTCTTGCTGTTGTGTTGTTTGAGCTCTGTAACATCTGGAATGTTACAGGCACAAAGTCTGAAAAGATCTATTACCAGTGGCAATGACATGTAAAATCAGATATGTTCTTTGTGTGGAATTCCAAGGTTTGGTGCATTTACGAGCTGTGAGCTGTTTTCTGTTGTGAAGTTTGGACTTTAATTTATTAAATTACTTGAAAAGAAGATGAAGTTTGCACCTTTCCTCGCTTGTTCTGGTCTTCATTTCAGAGCACTGGATGTCTTGAAAGCCCAGTTCTGTTGGTGTACACACATCTCTCTGGGGGTTGTGACAGTGGTCATATGGCGTTATGCATTTTTATTCTCCTGGCTTTTCTCTAGCTTCCCCAGCTAACACATCAGCCTTGAAAAGATCTCATGAGTAAGAAAATAAGATCTGAAGAAATTTACATTTCAAGGTTTATTTTGTTGTTGTTAATTTTGATTAATTTCTGCAGGTTGGAAAGCAGACCGTAATATAGCTCGTGAAGTACCAGGCAGCCTTCTTTTGTGTCTAATAGAAGTGTTTGATTTAGGTTATAGATCTGGAGCTTTGGAAACGTGTGTCTCCTAATAATAGTCTAACTTAAAACTGTTTAATTGCACCATTCAAGTTCAGTAGTGTGCTGCAGACTTGAGGGTTTTTCCGATGAAACAAATCTAGATAAAGGCTGCAGCCCCAAGTCATCAGTGATGCAACCGGTACTTTGGCTCATATGCCAAATTTTAGTCTTTGCTGGGCTGCCAGTTTGAAGATTAATGTTAGCCTTCACGGTGTTCTCCTAAAAAAGCTAGAATTTGACATGCCCACATGCTTTTTTTAGTTGTTTTTTTTTTTTTTTTTAATTGGCTCAGACTGAAGACTGGTAGCAGCAGCAGTTCTTGATGACACCAAGTGAAGCAAGGGCACAAGTAGAGTACAGGAATGTTTTATTTTTGTAGATGTTTCTAAAGAGAAGAGCAATGGAGATACAGTGCCTGGATTGAATGCTGGCAGGCAGCTTGCCATTATAGTTCAAGTTAGGCACTGAAGACATGACAGTCTGTGTCACTTGTTAAAAGCATAATACAGTCATCTCGCGTGGTTTCTGTTTGGACAGAATTTAGCCTGCATGACTGCCTGTTACAAGAGCCAACAATGATCTCTTGGCTTAATAGTCTTGTTTTATATGTTGGAGTGCAGCTTAGTAATGGTAATGGTACACGCGAGGTTGTAAAACTGACTCTCTCTGCAGAGTGCTGCGTCCTCCTGGTGGTGGATCCAACTTTTCCTTGGGTTTTGACGAACCAAAAGAACAACCCGTGCGAAGGAACAAAATGGCATCCAGCATCTTTGGAACTCCTGAAGAAAACCCACCTTCCTGGGCTAAATCATCGGGTAAGAACATAGTGCTTTGTTTCTAGATCTGCTGACATTTTTTCTGTCAGCTTGAAGCTGCTGGTGGCTCAGCATGGAAACCAGCATTTGCTTCCTACTTGGTAGTGTAGGGCTATAAATGATGTCTGCTTCCATGGGATTTCTTATTTCTCATTTTGAATTGGTTCTGGAGGGTTTTTTAATGCAAGTTTTGGGTGTAGATATTGCAAACAGAGAATTGTATTTTGGGTGCAATTTCTCCGAGTTAATCAAGTCACAGTAAGGTGAACTTGTGTCTTAGTATTTGGAGTAGCACTGATTGGTCTTGATTAGTCAGAGGAAGTTTAGCTTTGCGTTGTACTCGTAGCTGGGATTAAGCTTCCATTTCAGCAGAGCACTTCCAGTATGGGTGGCCTTGGGAACACGAGTTTCCATCTGTTTAAATGGCACTCTCAACTGCACAAGATGCTGTTTTTAGACAGTGATTGGGAAGACAGCATCTAAAGGACCAGGACATCTTAGAATGGTAAAGCTTTAAATTAAAAAACAAGCAACCAACCCCCCAAACGGCCAACCCCCCCCAAAACCCTGATGACTTATGGTCTGCTTTCCCAGTAAGTTTATTGTGCAACCTGATTAGAATCAATCTCTGGTTATAGGGACTAAGCCAGGTGAAATCAGAGAAGACTGTGAATCATCTGGACCACAAAGGAGAAACTCAACTGATGCAAACTTCGGAGACTTTGTAGATCCCAAGGTCAGTACATTAACTACGAAGAGCCTGATAATGGGACAATTCATGCTCTGTGTGTGGTTGCTTTATCACTGATGTTCACACAGTTGGAAGCATTGTAGGATTTGAATCTGTTCTTTTCCTGAAGGTCTCTGTTTTCCAAGTGATAGTCTTACAGTATGTTAATGAAGGGCTGGATTTTTCTAAAAGGACTGCTTTCTAGAGCTCTTAACTCTTCTTATTGATGAGACAGGAATGAAGTGGTGTGAAATCTAGCTTCAGACGTGTGTAATTGTGTGTTTTAACAGATTTTGCAAACAATAGTTACCTACAACAAACTGTGGATCCCTTGACTGTCAAAGGACTTGGTTTCACATCCCAACAAGCACTCAGTAGCATGAATGCTTGTTTTATTTCTGTTACCGTCTTTAATAATACTGTCACTTTTTATGTAAACTGTCTACTTGGTAGCAATATGGAGCATGATTTGTAGTGTTAACGTGGTTTTGCTTGTTGTATGTTTACATTTAATGGGAAAAACAGGATGAAGAGTAACAATTCCTCTGAACTTAGAAAAACAGGAACCTAGGGTAGACCACTTGCATAAACAAATTCTAGAGAGGCAAAAAGGAAACCTTGTTCTTTAAAGCTCTCCAGCTTCAGATTTTCTGAAAAGAACTGGGTAGGTAAATTGTTGATCTCAAATGCTGTGGCAGATACCTTTTGCCTCATGGGTTTTAAATAGCAAGTTTTATTTTGATAATTGGCATCGATCATCACTTTAACCCATTTTTGTTATTAATAGGCGCTTTGAGCCATGAAATTGTTCTTTGTTGCAGAAAATGTCTTGTTCCAATTTAGCAAATATAAGTGAGATTAAATTTGTAGCTGCTACCACAGAAAACAAAAATAAACTCTTTAGTCTAATTCTATTTACTACTTAATTGTATTAAATACTGTGGTTCTCAGCTTTGCAAACAGATTCTTCCAATGCGGAATACTTTAATTTTATGCGGTAGTTACAGCTACAAACAGCAGAAGCTGGAACTAATGTACTGTAGCCCAGTCTGAGACTTTGGGCAATGTATTTGCGTGAGTTCCTGTGTGTTTATATGCTGATGAGTGCAGTTTCACTATGTAATTAACAATGTTAAATTTATGAAAAACCTCCTGCCATTCAGGAGCCTTGGCTGCTGCTCGAAGCCTTTCTGTACCTTTGTGTCAAGTTGCAGCCTGTGAACAGATTCAGTATGAAAAGAATTTTTAGCTGTTTATGTAGTGAAGGAAACTTTATCAGTAACCTTGCAAAAAAAAAAAAAAACCAAACAACCAAACCACCTGACCTGTATTTCACAAATGCAGTTAAATATTCTGGATAGAGCGAAATCTCTTGGCTGTGCTAATGGATAAATGTTTGATGTTGGAAAGAGTTGCTTGGTAAAAGGAGGGGACACTGAACTATTGCTGGTTGCTTACAGTGCTCAGCAACTCCAGTGTTCCGGTTACTGCCAGTGCTGCCTCATGAAGGATGCTGTTTACAATAAAGTGCTGTTGCTCACCCACATCCTTCACAGTGTGCGTATAACAAGTATGCCACGTGTTACAAGGCATCAGGATTTCTTCAGTCGTATCTGTTCAAACTTTTAAAAGGATGTTAGGTAAATAAACAGCTCATGAAATTAAATTAGTCACTGTAAGAATTGTTGCTTACAAACCCATCATATTAATCTGCAGAAATATGTATGCGGACCCCACCGTGCCACTCTGGTATCTGTCTCTGAGAGTGTGTTACTGGTCTAAAAGTGTTTCATTGGGTCTGTCACGCAGAAAGTGTTGCTGTAGATATCGCAGTGTGCCTGACCACCCTGGTCATAACGTGGAGTACCGAGTACCCTCTCCGGAGGGGGAAAACTTATTGTGAATTGTCATATACAATGTGTTTCTTTCTCTTCTAGGGAGGAGATGGTGGTGTTGAAACTTCTGGTGAGTAACTCCTTCGGACTTTTCTAGTAAAAGCCTTTTGCAGTTAGGCACTTTTGAAATGGAAGAGGATATAGGATATATAAATGGTCATGTGTTAGGAGAGAGGCAGCTTGGGTTTGTCCCTTGAATCCATCAAATTAATAAAGTGACCTGACTATCTTAGTGGAAGGGTGGATATGGAACAAAATGGCAGAGTGCCTGTTAGTCATCAGGTTGAAAATGAGAACAGTCCTGTTCATTTATTTTGCCAGCAGTAGTTGGTGTCAAGATTTGTTTAAGTAGTAGAAGGCAAGGTGGATACCATCTTGCAAAGAGTTCAGTGATTGAAAGACTATACTGCTGTTATAGTAGCTTATAATTAAATAATACAGTCAATTTTGGATTTTAGTTCAGCAATTTATTTCTTTCCTGTTTCTTTCTCGTACAGGAAACACTACATTCACAGAAATAATCAAAAACAGCTACTGCATCTGAAAGTGTCTGCATTAACTAGCTTTTAAGTTCCTGTCGCTTTTTAAATGCTGATTTTTGCCAAGGAAGTTCATATGCATACTGCAAACTTCATGTAAACAGAGGCACTTCCCCTGGCAGCATGCATGTTAACCTTCAAGTGTTTTTTCTAGCTCTGAGGCTGGAAATGTCTCCATTGTAAGATTCACCTTAAGAATAGCTTACTTCCTGATGAGAGGAATGTGTATGTTGACTGGGTACTTTTAAGTGCTACTTTCAACACCTGAGAGTTGTGGCAGATCGCTAAAGCCATTAGCAGTTCCATGTCCTGAAAAGACTTCTGCTGGGAGGGTGAGAGTTTTTCCAGAATGTTTTTTAACTACCTCCTAAGTGGTATCTGTTCCCAAAATAGGTCTTGCTTCTTTAGCAGGCTGCTTCTAATCAAACTATACAGGCTTCTTTAGTATTTCTTTCCCATGTCTGTCTGGTCTTAATTAGCGCTGTAGGCATTTAGAGTTTATGCGTGGAGTAGGAGGATGTGGTTTGATAATAGGAGTAAACTGATCTAAGGGCTCTGCTTCTTTTCCTGGTACTTGTTTAAACCAGCTCACCGTGGGGTCAGATGAGAGCCTGCGAGCAGCGGTGAGGTGAGAAGAGGTGGGATGGGAGGAGGCAGAAATAGGGCTGCCTGGGTTAGCAACGGCTGACTGAAACTTTAGGTACAAGATTATATTCCTCACTCTTGGAACAAGTTCCCATTTTCACAGGTGTCATACTTTTTGGCTTTTGGTTTGTTTCTGGTAGGTGACAGTGAAAGAAGTTCTTATCAAGTACCAAGTAAATGTATGCCAGGAGGCGGTTTAGAAAAAAAAAGTGTTAGTAGAAAGTAACTGGGTTGTCTAGTGTTGTGGCCATGACTAAAAATTAAATTTTTGAAGGTAGTCAAGGTGAAATAAAAATAACAGGCAAATGGTTGAATGTTAAACTTCCACTGATGGCACTTAGGAAGGAGTAGAAAGTTAATGCTTCCTGGACATGGTATCTGTAGTAGATAGTGAAAAATGTAACGAATTGTTAATTTATAATGTTGATAGCTTTGGGTATCGTAGCTTAATGGAGCACAGAATCTTGTTGAGCTAGCTGTGTCACTCCACCACTTGATATTCCTGCTGTGGGAGGTGGCAGACGTGAGCTGGTGAACATTCCACCCGTCTCACATGTGATTTTGTACTTGATGTTGTAGAGCTGTCTCCAGGGTTTAAAAAGGACTGAATGAATACGCCTC
The DNA here is from genome assembly GCF_965231255.1 of Vanellus vanellus. NCBI lineage: Eukaryota > Metazoa > Chordata > Aves > Charadriiformes > Charadriidae > Vanellus > Vanellus vanellus. Next base: position 7,687,696 of record NC_138922.1, read on the forward strand.
CAAATAAAAGCTGTCTGCTTACGAGTTCACAGCATAACTAGATTCTTAATAGGTTTTCATCATTAAAAAATGTCTGTTCTGAATTTGGAAATCATTTTCTGTATGTAACTGATGATAAAAGCCCAAGTAGGTTTCAGGTGGGGTGCATGTATTTATTTAATCACAGCTGTCTAGGGGAAGAAACTTGTTGCTTTTGCAGCGGTGTTCTTGCTTCCTGTTTTTTCCTGTAGTTCCTTTCTGCGCATCAAAGTTTCCAATGGTTTGCAGTATACTCAGTAGAAAGCTGTTTAGGAGATTCTACCCTTTCTGATCTTCTGAAGGGAAAGAACTTTAACATTTGATCTGATCCTGTTGCATTTACCACTTTAGTTATTAGGTTAGCAAACTTACCTATAACTTCATTATATGGGAAGTACTAATGTGTATGTCAGCTGGCTACATGAGCCTCCAAATGCTATAGAGACTTCCCCAAAGTCTCCTGTGATAGTAATTTTTGTTTCTTTTGTGATTCAGTTTGCGCTGTGTACTTAATGAATGTGACTAGCTAAGGAGAACTGGACAGCACTCGGTTGACTGTCACCAGTAGGCTGACTTTACATGAGACACAGGAAGGTGGAGTCTGGCATTTGGTGGACAGATGATCATCATGAGTACTGCCCAGCACTCGGGCTGTCTGCTGAAGGCATAGACAATGGAGCATTCAGCGCTGTATGAACAGGGGGCACGGCCCCAGTGGTTCTTGGTTTGCTGAGTAAGCAGGCGGTGGTACGCATGAGCTACAGAAGCTTCAAGCTTAAAACTTCGTATGAACTCTTTTGTTCAGATGTGCCTGTGGGTTAATGAATACAGCAGAAACACTATATTGTAGATTATTTCTGATTGCATGGAGACTGTACTAAGCTGCTGGAGTTCTTGGAGATTATTACAAGCATGGATACAGGGGGTTCAGTGGACATGAGTGGGTTTTCAGTGTTTCTGATAATATTCTGTATCAAAGATTACTTAAAAAAAATAAACTGAGTCTACAGGATTGCAGGAAAGCTGCTTCTATAGATGGGAAGGTAGCTGAAGAATAGGAGGCAATGGGTAGGGCTTAGGGATTGCTTTTTAGGTTGGAAAATGAGCCACGGGAAGTGATGCTGGGGCTAGTTTTATTCAGTGCCTTCATCTGTGACCTGGAAAGGTAATGAACAGTGAATCATAGAATGGTTTAGGTTGGAAAGGGCCTTGAAGATCATTGAGTTCCAACCCCCCTGCCATAGACAGGAACACCTCCCGCTAGACCAGGTTGCCCAAGGCCATGTCCAGCCTGGCCTTGAACACCTGTCTCCAATTTTGTTGGTGATATTAGCTCTTTCAAGTAATCACATTGTGCTGATAGAAAATCTCACTGTCAGGACTCAACTAAGTAAGGTAGGCAGGTACAAAGGTGGCAAGATAATCTTTGTATAAGTAAGTACAAAGTAATGCATCTGGGGCGAGGAGGGGGTTGGCAACACCTGATACCTAAACCATGCCGGTCTTGTGTTCGGCTCTGCTCAGCAGTTAACTCCCAGGATCTGCCTTCAGTCTTATTACTGTAAAGAAAAACTGTAATGTTTGGGGACACTAGCAAAATGTTGAATATTGGGAAGAGAATGGGAAACAGGACATTGTTTTGGCTCTGTAAACAATGATATGCCCACATCTTGAACTGTGTATACAGTCCCTGAAATGGAAAGACCAGAAGGTCATAGTGGAGGTAAACAAGGGCAGAGGAAGGTAATGGGAAAGGTAAGGAGGTGCCACAGCTGCCTTACGAGGAGAGACTAAAGGTGTCTCTTCAGTTGAAGACAAGGCTGGGGGAGAGGGAATAATATGATCAAGACTTACTAAATCACGAAGATGGAGGTTAAGGTGAATGTGCAGCTGTTCCCTGAATCCTCCAAAGCAAGAAATGGTGATCATTAGATGAAACTAAGGGGTCAGTTTAAAAACAGATGAAGTACATCTCCACAGAACTGTCAGTGAAGCTCCACTCCCCTCACCCTGCTAAGTATCGGGGCTACGTGGTGCCAATTTGGGCCTTTGGCTCATAAATGATTGTGTTAATCTATAAAAATGTGAGGTGCTAATGTACTTGCTGTGCTAATGAATTAATTGTCAATGAAGCAGATACATTAGTTATTTGCTACAGTATCTAAAGTGCTTCTTGTGAAGAATTCCTTCTGTGTCCTGTCTTCACTTGTTGTTCAGAAGTATTTAAAATAGATGAAACTATCACGTGCTTTCCAGGGAACGTACGATCGGAGCCTACCCATGCATGGCTATCCCCTACTCTGTTCTGTGTGAAGCCTCAGAAGTGTCTGTCAGAGCCTCTTCCCTCTAGTTACGAAATTGGGAATGCAGTTTGAATCTGAGCTCTTGCTTACAAGTGCCAGTGCTTCTGTGACTTCGTTTCCAGCACCTGCTCAGAACTGAGTTACAATTGTCATAGTCATGTGCTGACTGCTATGTACAAAATTTAACGCTGAAGCTGCTGGTCATTTAAAAAAATAAATAAATTGCTGGGGTCCCCTAATAGCAGCTGAGTGAATGTGACTCTTGAATGCCTGAAACTGAAGCGTAAGGCATCGGAGTTCATCTGAAAAACACTTTGGAAGGCTGGAGTGCGTCCTGCCAGCAGGTTGCAGCAGCACTGAGTGTGTCTGTAAGCCTGGAGAAAACTTAAGAGGAGCTGATCTTCTGTCTAAGCCAGTGAAAACATCTGGCTTTCATCATCCACATCAAACACTTTAAAAGCTTCTTTTCTTCTAGAAAACACTGAGGCTGATGTAGAAGCTGCCCCAGGTCAGAATGAAGAAAAATCCCTGCCTGCCGCACCTGTTCCTAGCCCAGTAGCACCAGCACCTGCACCGTCCAGGAGAAATCCACCCGGTGGCAAGTCCAGCCTAGTCCTCGGTTAAACCTTTCCCTTCCTGACTGTTTTGAACTCGTGTCTGTTTCTTTCCCCCATGCTTGTGAACTGCACAACTTGAGCCTGACTGTACATCTCGAATTTCTTTCATTAAAAAGAAGCACTTTATGTACTCCATCTTTTTTTTTTTTTTTTTTTTTTTGAGATCAAGGGTTTTTTTCCACTTCTGTCCTGTGTTTCCCCCAGATCTACTGGAAGTGACATGAGTGTTTTCTAGTGATAGACTCGAGGGAAAGCTTTATGAAGTATAGTAATGTAATTCAGAGGAGAGTAGATTGGTTCTAAGTGTGCTTAGAGGGTTTTTGTACTGAGATTTTTTTAGAACCCCTTAGCTTTACAAGGGTCTAGAATCCTGGTTAAACAGGCCAGCAAACAATCAGCAAGAGCAGTCCCATCCTCCACATGTGGGATTTGGGGATCTAAAAGGCTTCATTGACTCCATGTGGTAAATGCCTTGGGCCCTGCTGTGCCATATAAATCATAAAGTGGTTAGTGTACACCATGCTGCCTTTAAAAAAAAAGAAAAATTAAAAGAATCTTGATACTGGACTACTATGAAGCAGGGTATGTGCCAAATAGAGGGCTGATGACCAGAGCCGCCTGGCCTAATGCTAGGAGGGGATTTATTCAGACTTTATTCAGTGAAGGTGGAGCGGATCATATAAATAAATAAAAAATTACAGGGCATTTTTTTTACAACTGACTCAATGCTGTGCATGATCATGCTGGTGCTTGACCATGAGGTGCAAATCTCATCCTTTAAAGTGTGTGTTGTAATTTCACAAAGCTGGACTGTTGCTTAAAAGTAAAATAATATAGAAATTTTGAAGTGGTGTTTCCTGTGTGGGTTTTATTTCGTAGGTTTGGGTTTGCTTTGTTCTCAGTTGTCCTTGTCCCAGCCAACCTGCCCTCCTCTAATGGAGGTGGAATGCAGCAGAGGAGGAGAGTTCTTACACCTGGCTTGAGGTGGCATTTTCTCCTGAAGAAAGTGTCTGACTTACCTCTTCATTTTTATCATCTAGACCGGAGAAGCATGGAATATATGGCTTGATATTTATAATCTCTTTTATCCAAAATACTTTTTCCTCAAGAAAATAGAGGAAATGAAAGCTTACTCTCAAAAAAAAAAAAAAAAAAAGACCCTGACAAGGGAGGGGGTGGAAGGGAGACCAAGCCATGAAGTTCTCTACTGTCCTGGAGGGGATCTGCTGCACAATAAGCTGAACCAGTGGATCTGTGCAGAACTGGTGCATCTGCTACAGAGAAAGGTGCCTTTCCCCCCTCCTCCTGGAAGAACCAGTGCCTAAAACCACCCTGGGTTCCCACATCAGTTTTGGAGAAGCCCTAGCCCTAGGTGCTTAACCTATGAAACTGAATTTACTCTAACGTGCTCGTCTCCTACACGGAACCATAGAATGGTTTAGGTTGGAAGGGACCTTAAAACTCATCCAGTTCCACCCCCCTGCCCTGGGCAGGGACACCTCCCACCAGCCCATGTTGCTCCAAGCCCCGTCCAACCTGGCCTTGAACACCTCCAGGGATGGGGCAGCCACAGCTTCTCTGGGCAACCTGCGCCAGTGTCTCACCACCCTCGGAGTGAAGAATTTCTTCCCAATATCTAATCTAAACTCCCCTCTTTCAGTTTAAAACCGTCACCCCTCCTCCCATCGCTCCACCCCCCTCATCAAGAGTCCCTCCCCAGCTCTCCTGGAGCCCCTTTAGTGACTGGAAGGGGCTATAAGGTCTCCCTGGAGCCTTCTCGTCTTCAGGCTGAAAAACCCCAAATCTCAGCCTGTCCTCCCAGCAGAGGATCTCCAGCCCTCTGATCATCTCTGTGGCCTCCTCCGGGCCCGCATCCGTGGCTGCTGTTCTTTCCAGCCCGTACAGAACGCGCTGGGGCGCCTGCCCGTTTTCTGCTCTCGGAGGGGGAAAACAATCAAGTTACATTTCCTTTGCCGCCCCCACAACCAGTGAAACTGGTTAACTACTCCTTTACGGGTGCGCAGACCTTGCCCGCCCGCGGCTGCCTTTCCCCCCGCCCGGGCCACGGCAGCTAAAAAGGACTCGAGAAGCCCCTCTTCCCGCCCCCCGCGGCGAGCCGGCCCGCTTCCCGGGGCAGCCCCGGCGGGTGTCGGACGAAGGGGATTCCCCCCACCGGGGCGGGCCCGGCCCGGCCCGGCCCTCCCCTCCCTGCGGGCCCGGGCATGACCGGGCAGAGCCCGCCCCGTCCCGCTCCGCTGCCGCCCGTGCTGCCGGGGCCGGCGGGCAGCGGCGTTGGGCGGCGCGGCCGGAGCGGAGCGCTGCGGGTGCCGGTGGCCATGGAAGGGGCGGGCGGAGCTCTGCGGGTGCTGGTGGACATGGACGGGGTCTTGGCCGACTTCGAGGGAGCCGTGCTGCGGGGTTTCGTGACCCGCTTCCCCCGGGAGCCGCGGGTGGAGCTGGAGGCGCGGAGGGGCTTCTCGGTGCGGGAGCAGTACCGGTGTCTGCGGGAGGACCTGGGGGTGAGTGCGGGGCGGGGGGCAGTGGCCAGGCTGCACGACGGGGAGGGGGGTCCTGGTTTCATAAACCTCTCCCTCCTTCCCTCTTGTGCCCTGCTGGGAGCCAAGGAAATCGCTGCCGACCCACCACGGCCGTGCAAAGCAGAGGGGAGGGTTGCTTTATTTTTTTTTTTTTTTAATTTAAGGGGATGCTGCAAAGGGTTGTTTCATGCTGGCAGCCTTATTTTGCGTAGTAATAATAGCAATATAGTAATAATTCTTCTTCCCGAGGGATTGCCAGCCCTTTACAGAGAGGTGTGTGCGCAGGAATGGGCAATGGGTGATTCTGTCATGAAACTGTTCGTTGAGCCACCTTCACCTTCAGCTTGTTCTTCACCTACTCATCAACGGCTCCTGCTATGTAGCAGTAGTAAGAACTTACCTAAAGCTCTCTGAGCGCTCTACGAGTGTTAATGTAGCAAGAAATACAAAAATATATACAGTTAATAAACCCCTGTATCAATATCATTGCCTCTGCATGCTCCGGCAAGCAAAGCGCACGGTAGGTAAGCGATCTGGAATAGTATATAAAAAGCTTGTGGTACACCCTACATCTGTGCAAACTGTTGCTATTTTTAATGTTTGCTAATGACTGAATGAATATCAGAGACATTTGCAAGGCAAAATTCAAAATGCTGTGAATCCAGACTTCGCGCTTCCTTCAAGTTACCACAGGCCAGTCGGGGGCTCTGAAGCGAAGGACGGATGCTGACCCAGGCTGTGCCGCACGCTTTCCCTCAGAAGTTCATTCCTAATTTTAAGATCCTGTACTGAGCCTGTAGATTTTTTTTACTGCTAAGAAATGACAACTCACAATAATTTCCCTCCTGCTCCGTAGGGAGGTACAGGCTCCTGCGCTACTGTGATGGACAGGAGCACTGGGTCCGGGCAGCGTTTCCACAGGCTCCAAACTGTCTGAGCTCTAATCGATGACGATTGATCCTTGAAACTTCCCAGAACTAGTAACTTGTAAATAAAGGCAGTAGGCATGATTTGTTTATCATCTTACATAAATGAACATGATTTATTGCTTAAGTACTCCTTAAATGAATCCCATTTGGGTATACTGGGACAAAAAAAATGCAAGTAATTTAAGGGGTCGTGGCTTTTTATGCATTCTTATTTGGATGGGCTACAATCTGATCTGTCCTGAAAGTTGTGCTCTGTTCTATTTCTGGCATTCCTGTTCCCTAATTTGGTTCATGCTCATCCCGTTCCTTCCCAGACCTTAGGTGTGTCGATGAAATAACTAGGTAACTGGTTTGAATCCCACGCAGATCATCATCAGCAGAAAGCTCTTATCTTGCTGTTCGTTATTAGCCTGGCATCCTAAGGAAATGAGGTTTATGTAATCGTGCTGTATGTCTGCCTCCTCCAGTAACCTCTGGATCTCTGGGCTGGTTTAGGTACATTTGGCAGAACAAGAAAGTTTTAAAGTTTTGAAGCTCCTTCAGGTTTTATGTAAATACCACGGCTGGTTAAAACCAGCGACCTCGCTAGTTCTGCCGTGGCAGTGCTAGGTGTCTGTGATGCAGGAGAATCCCCGCAGGAGAAGGTCGCTCCTTGCCCCGGGGCTGCAGGAAAAGCCTCGGCAGGAGCCGGCTGCCCGGACCCCAAGAGCGGCTCATTCCCCCCCTGTGCCCGGGGGTCTGTGGGGCTGCCTGTCCCTGCAGGGAAACCAAATATGCTGTTGAAAGGAGGGGACCAGCCTGACACCGAGCTCGTTGTGGCAGGGGTCTGCTCTCTCTGGCCACCACCAGCCAGAGGGTTGAGATAGCGTCGTGACGGGGTGTGGGAACCACTGCGACGGTGGCTTGTTTATTGCCCTCTTACCAAGTGCTGTTGAGGCTTTGCTAGCGCTGGGCAGCTGCCACTTGAACTATTACCTTGCTTTTTCTTTCTTTTTTCATCCTAAGTTGATCATTAATTGTAAATCCATTTCACTTACAAAGTATTTTGCTCAAGACTTTCTTTACTCTACTTGTCTATCCGGTCCTCTGTGTGGGGCAATTTTGTTGATGGGGATTTATCTCCTGAGCATTTCGGTTGTGCTACGTGGCCCCAGACAGCTTCACAAAAGGATCCGACATCTCCAGCAGTGGCAAGAATTTCTAGAATTATCTTAAGTATTGCAGATGGGAAAGCTTAGGGATAGATGTAATTCCTCCAATTTTGTATCCCAGTTGTTATATTGCTAATGGAAGTTAAATGCAAAGGTTCAGCGACGATGGGATGAGAATGAGGAAAGAAAACTGTTTTACTTTCTTTTTCTAGTAACTTTTTTTTTTTTTTATTTTGACAAATGGCTTTTGATTCTGAGAATCATCAAATCAAATTTCTTTTTCCGGCAAAGCCAGACTTTTTTGTGGCACAGTGGAAACTTGCCAGTTTCTAGTGTCTTGCTGTAGGATAAAAGAGCTTTCGGGCACAGGCCCTGATTTGGTAATTGAATCTCCTTGGGAAGAGCTCCAGGGAATTGTTGCTGGGATCAGCGAGCCTTTGCATGGGGATCTGGGCAGATCTGATTGCCACATCTTCACCGAGACTCCCAGCCTCTTCTGATTTGCATGTGAAATCTGGCAGTGCTTCCAAATTTCTGGCTGCTGATTTATTTACGAGTATTTGTAAATTAGGATGGCTGAGTGAGCACTGTCATCTGGGAGACTTGTTCAATGCTGCCTCCTTCTCCTTGCTGCTTCATTGGAATGGTTTTCATGTTGATGTTGCACTGGTGATACAGGGCAAGGAGACCATCAGCCGGACTGTACAGCAATCTGGTACAATTTCTAAGCAGAGGCTGCCAGTCCGCCTTTCAAGAATACTTACCAAGAACTGAGTTTTTCCAAATTGTTCGCTGGCTTGGGGAAGGTAAGACTTGAACGCTTGCGGAAGAATGCTAGCTCGGCACCGCTGAAGTTCACTGTATGCCCCCAGGGAAGGTGAGATTTATGTGTCTTAGGGCAGAAGAGATACTGGAAGCTTAACTTCTCTGCCAGAGAATGAAACCTCCGTCTGGAAGTGGACTTGGCCCTTAACTCTGCTGCTGCTGCTGTGGGTGCATTGTCAGGATGGGCTGTGCGATAAGAGGAGCCGGCTGCTCTGACCTGCATGGAAATGCTCTGATGTAACACCCAGGCCACTGAAGCGTCACTGGGGTAGCAGCTTTTAAAATTAACTAACCAGAGCTGGATTCAAACCAGTGAACCTCCTAATAGTAAAAGGCGCAGGAATGTCTTATCAGTAAATTTAAAAAAAAAAATAAATAAATACTGGAAAGACAGTCCTTCCAAGAGGCACGGAAATTGCCCCAGAAATCCCACTTTTCCTTTTAGAGATTAAAGATGCCACTGTACTAAATCATTAAATTCCTTTTACCTTTTTGCACCATTTTTGGCCACTTTAGCCTGGGCAAACATTGCTCCTCCAGTAATCTTGCTTCTTTCTCACTTACTTAAAAATGATTATAACCGGAGAGAACCTCCTTTCCCACCTGTTTGTCGTGACTTCTCCGATGTGTGTGGTGTCCCACGTGTGTGTGTGGAAGGTGGGTTTACCACCGAGGGCAGGTGCAGAGGGAAAAGGGGTAAAGCTGTGATCCCCTTAACCGTGCTGCTCCATCCACTGCTGAGGTGGTGCGTGCCAAGTCCGAGGAGTGGAGCGGCTGGTGGGACCCACCAGTGTCACCACCAGACCCAGGCAAGCTGGGGCACGTAGGTCAGCTCACGAAGCCGAAGGTTCTTGGGGCAGCACAGGGATCCACCTCTGCTGCGGTCTCACACCCCTTTGAGTAGACTTTGCACCAACACGTTACCACAGAGGACCCACTGTCCATGCTGGAGTCAGGATCTTCTCCTTTAGCGACTCTTATTTTAGCGTGTGATTGAAAATTGTAGAAAGCAGCAGAGAAATGCAGTTTTCCTAGCTCTCCTGTCCTCTTCCTTCCCTCTTGCTGAGCTGTTGCGGTCTGAAAGGATTAACCCCAAATGCGTGGGTGTGCTGACCCGGCCCCTCCGCTGCGGATGGTAATTAGCACGGTCACCACATTGCCCTGTTTGCTCTGAAGGAAAAGGCGGCTGTTGGGTAGCACGTGGGTCTGCCCACGAATCCCTGGTAAATTCCTGAGCCGTAAGGAAATGTCAGTCAAATGCGACAGAGGAGCAGAAGCCTCAAACTTGTTCCTTCGATTTTCACAAGAGTTAGTAGGGAGAGACGTGCTGGGCAGGGGTGAGGGGTGAGCTCTCCCTCGCTCAGACGTCAGCGAGTCGAGCTGTGGACCAGCGCTGCGGTGGTGGTGCTGCGCACGGAGCGGCTGGTAGAAACAAAGCCAGCTCAGGAGCAGCTCTGCCTCCTCCCTCCCAACAAGCCACCGAGAGTAACTTCTCGTTCTTGTGTGCCTGAGCTGGACTTTTCCCAGAACCCTAAAGGTGAGAAACTTTGTGATCCTCTCCTGGTGTGAAGCCTCACCTCACTCTCTAAAGCGCTGTCCCTGTGACGGCTGTTGCGCACGGGGTAACCGGACAACTCTTGTGCTCAGATAAAAGCGCGGGCATTGCTCACTGTGCTCCTGTCTCTTGCAGGCTAAGGTAGCCAGTATCTACGAATCTCCTGGCTTCTTCCTAGAGTTGGATCCAGTTCCAGGAGCCCTTGAAGCTATGCAGGAGATGATCCGCCTGCCGGAGTAAGGACACTTTGCACGCTGCAGCCCTGTTCCATTCTCTTATGCACTTTTCCCTCGCTGCTAATTGAAGGCTCTTTCTTTTCAGCACTGAAGTCTTTATTTGCACAAGTCCTCTCCGGAAATATGAGCACTGCATCGTGGAAAAGGTGGGAGAGAGAATTTATTTTACTGATTTTAATGCCGCTTTTGCAAAGCCTTGCTGTTTCATACCACCCCAGTCAGAGTCATTCATTTATGAAGACGGTGGCCGGCGCAGGCTGCCAGGGTTCCCCACCAGCCCTCTGCCCGAGGGGCAGCCGCCTGGACGCAGTGACAGCATAAGGACGGGGAATCTCGGAGTGCCACCTGATGCCAGCCTTATCGCGGGGCACGTGAGCCCCGTCCTCTTGGAGCTGGCCTGTGACACTTGGGCTCCAGCAAAGGAACTGCCGCAGCATGGCCCACGGGGATAGGATATTCCCAGGGGATTCCAAGCTGGAGGCTCCTCAACCCACACAGCCTCACTCTGTCTAAATCCAGAGCCGGAGATCTCCAGCTCGTCCTGAGAGGCCAATGTGGAGTTAAGAGGGGGCTGTAGCGTTGGAATTGGCCCTGTTTGCCACTGGTGCAAGAATGGAGGGGAGGACCTCAATCGCTGGGATGACTTAGATGGGCACAATCCACGTGCTCGGGGTGAGCAGGCAGCGCCGCTCGCAAACCTGACAGCGATTAGGCACAGCAACCGCCATACTGACTGAAGGCCGTTACAAGTACAGGTTAAATCAGTGTCCTGGGCCACAGGCAGCCTCCGTGTGGGGACTCCCAGACACAGATGTAGGTTTATGGGGGAAAAGATTGCTGTACTCAGGCTGATCTGACTTGAGCAATGTGCAAACTGAAAGTGCGGCAGAACTTTATCCTCTCTTATTTCTTGCCTCTGCAGTATAAGTGGGTAGAAAAACATCTGGGACCCGAGTTTGTGGAGCGGATTATCCTAACCCGAGATAAGACCGTCGTATCTGCTGACTTGCTGTTTGATGACAAGGATACCATCAGAGGTTTGAAAAGCGTTTGTCTCGCTTTCTGTTAGCTGGGGAGGAAAACCCCCAGCTGACTCCAGCTCTCCTCCCCTGCCCTCCTCAGGCGCAGAGCTGAACCCGAGCTGGGAACACGTCCTCTTTACCTGCTGCCACAACAGGCACCTCCAGCTGCAGGCACCGCGCCGGCGGCTGCTCTCCTGGGCAGATGACTGGAAGGGCATCTTGGAAAGCAAGCGCAGGCAGTAATGCGACACGGGGATGCTGTGCTCTTCCTGCTGGCAGGGAAACCCCTTCCCAGGAGGCAGCGAGCGCCGTCACCCGGGCAGGGACACTAACGGGGGGTCGGTTATAATAAGAAATGAGCTGCCCTTGTTAGACGTGCTACAGGGCTGGCTTCTCTCCAGGTTTCTGGAAGATTGCTCTGCATTCAGTCAGTTCATCTCTGTAGAGTTGTTTTGGATGTTTGCTGTTGGTGAAGAGAAACTATAAAATACAAGCAGTTGTGTTTTTTGGTTTTGGTTTTTGTTTTTTTTTTTTGTGCTTGTGTGTTTGTTTTGGGCTGGCTGGGGGCAGAGGGGGGAAATAAAAAGAAGAAGTAAAGCTGTTGAAACTTGAGCATACACAGCATGGGTGTCTGTCAGGGAGCGCTGTGCTCAACAGCCAAACTCTTTTAAATTTTATGTATTTAGCCACCCTGGCTTTTGGGTTGCCTTTTGCATCATTGGCTGATAATGAAAGGAACAAGCTGGCATCAATTTCTGCCCCATGTGCATGAGTAAGAGTGGGCGAAGGCTGGGCTGCAAGCGCTGTAGAGAAATATTTATGAGCTTATACAAAACTGTTTACACAGCATTTAAGTTAATGTTTTATTAAGAGAAGGTTTTACAAGACAGCTGTTCTCATGAGCCAGACTGCCATGAGCCTTTTTTTTTTTTTTTTTAAAAACCTTCACCTTTCTCACCAGTGGTAATGAAAGAAAAAAACACTTTCCCCTTCCTGATTTATAGGACAGTTGCAACCTGCCCTGCGTACTGATTTACTAGGCGGGTGCCTATGCCATGATGATAGGATGGCATGTTTAGTACCAACAGGATGCAGTAAGGTTGCAAACTGCCAGAGCAGGGAAACACCTTTCTTCTGCAGGAGGAATAAAGTTCATTTGACATTTCAGTTATTTGAGTTGACACTGAAGAGGAGAGCTGCAGCAAAACCAGTCAGGAACTGGAGAGGACATAAGCTGCCCAATAACCCAAGCAGAACCCCCCTTAATTGCTGGGAAGGGTTATCTGTGCAAGCTGGGTGCTGGGCTGCACTTGGCAACCTGTTCTCCAACAGCCATGACATGTTTTATTTTAAACATTAGCTTGCAGTTTTTCCACTGACATGGCAGTGCTGTACCGTTCTCTTTACTAACTAAAATCCAGTGCTGGTATGACCAATTTCCCTCTTTAATGTCATTCTTGACACACTCTTGACCTGCTGAGCAGAAAGTGGAGGCCTGGCAAAACAGAGGGAGGTCTCCCTCTCAGCAGCTCTGCTGCTCTGACAGCTTCAGTCCTTGGGGAGAGGAATCCCCACCGCTGTGTGTTTGCTGAGATTCCTGGCCTCTTCCACTTGCAGCGGTGTGCAGTAATCCTCCAGGAAGACAGTTGCCAGATTACTTAACCTTCTGTTGGCTGAGAGAGAGAAGCGAAGCATGCACTCCACCACCGGGAGAGCCGTGGTCTGCTGGCGCGACTGTGGTGTTGTCAGGTACATCAGTGTCGTGACTGCCGACATGACCGTCTCCTCGTTGGAGCTGGAGAGGCAGTTGATTACGGGCTCTACCCCATTTGCCTCCAAGATGTAGTCTTTGTTAGTTTTATCCAGGCACAGGTTACAAAGACCACCTGAAACAGAAAAGAAAATGTCTGACATGTGCAAGACAAACTCTTCTCTCCACTCCCTCATCTTTTTCATACTAAGATTCAAATTCACTGCTGATCCATTTTTTCTAATACAGAAATAAGCATCCAGATCTTATGTCAGATTTGGATGGAAAATTCTTAACAGCCTCCTGGGCAACGTTTCTTGATTCTTTCCAGAGATTTTCCACCAGAACATTCCTCCTCCTGTATGTCATTAGAGGGCACTATTACTGCTGGACATAACCTCTTCCATAGAACGAAGAATTCCAGTATCACTTAACCCTAATGGAAGCTACAAGCCAGCAGTTTGCTGCAGATGTTTTTGAGAACAGAGATAACAGTACTAGCCAAGAGGTACAGAACATCTGTACTTGAAATCTTAAGGTGCAGCCATACCTTGGCATAGCGCAGCCACAAACCTTAAAAATCAAATATATTATCATCTCACGGAATCAATCACAATTAGGATCTGGACCCTTAGCTTATGTTCAGGCCATGACAAATCACCATAAGGCAGTTCCTTGGAGGACTTATTAAAGTGTTTCAAGTCAGTACTCTAGAAGGCTGGTTGTCAATAGCAGAATGACAACATTGGACCTGTACATTATACAGAACAAAAATTATGTATTAATGACTGCTTCTCTGTAGGAGAGATTTCATTAAAAAGACATTCAGCTAGTGCTTACTTACACTTGGAGGGGGGATCCTTTCCAGAAAGCATCTTCTTTAAGCACAGCAGCTCTATTAAGATGAAGGGGAGATGCCTCCCTCCTACCCCTCTCCCCATGCCACTCATTCTCTGCTAATCGAGGTCATATCAGCACAGCACGGGGCTGTTCTTGCAGCACAACTATCTTCCTCTCAGGGGGGAGATTAACCACCAAACCGAAGCACCAGGCCCAGCGTCCCCTGGCCCGTCAGCCCCTTACAAGGGTGTTCAGGTGCAGTCCTTACCAATCGCAAACTCCACGAGGCTCTCGTTGTCTTCGGTGAGCGTGTCAAGGAACAGATCCAGCACCTGAAGCTGCCGGAGGTACTCGTAGTTTTTGGGATCGTAGGCGAAGTTGGCCAGGTTTGCCAGTACCTGCTCCTTGGCCTCTGCAATGGAGAAGCGAGAGGTGTGTGAGGAAACACGCTCAACACGAGCAGTATTAGCGGGGAGCAGAGCCGGGGGTTACCTGTGCTCTCTGTCACCTGGAACTCAGTGACCAGGGCCTGCAGGTACTCCAGCCGCCCCAGCTCCATCGCGGGCCCAGCAGCCATGCCATGCCCTAAGCTCAGCCGCTAAACGCTCGGCGCCTGTGAGACACCCCGCTTTCGGCTCTCCCTTCCCCCGGGCACCTCGCGGCGGGCCGGTGCTCGCCCACGGCCGGCGGGCAGGAGACGAGCCAGCGGCGAGGCGAGCAGCGCCCGGCAGCCGCCATCTTGTGGGCGTGGCGCGGCGGGTGGCTGCGCGCCTCAGGCGGGGATCATGGCGGCGGCGGCGGCGGCGGCTCCTCCTCCTCAGCGGGCGGCGGGGGTGGCTGCTGTGAGGCGGCCGCGGGTCGAAAGGCAGCGGGCTGCCGAGCCTGGGGTCCCCGGGTGCGGTGTGGGGCGGCAGGCGAGCGCCTTGCGGGGTGTTTCCTCCCCCGTGGGCCGGGTAACCCGGTACTGATCACATCAAAGAAACGAGCGTGCATCGTGGTGTTGGGTGTGTGGCAAAACTTCCACGTTTAAACACTTTGCTCTGGAAAGGAGCGAGCCTTTCCTCCCTCACTCGTTATTTACTGAAAAATTCTTCACGTGTGTGAACTTTAGACTTTATTTCCCGCTCAATTTCAATACCGCTGTCCTTCCAGGTTCTCCTGAGTTAGTTGTGGTGGTGGATGAACCCCGAGCTGCTGCCCAGGCAGTACCGCTGCCGGATGGCTTCCCGGCCGAGGGGCTCGCCGCACGGAGGAACCACATCTGGACCGAGCCGCTCGCTGGGCCTCGGCGTCTCTGCGAGCGGTGGGTGTAAAATACGGGATGTGCGGATGGTAACGGCATGGCTGGGGCAGTCGGGAGGGCAAAGGTGGGGAAACGTGATGAAGGGAGTAAAGGGTTTAGTTAGTTTCAGTTTGAATATGGGATTGCAGCTCGTGGGCTAAAGGAGGACAATGGAAAGAGATTTTTTTGCCTTTTGTGAAATGGCAAAAGGATTAGAAGCTGAGGGAAAAGGTAAAAAGACGGCACAATACATGCGTGGTGAAATAAATTACCTGGAGGAAAAAAAATGAAGCGAAGCCAAGCAGGAGCGAATTAAACCAGCGGCAGGTAGTTCCACCCTGGTTGTACAATGCCCTGGCCTAAGCACAAAGCAGAGCAATTACATGATTCTGAACTACCACAGTTCCAGTGAAACCGCTGTGATTATAAGCGCTACAAGTGGATTCAATTGTGGTTCGTGTCATGTAAATATTTAAGGTAAAAGTACATAAACATCATAAATGAGGGGATGGACTCTGAAGAAATTTGTGTTGCTTTTATTGAAGCAATGAAATGAGTGAACATTCTGTAGGTAAGGTAGGAAACAGGCTGTGAGCGGATGTTGTCTTTTGTATTATCTCAAATGCAGTTGATTTTCATATTAAGCAAATTGAATGTGGACTGATCTGCCAAATATGTGGCATCAGTGTCAAGCATGTTGGGCTGATAATCTCTCCTACCACACAGCTGGGTGTAGTAGAATATCTGCCCATGACCACATTAAATAGAAGGATGAACAAAGAAGCTACACTGAATGCAGTAATGTTAAATCTTTACAATGGTGTGGGAAGACAGAGAATGTGAAAGCAAAGGTATTTATTTCTACCTAGTATAAAAGTTTAAGCCAGGCCCGTGCTAGCAATTTCAACTCTTACAATTGTCAGTATATATATGTATATGTTTGTATGTATCCGTGTATGTATGAAACTGATCAGCAAAGGTGCTATAGACTACTTCTATATTAGAATGTTTTGCTAGTGTATTAACAAATCTCTTTTAATGTATGCCTTTGTAAGTGGTAAGTGTTGACATACTTAAAAGCCACATCTGTCGTTACACAGAAAGTGAATGACTAATGTGAGAAAGCAGGAGAAGAGAAAGCAAACATGGAGGAGCTAGTCAGTACAAGGAAAAGTGATTAAGGATATTGAGACCAACTAATGAGGGGTGAAAAAACAATATTTAAAGAGGAAAAGTGCAATGACTTCTGTTTATAAGTACTACATCTGTGGAAAGTCAGTATAATTTTGCATGCACAGAAGCAGTAGGAACTTTGTCCCCTGGAGTGGTTTTGCAGGCAGCAGTGCTTAGAAAAGGCTGGTGTCTGCACTGGCTGAGTTTCAGGTCAAGCATCTCCAGGTCACACTTGAGTGCGTGGCAAGAAATAACCAGGAGGAGAGGAACACCTGGGCTTTTCTCTCTGGGAACTGCGAGCTGTGCTTCTTCTAGCCTTTATCTTGCATTTGAGTTTAATCAAAGCTGGTTAAGACATGTGAGAAACATTTCCCATTTAATTTGCTGTGTTGGAGCTGCCTCCTGGAAGAGAATTTGATAACATCCCCTGGTTTTGTAGTCCTCAGAGATTTTCTGCAGGAGTTGCAGACCATATTAGTACTGCTTACATGACCTGTTTTGTTACCAGCTGTGTACTTGTTGTCTTTGTGCTGGCTTACTGTGGGGAGTTTGTCCTGATCATCCAGAAAGATCACTTGGCAGTAGGCAGTTGGCTGGGGTACGTAAGCCTCTTGCTCAGGCAGTTTACTCACCCAGTATCGGCTATATTGTTTAATTGTCTGAATGCTCCAAGCGCTTGCTGTTTGCCAGAATAGTTAGCTTGGAATGGGCTAGTATAGCTGGGGTATTCACAGCTTCAGGGGCTAGCCTAGTGGCATTGATAACACACCAAAGTTAGAATTCAGTAAATTTTCTTCTCTAGTAATGTTTCTTTTCTTGCAGTTACTAGCCAGGTCTGCAAACAGCATGCCAAGCTCTTCATTTAAGTGATTTTGCATTTCTGAAGTGTTGTAGACTAAGTTTACTGTGACCTTTCTTTTGGTTTTTATTAAACTTTTCCAAGAATTACATTGGCAGAATATCTAAGGCTTTTAAGGATCATGATCTTGCAGTATTTCAGTGTGAACTTCCTGGTGAATGTTTCATTGCAGTAAGGAAAGGTGCTTGTTGCAAAAATGCTTACCTTGCAAGGTTAATGAGACCTTAAATGATAAAGGGAGCAGGAAGGGGCAAGAGGGGACCAGGCAAGCGAGGAACATTTATTTCTGGTCAACCTTTGCTCTGCTGGTTCTCAGAGGTTTGTAATCTGGTTGAGGTGTTGGTGTTTGTCCATAATTTAAGCCAGGATTATTTTGCTGTCTGTAGGTGTTAAAAAAAAAACAACAAACCTGCTTCAGGGGGTAGTGGTAATTAAGCTGTGGTTGCCTTGCATAATGGGATGACCTTAAACTAATGAAAGGAACTTTTATTGCTTTATTTTTCTTCTGGGCCTCAAGATTCTTAAGAACTGAGTATTGCTGCTCCTGTATGATAGCTCGGGGGGGAGAATATTTATTATACTGTAGCATACTCACTACGCATGGTCCCTTCAATTACGCTTTACAAAGCTTCTGCTCAAGGCAGCTTGGAGTTCAGCTTGAAAAGAGAGGCAGGAGAGGAGAGCTGTGGAACAGGAGAGGAGTGGGGTAGTTTTCTCTATTACGGGAGCTCAGACATCTTATTTACCTCGAAAACACAGCCTAAAATGTTACCTCTTCTCTCTCCAAGATTTGTTTCCAACCTGTGGGTTGTGGATTACTTCTGAAGGGTCGGTGGGAAGGAACCAGGGGAGACAACCTTGTTTCCAGGCAGCATAAATTCTGTAAGGCTGTTAGAAAGTTATTTTGTCAACAAGTTGAGAAACGTTAAGATAATGGATTTGTGAATTCATTGTTTTTCTTCCCAGAAATATCTCTCTGCCTCTGCAAATAAGGCCCAGTCACCCTGATGTTGAGTCTGGGAGTATCAAAAAGCAGTTCTATAAAGCACTGTCCTAACTTTCTGTCCTAAATTATCTTGCACTGCTGTGCCCAGATAAGAAATAGTCAAAACTGAGATTTCTTTGCCATGGTGTATGGGGAGCTGATCTCTGTGTGTCAGTTTCAGTTGGCGAGTCCCCCCTGCCCCGTATCGTGCAAGCGTGAATTAGACTGTATATTTGCTTGCTTATGAGCCAGCTAGAGCTAAATCATTGCAGATAGAGCTGTTGGCTCCACGAAGGAGATGCATTCTATTGCTCCTTCAACTAACCTTTGTTTGCCTGTGGTAAATTGTGATGGGTTGTAGCTTACACCGTCTCTTGCCTGTTTTGCCCAGGACATTTGTAGCATTGTGAGGATTTGGGACTATATGACCCCATATTTCTGGAATAAACCAGAAAGAGAATATAGAAAGGTGATCAGAATGTAAAATTTAAGAATTACATAAAAAAAAAATGGCAATCTGTTCAGCTGCTTAGCTGTTTTATTTGCAAAAGCTAGAAGAGGTTTTGGACCTGATCCCTTTTCATTGGTTGGTTTGAGAGGGAGAAAGCCCCATCTTTTCCCCAGGAATGTACAGCAGTCATTTTTTCTGTAAGCTGAGGAGCACCAGTCCCTGTTTACTTTTTAGTTATGGACCGTGTGAGCATTACACAAGTTAATAAACACGTGTGACAAGAGGTTAGGTATGTTATGTCTCCCAGTAGTCACCTTATTTAAGTATATGTTTGATCAGGAAATGCAAAGCCTACTGGTTCAGTAATCCTAGAGCAGTACTGAAATATAGATACTCCTGAGTGGTGGGAGCACGAGCCCTTCTGAAGGGCTAATCCTCTTCCTGTGTAAAAGCCAGCTGTGAAGCCATTATAGTCTCTGAAGACTTTGGAGTCAGTTTTCTAGTGGTTTCATCTATTGTGTTTTTTTGTTTGTTTGTTTGTTTGTTTTGTCTGGGGAGCCCACAGCTGTGATGAAAACTGTGGGTTTGTAGCTAAGAATTTAATATGACAGTTCTCAAGATAAGCACTGCGGTTGAGTGGAAAGCTGTTGCTTCTTCCATTTCATTCCCATTTTATGCTTCTGTCTTTCTGATGGTTCTAATGTGTTGAGTAATCTTCATATCCAGTGCTTTGTGAGTATCTGCTTCTGTCAGATCAGAAATGATACAGAATATAAACACTTTGCAACTCGAGCTGATGATGGGGGAGGCTGGAGGTTGATGCAGCTCTCATCTTAGTACTTAGAAGTGTAACTCCCAGGAGCGTAGCAAGAAAAGCCGCTTACAGTCATGGCTGTGTGGATGTGAAAGTCAGTAACACTGACTCTTCTCAGTATATTTTCTCCACAGATTTATTTGTAAGTCATGCTTGTGCAAACTGCTCTATAATGAGAATGCTGGTGTAATGAAGTCTGAGAGTCTAAGACTAAAGAGCTAAATTCATTTACACAAGGGGGAACTACAGTAGCTTTGAATTTGGCCCTATATAAGGATACATACACTTATTCCCAGGTCTAGTAACACCTTCCCTGTCTGCCCCTACCCCCAAAAAAAACAAAGGGTCCCAGTTAATGCTGGAAAGAAGTGTATTTAGACAAGCCTTGAATCCTATTTTATGATATATCAAGAACCAATTGAGATATCACTAGTTATACAACGGACGCGCTCTGAGTTTTGGGGTTTTTTCTATTTGGTGCTCTGGAGTTGAACCGTTGAGGCTTTGAAAATGTCCTTGGCATGAAGAACTCATATGTGTACCACGTAGGAGAACGTGTTTTATCTTACTAGAGACTTGGCTGAGTTCTGCAACCTATGCAGCAGCCTCCACATAATATTTAGAGATGTGGAAAATAACAACACACTTCCTGTGGAAAGTGTTTGTCTTGCCACCCCCTACATGTGAAGCAATCGGGAAAATTCATATAAGTCTGCAACAAAAATGCATGTTCAGATGAGGCAGTTATACTTCTTTGTGACAGAACTACCATTGTGCATAGCCATTAATACATATTGTCCAGTGCTACCAGCTGCAATGTGTATGTGAAATTCCAGTGACTTCTTAAAGGCACTGACTTAAACCAATTGATCTGACACAGCTTTTGTCTCTCAGCTCTGGTTACCATGGCTGTTATCCCATGGTTTGCTTTAGGAAAGCGCAGTTCTCTTTGTCCTTTGGCTCTTCGGCTGGTGCTGGGTTCTGGGCTCAGCCTGTGGTCTGGATCGCTCACGTGGAGTCTGACAGTCTCACGGAGTGGAAGTGCAGGGCAGAAGGATGATGACAGTTGTGGAAAGCAGATGCTTGTTTTCTCATCTGCCATCAGTGCTGGCCCTTGTGTAGCTTTGTGCAGGCCACATGATTGTGTTCCTCTTTTTTTTCTTCTTTTCATATGCTTGTGATGTACATGACTGCTGGAGGGGATTGACTCTCAGACAGTGGTTCAGTTGGCATTTCATTGTATTGATTTCTGGAGGGATTATCTAAAGGTACTTTTGAAGCCTCTTTCAATTTGTTTTTTTTTTCCAGAGCGAAGAAGCTGAGCCCCATGAATAGTGCAGCTGATATCAGGAAGAAACTGGAGTTGTAGAAGACGTAGTGGAAATCACTAGTTATGTCCACCAGGAGACCTGAAATAGAAGCCACAGCTTAGTAGAAGAGAAGATGTGTACTAAAGGCAACTGGGTGACATTTACATAAATGTTAAACCTAAATCATTCAGCAAACTGCCATATACAATAGATAAGCATTCATAGAGAGTTAAGAGAGTTAAGTTCTCTTCTCTGGATTCTAGGGATCGTTTGGGTTTTTTTTGTAATCACCACACAGGTGATGTTTCTGCTTCTGTATGAAGTATTTCTCAATACACAGAAAAATCAGGAA
Source organism: Vanellus vanellus (assembly GCF_965231255.1). Lineage (NCBI taxonomy): Eukaryota > Metazoa > Chordata > Aves > Charadriiformes > Charadriidae > Vanellus > Vanellus vanellus. The sequence goes on from NC_138922.1 coordinate 7,708,705, forward strand.
AGAAAGGAAATTTTAACTTTTCCCCAACCTGCTGATTCATTTTGTTTGCTCAGGAGAGGACTCCTGTGCCACTGTCACTCACTGGATTTTGTAATGAGTGACCCTGTTACATTCCAGGTCAGAAAATAGAACAAATAAATAGAGAAATCTCTCAAAAATTGACATGTTCGGGTCTCTAAACTGAAAACTTATCTCTAATAGTGTGTAATCCAGGAGAGGAAAATTCACAGCACAGCAAGCATTATGACTAACATTAAGTGCCCTCAGTGTAAAACGCTTAGAAGTGTGATACATCAAAAGAGTACTTTAACAGTAATGTTAGAGATGGAAAGAAGATATTCAGGTCAAATATATGATGCCTTCTCTATAGGCTGCTTATTTATATGGAAATACTGGAATAATGTTTGCTTGTATTCTTCAGTAAAGAGTGGTGATATTTCTTTTCATAGTGCTCTTTTCTTTAGCAGATTTTAGGACTACAAATAGAAATGGAGCTGCTTTTACTGTACTTTGTTTTCCCATCTACCACTCCTATCAGAGGTGTCCAAGAAAAGACCTTTTTTGAACTTTGAGAAAAAATGACCGACACAATAATGCCAGGGAGTACAATGAAATATGGTGCATGTTATCATCCTATTCTTAGACCAGACATTATTTTCCTGCTGAATGGCAGACAATTCACTGTCTGGAGAACTGAAGCCCGAATTGAGATTCATGCTCAGGTTCACATTTTTTGCTTGTTAGTCTTTTGAATTTGCTGCTGTACTGCAGGAGCAGGTGCACCTTAGGCAGGCCACTTAGTGGCATTTGGAGTAAATTGTGGAAATCACTGTAATATGGAATGTAATGTGTTGGGACAATGACTGTGAAATCTGTGAATAATTTATTGGATTGAGTGTCATAAGTAGCTCCTTTCTTGTTGCCAGAGAAAAAGAAATACATTCTAGAACTCAGAAAGAACAGTGAACAGAAGCTTTTACTATAAGGCTCTTGAGTAATGTAGACCTGGTAATAATTCTGATCACAGTTAATTTGTTTAATGGGATGTTCACCATTCTTTGAGACTTCGTAGATGAAACGATGCAAACTAGCAAAGCAGTGAAATAGTTCACAGACAGCAAGATGCTAGCACAGTAATTCCTCTCTGTATCTTGCCACTCACTGAGAAAAAGCTCTCATCACTCCCATGCCTGTCAAAGCTGCCTGCCAAGCGGGTAGCTTTTGCACTGGCTGCTGTCGCTGCAGTGACACTTGGGCAGCTGCAGAAATGACCCTCTTTCAGCTGTGAGAAGGGGCTGATCATTGCTTTCCAACTCTCCCTTTTATTTTGCTCCCTGCATAACTCACCTGCTTGCATGGGTTTAAAAACTCCCTCATTTCTCCTCTTTATGCTCCCAAACATTTGTCACCAGTGTCTAAATGACCGATTTTCCCTTGCCTGCTTGAATAGCTTCTCTCACCTGTGAGAGGGGGTCCGATGAGGAGCGTGACACTCTCCAGAACAGTGAAGAGCCCTAAAGCACTTGAGAACCTGTCCATCTCCACCACATCCATCAGCACCTGGAAGGTGAGTGCCCCGATGCCACTCATGGCTATACTGAGGATGACACAGTAGATGATGAGCGCGCTGAACTCGGCTGAAATGACACAAATGAAATTGCTCAACCCACAGAGGAGCGCAGCCAGGCTGAACAGGTAGATGCGTCTCCCTGTGAAGACTCTGTGTCCTGAGAGCAGCCCTGTCAAAGGGCGTATGAAAATGTTGATGAACCCGATAATGGAGATAAGGAGGGCTGCCCTGCGTTCCTCCACCCCATTCTGGATGGCATAGGGCACAAGGTAGACATGGGGTAATGCAAACCCCATCATCATCCAGGTCACTCCAATGGTGTAAATCTGGTAACCTTTGTTTTGACAGAAGATGTCAAAAGCCAAGTGCTTCTGCAGCATCTGGAAGCATGCAGTCCTTCTGGTTTGCTGCTGGAGCTTGAGGTGGGGAGAAGATGCTCCATTGGACAGTTGTGCCCCTTCTGCTCTTCTCCCTGGCTCCTCTGCAGGCTTGGGTGACTGTAGTGGTGACTCTGATGCAAGCTGAACTGGTCTCATGATGGCTCCACAAACACAACAGTTCAATAGTATTCCTCCAAAGATAAGAAAAGTGTTTCTCCAGCCCATCTCATCCAGCAAGTATTGAGAAAGCAGTGGCCACAGCGTGAAACCGAGAGAGACGCCAGTGGATGCCATGGCGTTGGCCAGCGTTCGCCACCGTACAAAGTAGTAGCCCAGCACAGTCACTCCTGCCTGGAAGCTGAAGCATGATCCCAGACCTAAAGGTAAGAATGAAAGAGAAAATGCAGTACACGATCCCTCTGCCTTGTCTTAAGGGGTGAAAAGACCCCAAATCCAGAGTGTACCCACAGGTGACTTCATCTACTACTGAAGCATTTCCTTGCCTGTCAGGCTGCACAACCCCGAGTGATTAATACTCAGAAACCCCACACAAGGGATGAAGAAGGATCTTGTGTGTGTATTAAACTCCTTGTGTTCTTGGGTATACTAAATACACTGATCTAAGCTGACATTTGTCTGGGGCATGCTGCCATTCCTAAAATTATTATGGAATTGTTCATTAAAAGCTTGTTTTTTATACTGTGTGCAACAGTGTGGCTTTCCTGACACATTCATCAGGGCTCAGGGAATTACTTGTTTTTCTCTCTATGCAGCCGACACAGCTTAGCTTGCAAGATCCAACAGGACTGGTCCCAAAGTAACCTGGCTGAAGAAATTAATTTCTCTGTGTTAGAAAAAAGCAAGAGTTGAACATCAGTCACATAGGAGAAATATTTGGAAAGGAAAAGTTCCCATCTGTTACTTCTGTTCAAAACCAACATGTTCTTTTGTTAGAAAAAAAATATCTCCGCTTTTCCCCAGATTGGGAGTGGTGAAATACAAACCCAGGGAACTTGGTAAGGATGTTGTCCCAACACATTATATTCCAAGATTGAAAAAGCCTCTCTTTAAAGACAAAAGGCTGAGAAGCTACTAATAAGAACAGACGTCTTTGCTTTCCATTTTGCCCCCTGGAGACCTGTAGCTTTTTCCAGAGAGAAGCACTTTCCAGTGAGGTTGGCTGAATGAGGTGTGTGTTAAAGGGGTGTGAAGTCTAGCCACTATATGATTCCTGCTGCGCTGTGGGGCTTTTGATTTATCTTTTTCACAGATGAATGGAAAAACGTGAGCACTTAAGTGGGACTCTCGCCATTTTCCGTCTCTCAAGTCAAGCACAGCAGCTGGGTTTTCCTGCTGTTCTTTGGTACTTACCAGTGATGAGGCCAGCTGTTAAGTAAAGCTGGCTGATGGACTTGCAGAAGGAGCTGGAGACCATGCCCACTCCGCTGAGCAGGCCTCCCAGCATCACAGCAAACCTGCAGCCAAATCGCTTCACCAAGATGCTGCAGAGGGGCCCTGGCAGCAAAGAAGCAAAAGGGATGCAGTTAGGGAGGAGGGAAATATTTTGTACCTGCTGGATGGCTGCAATTACCTAATTATTTAGTCTAGAGACCCTGAGAATTGTCGCAGCAGCATAATGTAATAGGGGAGCCAGGAATAGAAAGTATGACCCCTGATCTTCCCAAGTGCACGGTCAATTGTTGGCTGAAGGGAAGGCTTTTGTGATCTGCTTCGGTTTTTGATCATTAGGTAGGATTTCTAAGCTACCTTGTGATGGATTTGAGTTAAAACTCTTGGAAATTAAATGGAAGAAGTCCCTTCAAGTGTAATTCTGTTCTGACATGATATAAATTCTGGAAATGATTTGAAAAAGCAGAGGACTTGTATTTCTACACCTCTGAGTAAGAGATGTTAAGCAGGGTGATATTTCTGCTTGCATATTTCCATTCTCATTTTGCTATGTTTTTCAAATATTCTGCCACAAAATCTCCTAAATTGCTCTTGGTGTCCTGCTACCTACGTGAAATGCCTTGCAAGAGAAGGCAGACTGACTCCGAAATAGATCAAGAATGCAAGAAAAATAGATGTCATTGAGGAGGATTATTTGAAAACATCTGGAGAGGTATATTCATGTCTGCATGGGAATCAATCTAAGCTTCAGGCAGTAGCATCTAAGCTGCAGCTTGTGGAGTCTTGCAGCTGTCCTGCAAGTCATCTTCCCCAGGAAAATAATAAAATGTTATTGTCAGTACAGCTCTTTGCATGTGCCTGTCCTGGCACACCTGGCAGGGGTGGGTAGGTTTAACTGTCCACTTCCAAGAGGACACAAGCCTAGGAGCAGACTGGGCACACCCCAGTTCCCACTCCCACACCTCCGGCACAAACAGCACAGAGGCGGGAGCGAGACCCAGGCGCTTCCGATGGGCAGAAACCTGGGTTTTATTGTGTACTGACATTGCTGGCAGGCTTTACTAGGAAAGAGTTATGTTATTTCATCAGAAAAAAAAACGATGAACAAATAGACATGGAGGTGTGTGTTTAAAGTCAGTTAATTCTTTAATTTTCATAGACTTTTGGTGAATTCCGCGAGATTGTGATAAATTACCAGTTTGTTAATGTCATTTAGCATCCTCTGTTTTGGGGTAGGAAAAGATTAGTTCAGCCATACAGACCATAAGTGGGAAACATGCTTCTGTCTGCATGCTCTGGCAGAAGAGAATCTGAAGGTACAGTTTCTTTTCCTGTTCCTTTGAGGATCCTCAAGGTTTTCCAGGTTTTATTATTTTTTTCCCCTCTTCTGAACACTTAAGGTTATATAAGCAAATGCAAAATGACTGTAAGCTGCAGAATTAGGGGTCAATCAGTGTAGGGAAAAATAACCTGTGGCATATTTGTGGCCTAAATCAACGTCTGGTTTGAAATAAAATACACATAGTCAAGTGAACAGTGGAACATTATTCAAATTAGGACTGCAGCTGTCTGTATTTTGATCTGCTCGGGAGATTTTCACCTCAGACTTCAACTGGCCTTTCAAAAAGTGTTCAGCAAGCTGGTGACTGGATTATTTTTCCTCCTGCTAAAGACATTAAGGATGGTACCGCTGAAGTCATAAATTGAACACTCCAAAATAATGAGATTGGCTCTAAAAATCTTAAGTTTTTTTCATTATTTGTTCCTGTTAACTTGCTTTCTAGGTTTCAAACCTAGAAAAAACTAAGTGCCTGGGGCTTTCGTGCTTTCCTTTGCAAAAGTAATTCCAGAAAGGTGCTGCATTTGTATGAGTGCGATCCAGAGAGTTACGTGAATATCTGGAAGCAGGTACCTGTAAGACCCTGAACTCTTGGAATTTCCCTTTTGGCGACAGCCATAGAATCCTGAAGTCTCTCAAATGGTTCTTATAACAAAATAATGGTTAATCGCTTTTACCTAGGAACATAGCATGGGTAATGAGATATGTTTGGCTTAATAAGTTATGAGCTATTGTTTGCACTGTGCCCTTCCCTGTTTCCTGCCACAGCTCTGCTGAGCTGAGGTTCGCTCTCCCGCACGGGACCTTCTCACTGCACTGACCGCTCTGACGACAGGCTGCTTTTTCCACTCCCCTTCCAATTTACCAATTTTTTGCAATAAATATTTTTTCCCCTTCAGTTCCTCTGAATTAAAAAGAATAGAGGAGAAGAAAAGAGAGAAGCACCTTTAAGAGAAGCACCTTTAAGAGACACTGGTGACACAGTAGAATGCATTTTTGGAAAATATTTAAGTGCGAAGATGATGGATGTAACTGGAGAACCTGAATCAAACAGAGCCTAGCCCACTGCAAAGGAGGTCAGAAATTATAGCAAAAGCCATACATACTTGGCCTGAGAGGCAGTCTTTTATCTCTGTTTTTTTTTGTTGGTTTTTCTTCCTGGTTTATGGTTGTGTTACTCCTGCCTTATGCCATTGGGGGACAAGAACAAGCACTCCTCTGCTCTAACAGCCTGCAATATGAGCCATAGCTGGCAAGCCAAGTAGCAACTCTCTTTTAATTCACTGGCCATGCCCTGACTAATTCTGTTAGTGAATACAATTAACATGAGGCTATTCTTTCCTTGACTAATTTATAACTTTTGGATCTATTTATTGGCTGTGTTCATATTACCTTTTACTGTGGTTCCAGCCTCCTACAAAACAATTACTTCATTAAAGAAGATAACTGATATTTTCTTGCAGATACTGCCAGACTTGTCCTTCATGGACTTGTTGGGACTGAGCTGCTCCTGAGACCATTATCCAGAGCCAGCAGGTCCCATTTGCCTCCTTCCCACTAACTGCAGTAGGACCACAAGGGATGGAAAGCAGCGCAGGAAACACCCAGCGCTTTCGAAATTCAAAGCCCAAAGGACATTGTTCTATTTCTGCTGACCTTCAGTGATAATTCCTCCCCTTGTTGCTTCCCCTGAGATCTCTTTCCATCTGTACCTTGCAATTCTGGACCCAAATGCTCTTGCTAAGGTGCAAACTCCCTCTCCCATGTCAGGTGGCTGTCAGCCAAGTCCTGCACCGGAGAGGCTGAACCTGCCACAGCCTTCACATCAGTGTGACTCAGGGTTCTGCTTTTTTTTTTTTTTTCTTCATACTATAGTGTCACCTTTCACCAATATTGGAAGGGGGCAGGTATGAACTCGGGGAGCAGCTCAGATAACATGGGTGTCACTGGATACTTTGCTTCTTTTGCCTGGTAAGGTTTGGGTAGTCTGTTTACCAAATGAGCACGGGAGTTGCACGTGGAGGGATCAGCAGCAACACGGACCACTCATTGGGAAGTCCTCGAGCTGCTGGGGGTTTGTTTTTCTCTTCTATGCAGAAATATCCATCTGGGTGGGGGATCTGGGGACCCTGTCCTGTGCAGCCCCCACATTTTCTTTGGGAGGAAAACCAGTGATTCACTCCACTCTCCGCAAAGCACATCCCTCCTTTCATCCCCCTTCACCTGGAGGGTGCCGCCTGACCCACATTCTGCGTTAATCCAACTATGCTCACGTCTACCCTGATGCCTGCTTGGGTGTGCACTCTATGCCACCGCCCAAGGAGTTGCTTTTAACACTCTGCCTCAGCTAGCAGCCTGGAGGAACTTGAGCTTTTGGCATCTTTTCAGCCACGAAGAATACAGTTGTCATGTGGCACTTGGAAGGAGATGTGCTCTTGTGGACAGAAGATGAATCAAGAAAGCACCCATGTTCCAGTGCTACCTGCCAGCTTATTCACAGAGCTGCTACGGGAAATAATTAAGTTCTTGCTGATCTGAAGAAGCTGGGCTGAGAAAGGGATTCACCTTCTTTGACCAAAGGTCTTGGTTGTCTCTTAGAGTGACAAAAGGGAGCTTGGTGTCTGTGGACACTTAGCTTTGGACTGTGTGATCAAAGTGGCTGGGAGATGCTGTGCACTGCTGACCAGCCAGTCTGCTTGGACCTCCCCATCCCTTCCGCCATCCTCCTTAATGAAATATTAAAAGTGCCGTCGTTACGGCCCCTCATCAGCAACACAACTGCAGGAGGTGGTGGAGGACATTCCCTGCAGCCTCTACTTACCGCCTCCGTGCAGCACGGCCACCATGATGGATGGGAACCACGACGTCTCGCTATTGCTGGCCTGGAAGTCATGCTGGAGGTCCGTGAAGAAGACACCGATGCAGGAGGGGAAGCCCAGTGTCAGCCCCTGCAGCAGCACTGCAGCAAGCAGGACCATCCATGCCCATCCCTGGTCCTGGGGCTTGGCAGCTTTGCGTGCTGCTGCTCCTCCTTGGGACATGATGGCTTCTTTCTCCTCCTAAGCTAGCCTGCTGAGGAAGGGAGTGCAGCTACTATGCAACCCTCAGCCCAGCAAACGGACCTACAGAGAAGGGCTGGTGATATTCCCGAGGCTAAGAGGCACCAGTGTGTCCCACACCTTTTGCAGCTGACACTCTAGATTTCTTGCTCTGCATTTCTTCTAGAACCTCCCTTCCTTCTCACTACAGGATCCTGGCAACAGATTGCTTGAGAAACAACTGCCTTCCCCTTTTATATTTCACAAGGCTGTGACCACAGCCAGGTACAGAGCAGGACCACACCTCCTCTGAGGTATGAATTGGCCTTACCTAGTTCCCGCCCTTATTTTCCCTTTCACCTGCTTTCATCATATGGAGTCCCCTTGCTGGCAATTGCTAAGGTCACTCAGTCCTGGTGCTGAGAAGCGAAGGAAAAACTCTGCAAATGCCAAGAAAAATAGAAACATATAAAGCTTGTGTGTTGCAGCAGAGCTCAGTGTGAACCTTTCAGAAAAACTGCACCTACCTACAAAGTGCTAGTGGTGAGAAAACATTTTTAAAGCTGTTAATTAATTAGAATCCAGTGATCACAGATAGCCTTTTGCTTTACCTCTGTTTAGATCTAGAGCTTCTTCTGAGAGATCCCAGTTTTTCTTTCTTTGAGACCAGCAACACGAAACATATAGCAATAGCATTCCCCATCCTCTCCACATGAATAAACACACATAAAAAAATCTTTGGCAGCTGGATGAGCTCAAAAAAAGTGCCCATAAAATCCGTGCAAAGTGCAATATTTATTTAGCACTCAAATAGTAGTTTTTCCCTAAAACAATAGCTACATTTGAGTTTTGTATGCAGCTTTAAAAGTTATTAATAGTTTGATTTTGCTCATCATTTCAAATACGCCATGGTGGCAGAAAGTTAGTTTCGTACCTCAGGCTGAGACCAGAATTGGTCAAACGAAGGGTAGCGGGCGTGTGGCTGCGTGCGCGGTGCGGGCGGCTCATCCCCTGTGTGCGCAGCCTGGTCAGCTCATGGCCCACGGTTAGATACTTCTGCTTCAGTAGCGACTAAAAGCTTTCATGAAGTCTTTTGCAATATTAACCTAGGCATCACTTCTGTAAACAGGGCTCTTATGCCGACTGGCTCCCAGCCAAAACAAAAAAAAGAGGCTGGGAACAGAGGGGGCCCGTGGGAAGGGGCTCTGAGATGCAAATCACGGTGGTGGTGCTCAGCACACTTTAATCCTTTGTCCACTTTAGCTGGGCGCAGATAATGCAACTAATTCAAGTGCTTGTCTCTCTGGTGTGAATTAGCTGGATGACAGCCTAAAACCTCTCCCCGGCAACAGCAAACCTGAAAAAAAAAAAGGCAGAAGCATAGCTCATTTTCTGTTCCCAGCTGTCCTGTCCAACTCTTGAGTTTGTCCAGCAGAAGATTTCTGGCTCCCCTCACATCTCCCTGTGCGCCTGCTCACTGGGGAGGACTCTCCAGTGGGGTTGCAGCCCCAATGGCTTTCATCCACCTTCTGCCCCTGGCTGCAGGGCACCTTTTACCCTGCAGCCCGACACGCACAGTCACTGCAAGGACCCTGGAGATGTGCTGCCAAGCGCCACATGGCCTCCTCGCTGCCTTCTGCCTGCATAAAGGTAAAGGAACGAGTTTGTTCCAGTGCTGGCTCAGCCAGCTGTGCCATACCGAACAACAGCGGTGATGAAAAAACTTGGTTTAACCCTTCCCAAGGTAACTAGATAGGATGGACAGTGCAAACATGGAGGGCTAGTGTGTGCTTTCATGCTCCTTTGAGCTTGATGTTCTCAGGCAGACTGCTCCTGGTGTTGAGCCATGAACATGAGAGACCAGGGACATCTGTGAAACGCAGGCAGATTTTCACACACACACGTGACCATCTTGTGCTATTGGGAATAGGACTGAAGTTCATAGCAATAGCCACACCTGGGTGCCTACTGCAAACAGTGTGCTTTCGTTAGGAGGAGATGAACTGGTGCAAAGGTGCTTCCCTGGACAAGCTCTTGCAATGCCTGGGGACGGACAGATGCCCTGGATGGGACAAGGGGGAACACACTGCTGGTTTCAGTCCTCCTTTACGGCTACTCTCTGCCAGTCACTGCCTGCCCTGATGAGCTAATTTTCTCTTGTTCAGGTCTGAATGTTTCTTCTTCTTCCCGTGACCCCCAAGACACCAGTATTCAAGCCTTCTTGGATTCCCCTAGCTGAGATGGAGCAGCCCTAGTAGTTGTTTATGGCAGCAGACCAGGAGTGCTCCCACAGTGCTTCTCCCTGCTTCTTCCATGCCTCAGTTTCCCTCAGCTGTTATGGGGGCCGAGCAGCTGCTGGGATGTGCGTTGCTGGCTGCTCCCTGCAAGGGCTGGCAGCCCTTTGTGCTGAGAAACACAAGGACGTTCACGTAGCTTACCTCCTAGGAAAAGGTTTATATTTAGCCTGCAAATGATGATGGTATCTATATATCGTCCTCAGTAAGAGCTTGCAGCTGGTGGTTACCTCCATGGGGAGAAGAGCAGCCTGCTTCTCTCCTACAGACACTTAGGAGGGAGATCCAGCAGCAGGGTCCAGCGGGGAAGTCAGGGGTGTGGCTGGGATGGAGGGGACAGACAGCGATGGGGCTTGGAAGGGTGTTCAAGGACTGGATGATACCTGCAGCTTGAGAGCAGGGAAGGAAATAGAGAAGAAAGTTTGTTGTTCATGGTATGTTAGGTCTCCGCACCCTGCTGCAGCATCCTCCTCCTACCACCACAGCTCAGCCCCCATGTGTGCTGGATACGAAGTGTATGAATGTGTAAAAGAGGCTGCATGCACAGACTGAGGTGTTTACTGTAAACCAAGTGGGGTGGTAAACTGTTTTTTTGGGACACTGAGTGTCTGTTGGGGGTGGGAAAGCCAAGCACTGCTCTTGGTCAATACCTTTATAAGTGACTTTTTAAGTACCGTTTCATCCTGAGATCTTGGTGTGCTTTGCTGTCCTTTCCCAGGGAGATTATATTATATCCCAGCTGACTTTTCCAAGGTCACTCAGTAAGTTGACTGCAGAGAAACCAAATCTAACTCCAGTTAAAGCGTTGGCCCAAGTGGTGCAGCCTGGCCGAACACTATGGGCTTCTCTCTGTGGGATGTCACTTGTCAGCAATTGCTCACAGCCCTTAAGGGAGAGGCGGATGCCTGGGGCACGGTGGAGGTGGCTGCAGGTGCCCCGCTCTGTGCGCATCCTTACCAGCACATTATGGCTCTGTAAGTCAGTGCTGAGCTCAGGAGCCTCAGCAGCAGTTTTGGGGCAGACCATGTGCCTGGAAACCAAAGTGCAAATGCCTCAGAGCTTGCAAATTGCTTTTGAGAAAGACTAGTTGAATTTGTTCCAGAGATCCAGATTAGCAAATCATCTGACAGATGGAATCTTGCAGAGGAAGTGGGGTGGGTTTGTTTGTTTCTGGGTTTTGGGTTTCTTCTAAAAAGCAAGGGAAATTAAGTGACATTTCAGATGTGGGATTGCAGAGCAGTTCGGGGCAGGGACCCCCAAGTTCACTCCCGCTGTCCACAGCCCTCTCCAGCAGGCTCCTGCTGGGGGGTGTGGGAGCACCCAAATGAAACTCCTGCTCATCCTTCCCTTGAACCCAGACAGACCCAGCAGAAACTGAGCTCTCCAAGCACCTGAAAACAGATTCCTGGCCTGAGACTGTGGCAGGGACAGGATCTGAACAGCCCTGGCAAAACCCCTACAGACCAGCTCTGCTAGTGCTGAGAAAACGGGACTATGCTAAGGATGGGGGAAGGACTGGTTTATCATGAGTTTCCCAAGCAGTTCCCATAGCATCGCTCCAACATCCTCCCCCTGCGAAGAGCATCAGGGTCCTGCCTGCACTAACAGGTCTTAATTAGCCTGACCAGCGTCATCTGGGCCTCCTCCCACACCCCCCTCCACCCCATTTGTTCCCCAGCTGCATTTAAGCCCGGCTCCTTGCCTAGGTTAGTCTTTGATCTGTTTCACCACAGTTTTCTGCTCTCCAGGGCTGACTTTGGATCTGCCTGGCTGCTTTGTGCTCATTGATCACCAATAATGTGGGTGTAACACCAGGTGAGTAAATCCCACTTTTGGGAGCAGGTTTAATGACCATTAGCCAGTACCAGGGATAACGCTGCTTGGCGTGGAGATGGGAAATGGGGGATGAGGAGGCAGCTGGCACCAGAGCATGCACCGACAGCTCCCATCAGCATGCAGGAATCCAGCAAGATGTGGCTTGTCCCTGCTTTTTACCCTGGTGGCAAATCTCCAGCTGGTGGGTGACTGCAAATGGTTTATGTGTGAGCTGGCCCTTGTCCTCCTGACTCCTGCTGTCCTCCCTGGTTGCTGCCTGTGGCTTTTCTGGAGCCTGTGCTTTGTGCAGTAGGTGGGCAGGTGGGTGCCAAGAAGGGCAGCTCCAGGTGAGACCCCACCTGGAGTACTGCATACAGCTCTGGAGTCTCCAACATAAGAAGGACGTGGACATGCTGGAGCGTGTCCAGAGGAGAGCCATGAGGATGATCCGAGGGCTGGAGCACCTCCCCTATGAAGAGAGGCTGAAAGAGTTGGGGCTGTTCAGCCTGGAGAAGAGAAGGCTCCGGGGAGATCTTATTGCGGCCTTCCAGTACCTAAAGGGGGCCTACAGGAGAGCTGGGGAAGGACTTTTTACTGGGGCATGTACTGATAGGATGAGGGGGAATGGCTTTAAACTAGAAGAGGGCAGGTTCAGATTAAACATTAGAAAGAAGTTTTTCACTTTAAGGGTGGTAAGGCACTGGAACGGGTTGCCCAGAGACATTGTTGAGGTCCCATCCCTGGAGGTGTTCAAGGCCAGGCTGGACGTGGCCTTGGGCAATCTGGTCTAGTGGGAGGTGTCCCTGTCTATGGCAGGGGGGTTGGAACTTGATGATCTTCGAGGTCCTTTCCAACCTAAACCATTCTATGATTCTATGATTCTCTCCGAGGCAATGGGGATGGCTCTGGAGATGAGTCCGAGAAAGATATACTTGTGTAAATTCACACTGGAGGTGGCTTTGGAAGTGGCTCTGGCTCACGCTTTGTGATGCCCTGACTTGCCATGTTGCCCTATGCTGCCCTGGGAGTGGGCAGAGATGGGGACTGATGCTGGCACAGGACTACCCAAATGGATGGAGGCCTTTGCTAGGAACCTGGCTGACATTATTGAGGCTGTCTGGAAGCTGCTGGTGTCTTTCTTCCGGAAATTTCTTGCATTTGTGATGGTGAGGAGGGTGGTGTGTTCCCTGAAAAGTGGGGCTTTTGAAGAGATGGAGTTGTCATTAGCTGCATGAAAAGTTTGGCCAGTAGATGAGGATGTGGCACAGGGAGGAGACAACAGGCTGTGTTGCAGCTGTGGGTGAGACTCTAACCCTGCTGCAGCCCATCTCTTCCATGGATTGACATCTGGGGACCCTAAGTAGTAGCAAGGGTGATTTTCCATTTAACAGATCTTATCTATCAAACTCTGGATTGTCATTCACCTTGGCTTTTATTAATGAGGAATAGGGGACTTAGTGGGGGAAGGATCAAGAGAAGCTTTTCCCTGCTGCATCCTTGGATGATGGGTGGAGAAGAGGCTGGGGGAGATTGAAAAAGCCAGAACTTTGTGGAGCATGGTTTTTAGGAAGCCATGGTTTTTGGACTCCAGCTAGTCAAGAGAAGCAGCTTTGGCTGTGCTGCTCTCAGCAGATGCTCTGCCTCCCTGCTCCCCTCCAGCCAAGTCCTGCTCGGGTCTCTTGTCCAAGGACAGTTGCTCCAAGGAAAGTGCAGGTGATACCTAGAAGTCACAATAGGGCAGGAAAGGAGATCCAACAACTTGGTGCTGACACCTAGGCTCTTCCTGCCCACACCCAGGGGGATCACAATGTTCAGCATGGTGATTCCTGGAAAAGGAAAGCCAGGAGCTCTTCATCCTGCTGGGAAGTGTGGGTCACTGTGCGTCTTAGAGTCATGTGGTCAGCGGTGTGGCAGGTTAAGGGCCTGGCTCTTTGCTTGGTTGCCCAAACAGTTTTCCTCATTTTTAGCCATTGTCATTTGAATTCATCAAGATCACTGGTGCGTGTTTTCCTGGCCGTGCTGAAGGACCTGCTGCCCCGACTGCCCTGAGCTAAATCACGGGTGGAAGGTGCTCACCTTTCCCAAGGATTTTCTTGGTGACGCAGAGGCCAGCTGAACTCTCAGCTCACTGAGAATCTGTTTGAGACCCATGAAACTCGAGAATGCCTCGCAGTTCAGACTGGTGTTGGACTTGTGTCAGACTCCCATCTGCTGAAGTCTGGGGAACCCCTAGGGGAGGGATGGAGGCCTCTAATAGGAAATATTGCCAGAAGGTCAAATAATACCTTTGCTCATCTGTTACACCACAATCTGAAGGCAATTGCTAGAGGATTGCAGCTCTTTCTTTACTGTGGTTTGGAGAAACCAACGTGTTTCTCCAGCCATGGAAGGGAGAGGGTATATGGGAGTTATTTTCCCATATAAAAGTTGGGTTAAACCTTCAAGGACTGCCTCAAAACCAGATCTAGGTGGAAGGACATGGCTAAGGTCCTTGTTTCCCAAACAAGTTAATAAGCTGGGTTGAAAATATCTGCAGGCTTTCTGTCTGCAAATAGATCTGGCTTGATTACTCTGTTCCGGGTGAAGGTGGGTGGGTAAATGACGAACTGACCTTCGTCTTTATGTGAGAGCCTGAGGCAGAGCAGAAGAGTGTGTGTTGTGCAAGATGGCTGTGGACAGACCTCTGCACTGCTGGGTTTTGCCCTCCCAGACATGTGTGGCGAAGAGAAATGCAGCAGCAGTTCTGTGCTGCTTTTTGCTGGAGCCCTGGGCCAAGCAGTTGGATGCTGACAGATGCCTTGATGCTGCTAAACCCCTTTCCTATCTTTAATGTCAGTTCGGGTTTCCTCTTTGTCCGCAGACATGAATGGGCAGGCCAGAAAAACAAATTAATTGTGCTCCAGGCAAAACTGGCAGGGGTGAGAGGAGCTGCCGGCTGGGGTGACTAATGGAAGTTTTGCGGTGTTGCGGCGAGGTAAGCCCCAGCCCCGGGGAGCCAGGTGGCCCCCAACACGCTGTGGTGGCCAGGGTGGGCTCAGCCCTGGTGGGAGCCTGAGCCTTTCCTTCCTGAGCAGGGATGTGGGATTGCTCTTTTTATGCCCTTTCCAATGTAGAAAAGGCTGATAAAGGGGTTTTAAAGTCCTTCTGCTCCATCTCGGATGCGTGCGCTACTTGTTGGCTTTACTCAGTGGCTATCGGAAAATCTCAGTGATGTTTTGTTACTCATCTTCCTCCCGAGCACCTGGCAAAGCCACCTGGGGAATTTATTTCCCCCAGTTGCCTCTGGGGGGTAGGAGGGACCAAATCCCACCACGGGCAGGTACTAAGTTCCTTGGGTGTTTTTGTGCTGCTGTCCACCTCCTGCCTTGGTGGTGCCACAGACCCTCACCCACAGGAGCTGCATGTCCCTGGAGAGGTGCCTCCACCAGGTATCCCACATCTTCTCGGGCAGCTGAGGTTTGGAGGCAGCCTGGGGTGCTCTGACAAACCCAGCCAAGAGCCAGCACCTTAACCCTCTGCTGAGGCCAGTTCTGCTGCAAACCGTCCCCCCTCTTTCCCTTCTTCTGCAACAGGTCTGGAGCATCCTGGGTTTTGGTAAGAGGGAGAGCTGAGCTTTGGGCTGGCCCTGGCAACAGCAGGACCTGCTTATCAGGAGATGGTGTATTTATTCTGGGTAGGATAATGCATTCAGTGTTGGTGCCCATCCTGCACAACCACTCACCGCTTGGTAACGTTGGGGCATCACCTCCGTTTTCTGCAGCAAGAAGCAAATAAATGATTCTTCAATGGAGTTAAGTGGGTTGCACAGCCTTGGATGGGAAAGCGAGGGATGGTACAAAGGCCTGGTGGCTCCAGCTCATGGTTTCTGTGACACTTGTCTTCTGTATGGCAATGTAGCATTGTGCGAGAGGAACCACCTGCCTGGCAGACCTGGAGCCGGTTAAAGGTCCTTTTCCAGCCTATGTGGCCTTATAGGACAGTCCTGAAGTGGGAGACCAGGGAGGTTATGGCTGCAAGCCCGAAATTCCGGCTGTAATTTGAATTTCTGCTGACAAGTCCTACCTTGTGAACATGAACAAATATGCATGTGGCGTCAGCAGTGCCAGCCTTGCAGTTTCCATCTCTGCCCAAGATGCTGCCGGCACTTGAGCATGGCTTTGCTTTGGGCAAGTTCGCTGGCAGTCTAGACCTGCAGCCAGGTCTGACATGGAGATATGGGAATGGGTCAAGGAGATGGCTCAGCCATGACTCCTGCCTGCCCCATAGAGGGAGAGCCTCCTTTTCTTCCACCGCATTGGTGTTAAACACTGGTTTGGGGATGTGCCAACCCCCTCCCTGCTCTGTTGCGTTGAGGCAGTGGATGGAGTGGAGTGGAGGCAGTCTGCCTGCAGGGCTGCCTTCAGAGCAGCTACAGTGGGCAGCAGCTGCTTGTAGTCAAAAGTAAGACTAAATGAATCCAAATATTCCCATTCTTCACTTATGTCTTTGTTCTTCCTCCTTTTCCCCCTGCATTGGGACTGAATTGCCAATCTTATCCAACTTCCAGCATCACCAAAGCTTGAATATCTGGTTTGCCTCTTTGCCTCCCCACTGCTCGTCCATCTGTTGGTACCTCTGTGTTTTGAGCATTTCTGAGTTGCAATGCTCTGTAAACAGGAAAGAACTTAAATCTCGGCTAATCCTCTGGTTTCGCTAAAGACACAAACCCGGGGAAGGCTGGCAGCTTTCAGGGTGGAGGTAACAGAGCAACTATTTAAAACACCTTCCAGGGCTTCTGGGTGGCTGCCCAGGGCAGTCTCTTGCCCAGCAGTCAGCTGCGGGCTCAGAATGCAAGGGGGGGAGCTTGCTTTAAGTCACTCCACTTATTTTTCTCATGTTCATTCTGTTTTTGTCATGCTGATGGCAAGAACCTTGTCTCTCTGGTCTTGTGGGGGAAGTGGAGAGCTGTTTGCAAGCTTCTGCAGATGTTCTGTGTGGGCCTTTTGTGGCAGAGGAAGGGGAAAAGCTGCCTGAAGGGATCAGACCTTTCTGCCAGGTGTGCTGGCCCAGAGTTGAGTAGGAGTTTAGTAAATGAAAGCCGACAAAAATCCTCTTCCTTTCTTAGCTACTCGCGTTTAATGCTTGTATTAACGTTCTACTTGCTCGTGTTGTCAGTGGAAATGGTAAAGATAAATGTTGAAGTTCAGATCCTTTTGTATAGGAGAAAATTGGAAACATGCTTCAGTTTGCCTTTTTCTCTGATACTAACCTAGAAGGACTCCACAATCTAATGATATTCTTCTCTTGCAAATCGTTGTTATAAATGGAGGCAGAAGCAAGTACCCAATTTTCAGGTTTCTTTCCCCATCACGCAGGGTTTGTGTGGTAGGGTGGCAAATGGATGCAGAGAAAGCAGCAGGCTGCACACTTGGGTCAAACTTTTCAAACCCATTTCAGAACCTTTATTGAAAAAAAAAAAAAATTAATCACAGCATCTCAACTGTTATTCAAACACATTTAATAAACAAAGAGAAACAGTAGCAAAGGGCACTGACACGTGACAAACTGTACAAAACCTCTGGGTTTGCAGGCAAACCCGAGGGGAGGAGCCCGCGGCGCAGCTGCAGGACTGGGGAGCTGCTCCGTCCCACCGCCCTGCAGCGAACCATGCCCCCTTTGCCTCAGCCCACTCAGTCACCCCTGAGAAAAATTGATTTTTTTTTTTTTTTTAAAAATGTGCAGAAACAAAGACACTTTAAGAAGTTACTTCCAGTCGTGCCATAATGGAACAATTTAGGCCACTGGGAAAGTTTAAAAAAACCAAAGCGTCGTACTCTCCATTCCCAGGATTAATGCTTTAAAGTGAACCTCCCCAAGAGGCACAAGCACTCTTGGATATCCAGTAGATCTACCCCTGCTCACCTACCCTACTCACCACAACATGCTACCTTTTTTTAGAGTGAATGGGACAAATTTCATCATAATTCAGCGCTAGTTCCAATATAGTTGTGACTGAGTGAAAGGCAATGGAAGGAAAAGCCCTGTCTTGAGCACAGAAGGGATGCAACTGGTGCATAATGCTGAGCCCAGCCGTGGTCTCAGGGTGATGGTGACCTAGCACAGTCAGGAAAGAAGTCCTCCACTGGGAATGTACCTGCTCTGGATGGACTGCATGCCTGGTCCTAAATATCGCCCAAGAACTCGAGCGTCCAGTACCAATGATCGTTTTTTCTACCATAAGCTTGTTCTGTTGAACTTAAAGACCCTGCAATCGAACCCAAAGAGTCTTCGGTCCCCTGGCACGTCCTCGCTGCGGAGAGCAGGGTGTAGGGGAACACCATGATGCGACTTTAATAGTCGTTCCTGTCCATGAGAGTTAAACAGCTGTTCTGCTCAACTGGCAACGAAAATTTGTCGACCCTCTGTGGCTCAGAGGGGAGAGTGATGGCGTAACTCTTGCATCAGGCAATCCTCTGGCAGGCTTCACCACGTATGGCATTTTTGGCGATACAAAAAAGCAACGAGGTATTGTTCTTATCTGTTTGAGCTGTACTGGACAGAAAGTCTCCCTTTGCAACTAGTGTTGCTTTGAGCTCCATGGTTTGAACAGCAAGGTGGTCAGCTGGCACTGACGTGACAAAAGCAGCTCGACCAGTTCCTGTTGCCTTTAGTTTGATATTTCTTGACCAGTTCCCAGAAATTCCCTCCTCTGAGGAAGGGAAAGATGACAGATGAGTGTTAAAGGGCTTTTTAGGCTGCTAACTTGCATACATGCGCTTGATTTCTTAGCTGTGAGCACAGACAGACAATGACTGAGGTTACACGATACTGACAGAGGAGAGATATCTATACACATCACAGTGTTATTTAGGCCCAGCCAAGGCGTACGGTCTAATCACACCAATACCATCTCACCACATTATAAACAGGGAAGATGGAGGGAAGAAGAGCTGGGTTCTTCAGCATGATGGCAAGCCAGCTGCGTTTCAACAGCCTGTAACTGACACAATGTGAATTCAAAGACATTTGGCACAGTCTGTTGTTACCAGGATTAAACTAGCACAGATAATTAACCAGTCATTCTCGAGAATGAGGCAAAGCCTCCACCAGAGGAGGTGTGTTGGCAAAGCAGGATGGGACAGGACAGGCAAGAGTACGTACAGAAGGAGTGAAAAGAGGCAGAGTGCAGCAGTGTCACCTGGGGTCTTTGCTGCACGTCGTCTTTGCGGAACCAGTTGTTGGACCGTTGGTAATGTTCTGCTGCTGCAAAGCCCTGTCAGCAACAAGTGATAAGATGAGAAACCTGCCTAATTCTATCTCAAAACTTTAAGGAGACCACAGGTAGCTGAAGTCCTCCAGAAAGGAGCCCAACTCCTCAGTCCAGGTGAGGAATTTTCTGATACCTTATCAAGAAACATCTGCTCTGAGCTTGTCAATGTCTCTGAATTCCAGCATCTGTGAAGTTTTGCGTTTAATGTCAGTTTGAGACTTCACTCAAAAAGACCCAAGTGTCTGGACACTTGGGCTACAAAGAACAGAGCCAGGATGAAAGGGGAAAAAAACATGCAGCAAATTCCTAAGAAATTCCATTTACCAGACTAGGAGGGACATGCCCTTGATTAGGGATGGCACAGATTAACAGAGGGGAACCAGTGTCTGCAGTTTGGCTAAGATCAGAATTCAAGAGAGGCACAAACGAACATTTTGCACATCCATCCAAGGCATTCCAAAAAAAAAAAAAAAAAAACAACCCACAAAAGTCACAGAAAGTTGACACATCACTTTGGACAAGAAACATTACAACAGTTTGGCAACTCTTCACCAACCCCCCCCCACCCCCCAACTCTGTGATGCCCCTCTGTAATTTGAGGTGATCTCTTAAAGGTGGGCACATGAGGGGGCTGCAGATAAATCACTGCATGTAAATAGGGGATCTCTTCCACAAAGGATCTTGTGGGTTAAACCAAACCTACCTGCTTGCTACAGTACAAAAGAAATTCTGCCTGAAGTCCCTCCCTTGGTGAGGAGGATGGAGACAGAGAGCCCACACTGCTGGAGACAAACAAGGCAAAGCTGAACTTGGCAGCAACAAGTCCCTAACCTTGTGACTTTGCACCAGGTGAAGATATGGCCGTGGCAGGGTATTGGAGGGGAAGATGTCACCACTCTTCTTCAGTAGAGAAGCATAAAGGACAGAATTATCACTCTATCGCTATACTGGGTTAACATGGGTCTCTTTGTTTATGCATGCAAAGTAATGGGCTTTGGAAAAAGCCAGGAGCCCATATGTAATAGTGTTAAAGGTGAGACCTGCGTTAGACGTACACACAATCCCCTCCCCTTAGTATCTAAACTCAGCTCTTAGGAATTGAACAAGGAACAAATACAAAGCAAGAATGGAAAAGTTTGCGTGGTTTTTTTACGAGCCGTTGTTTTGTTCCTCCTTTTAAAGCCCTGTTCTTCTGATGGGGGCTGGGGGGGCTGGCTGATCAGGAGGGGGAGCGTTGCAAGGTCCCTGCGCTTTTCTGGTGGCAGACCTGGGTGCAAGAAATGGCACAGCTCAAATACAGATCTTCCCACCCATGCCAGCCTGTGGAAGGTGGGACTGATTACAAGGGCCTGTGGACCTGAGCAACCTTTGCAAAGGCTCCGACTGGGAATCCAGCCCAGCCATTGTTGGAAAAATTCAATACAGCGCTGGCCAAGAAAGTAAAACAAATACTTGTGGAAAGGACTATCCAACTGGAAGAGTCTTTTCCTCCCTTGGTTTCCAGGGTAAGAGGGAAGCCTTTGGTTATGACCAGAATTATTCGCCGTTGGCAGGACAGGCTCGGCTTTGCTTTGCATTAGCTGGGTTACTGTACAAGGGCGAGGTTGCACTGCGGAGAGATGCTCTGCCCAGCTAGACTGCCCTTTTGACATCTGGGAGTTTTAACAGAGTGGACACTTGAATTACATCCGGGATCCTCTCTCTTGAAGAATCTGAAAAAGAAGAGAGCTTCTATAAATACTTTCAACGAGTTCAGATGCAAAAGTTCACGTTCAGCGTCCTTGTCTTCCACAGGGAAAGGAAAGAGAGACTAACATGAGAGTAGCTGGCTGGCTTTTATGCTACCATGACAAATGACAGACTGGTTAAAGCTGAGCGAGCCTCTTTTCTAGAAACCCTGCTTAGCTGCCTGCCAGGAGTTAAGAATGTCACCTTTTATTGCCATCTGGGGAAAAAACCCTTGTCTCTTGCTGCAACATCCTTCAACCACAAAATGTGACCTATCTCAAAGGTCCTTGCTATGCTGTCCTCCTTCTTCCAGTTTCTCTTTTCTCCATTTTTTGTGTCTTAATTTGAAACATACAAAAAGCCTTAACTCTTGTCCTACAGTAAAACATGAAATCTTCCAACAGGGAAAGATCACTCATACAGAAGGATATAGGAAAGCTGGTACACAGAACTGCTACTGTCAATTATGGATCTGCTAGCGTAAGAAGGGCTTTTTCTTTGCAAAGGGGAATTCAAGTCAATACATCTGAGCAGACACCTTACCTTTGCCTTCTCGCTGGGCTCCTTGACAATGCCATTGGTAGAATTGTTGAGCTCCCTGGACACAACACAGAGGAATTCTGCCTGGTCTTCATTTCCATAGTTATAGGAAGATCCAATGCTGATTAGCTGTGCAACAGGAGACAGCCCAGGTAACTATCAATAAGTCTTGACTTTTGCTTTATTCCTACAATTGCTTTGTGAAGTACGACTGTCCAGTGAGACTTGTTCTGGACCTGAAGTGTCTCCCCCGGGTCTCCTGTGTCACAGGCTTTCCTGTGTGTCTAAGGCAGGGACACAGCCGAGCTCCAGAGCCCTCTAGTGGCACCTGGAGCCCCAGAAAAAATTCCAGCCTGAAACTAACGCTGAACACAACAGAACATTTTTCAATTACTGAGGGCAGAAAAAGGAAAAACATGCCAGATTTTGCAATATGTAATATCCAGCTAATTCAGACACGGGGCAGGCAATGTAGGCTTCCTGGTCCAGACTACACTGGACTCAGCTCTCAACTTGCCTTTTGACTTTGATGTGTAAAAACTGGAAAGGCAGTCCTTTACCACAGACAGATGTTAGATTAACTAGGGCGCATGTGGCAAACTGGCACCATTCTTTATATAGATGCTGTCAAGATGGAGTTTGATTATCTGTATAAATAGGATTATATTCCATTACTGTTGTGATGAGGGGTCTGGACTCGATCCAAGAAATCCCATCTGTCTCATTTATCATTATTATATTAAAAGGACATCCTGGAGTGCAGAGCCAATTTGTCATTTACAACTCAGTTCTGCTTTCCAGATAATAAATCTAAGTAGTCACAAGAAAGCAATGTGAATCTTATCAACTGTGTCTATCTAGGAAACTTTATATGCAGCATGCACCCTAACTTCCATGTCCTAATGGATTTTAGAAGCGAGTGCTCCCTATTTATATATGAGACAGATGCAGTCAACAGCTTTCTTAGACAGATGATGATATGGTTACAGTGCAGCTGCAAGAAGACTTGGGGGCTGTTGTACTGACTGACCACCAGTACCATTTTAAATAGGTTTTAATATTTGCGCTGAGGGCAAAAGATAGACACAGGATTAAAATAAAAGATATTTTTTTCCTTTGCTTCCTGGCTCCCTGTCTTGACTGTTGAAACTCTTGGATATTTCAATGGCATCCACCCACCACGATTTACTCAGCAAACACAAAGTACCTTTTGGTAAAGACAGCAACTTTCCAGACTACTGAAACTGTAGGTGGACAGGAGAATGGATTTCTGTTTAAAATAGCAAATTTCTTTTCCATCCTTAATTTAAGCAGGACTGAATGGTACAAGGCAGAGAACCTGAAATGCCGCACACTCCTCTGAGAACCCAAGCCTGATAGACAATAAGGCTGTAACAGCTTTTACCACTTCTGCCTTTGCTGCAGGCTTCCGAACCAATGTTTTTGACGTTATGAAGTGACTGGATGCAAACAGCCCACGAAGGGACTGTCTGCTCTGTTCTTCAATCACTGGCATCCAAGCTGAGATTTAGCAATAGGCTCTCTTTGTCCCCAATATGCAGATCTGTTACCATCTTTCCTAACATGTCTCAGCATGCCAAGTTGTGTGATTTGGGGATGGGCAGAAGCCATGCTGTGTTGCACATCTGGGGAAAGACCTTGGCAATCGGCTGCAGCTACAATGTGCCTCCCAGCAGGGCCCATTTCAGCATGGGACATTCCTGTGCTGCACCATTGCCATGTTCCTGCTCTGTGACCCAGTCTGGACCATCTCACAGCTGAAGAGAGGCTGTACGGCTGTGTGAGGTTTAGCCCTGACCAAAGCATCGTATCTGTCTGTCCTGTTTAGGCTTGCTGCCCTTGGGGGTGTTTGAGCTGAATGCAAGTACCAGGGGAGGGCAAGAACAGTTCCTGATGCTGCAAGCATGCTGGAGTGGGATGTGCAGGAAATCTTCCTGGTGCTTGCAGTGTACGGGAAGAAGGAAGCTGGCAGGGATCTCGGTGGTTTGTGCAAGGTTGTGGGTGGCAGAGAGAAGGCGGGAACACGCTAGCATTTGGTTGTAACCAGTATCTTGACCCTTTCATTATAGATTTGAAAAGCAAGACTAGGAAAGAGGCAAGGGTGTAGATTCCTGTGCAGGGCACTGTATAGCCATTTGGGTTTGGGGATGTGTACATGCATGTGTGAACGGCAACATTTAAGTAAATTTTTGGAGAGCAAAACCTGGGTGTTGGAGAGCCACATTTCCATAAAGCAGCTTGTGGCTCTTGGTGAGATTTCACTACTGGCTCACAGGGGCAAGAGTTTTTGGCTGCCTCTCCACTATGCAATAGTTTTCAGGCATTACAGAGCAGATATATATGAACAAGTGATGCAAAGTGCTGTTGCCAATCCTCTGCCTCACTTCATGTCAGCACATTTCCCACACCATCCACTTGTACTGAAGCTGGACTAATTGGGAAGACAGCAGAGCTGTAATCCACAGAGCCTATTCTGCAGTTTCTTAATATAGCATTAACATGCAGGCCGGCTGGTTTCCAGTTCTCTGTCCTCCTAAATAAGAAGGCTGTATTTGATTCCAGAACCAAAGCTGGAACTAATGCCATATGCAACTTCAGTGACACCTAGCTCTGAAACTGGCTGCATTACAAAGGCATCTGCAGGAAGTGTACTTCTCATGTCACTCAGCGCCTCTCTGGCAAACGCAGGAGTCATGGCTTTGAGCTTCCAGAAAAATCGTGCTGTATTTTTTTCATGGCTCTATTAATTTTCCTGCATAAAAGTGTTGTACTGGGGCCTGGTATATGTGATGAAATGCAGGAGAAAGGAAGAATCGCTCTGGGATTTGACAAGGATACAAGAAGTCCTGAGAGAAAATGAAATCTCTCTTGGCAGTCTGAGTGAATTCTGCGTTTTCCTGTCAGTTATTTTGCATAAGTGGATTGCTGCTCAGTTCAGACTGCTTATTCAGAAAAGAAGAGCAGTATGAAGCGCAATTCCATAGCAAACTCTGCTTATTCCAATATGCAGCTTTCAAAGGGATTCTGCCATTTTTTGGTAACGGTACCTGTTCAAATTTCCACCCGTCGGACATAGTGGACACCATCTGTGTGAGCTCTTCCTCTTGGCACTGCAGGACTCTGTATACATGCTTCACAGGTCCCTAAAGCATGCAGAATGAAAATAAGTGTGAGTTTAGTAATTGTTATGCTAGTATCAAGCTAGAAAATTAATAAGCCTCTCTTCCTCTCTTGTCTTGTTATTTGAGGAAGTCTGAGCCCTGCAGGCTTTCTGAGCATCCCTCTGACCATCCAACCGATTCTAAAACAGGTACATACAGTTGGCACACTTCTCTTAAAAACCTTCTAGGTGTCTAAGAGCCAGTGAAAGCAAGACTTATTTGGCCTTCAAAGCCATTTACTGCTTTTTTAAAACATTTCTCTTCTGAAATGGAATCTACTGGGTGTGTTAATATCAACTACACAGCAATGGGAAAAACTGCAACAGAGAGATAGATATAAGGGGAAGAAAATGGTTTAGAGAAGGAAGAGTTGGAGCTATTCTTTACATACTAAAGCAGTATGTTATGCTTTATAATTACCCATCTTTGCTTCTGGCCCCTCTTGTTTAACTGTTCATTGTCTTTCCCTGCAGTGCTAACAAGATGACTCAGTGGTCTGTGCTTATAAAACCATGATGGATACTCTTTTCTAACTGTGCCTTGGATCTACCTAAAAGCATTATTCCCCATTAAAGGTGACTGCAAAGAACTGTTACTAGAAGTGTCTGCAGCCACACGTGTCCTTCTACTGCACTACAGAAAATGACTGACTTCATAACGCAAATGTTCCTGTGCATTACTTGAGAGGTTCTGTTCTCGTTATCTCGTATCCGCTCCTTGACCAGCCGCACAAGAGATGCAATATTGTAAAACTCGGCTTCTTCCAGTACCCCTAGGAAAGGAACCAAAAGTGGAGAGAAATTCTGTTACTTTGTACAGGGTAGGATTAAGATGATTCTGCTACAAGGGTGCAACACCTGCTCTTGCCTCCAAATCTAGCCCAGATGTGAGAAAATCCCTGAATGTTGAACAGGCTATGCCATCGATCTTATGCTCCCAGGCCGGAAGAAAATGACCAACCAGTTGTCATCTCCTTTTGTGACTTAGAGGATCTTAAAGAAAGATTATTCCCCTTTCCCTGGGATTATCAGAAACTGCAGGTACAATCTCTATTTCGTTCGTGCAGCCCCATTAGGGGAAAGTCACCAAAGTGGCCTGCTTGTAGAGAACTGCTGTCTGTGGAGGGAGAGGAGATCACAGAATCACAGAATCACAGAATTTTCAGAGTTGGAAGGGACCTCTAGAGATCATCTAGTCCAACTCTCCTGCTAAAGCAGGATTGCCTAGAGCACATTACTCAGGACTGCATCCAGGCGGGTCTTGAAAATCTCCAGGGAAGGGGACTCCACAACCTCCCTGGGCAGCCTGTTCCAGTGCTCTGTCACCCGAACCGTAAAGAACTGTTTCCGTGTATTTGAACGGAACTTCCTGTGTTCTAACTTGTGCCCATTGCCCCTCGTCCTGTCACTTGGAACCAATGAAAAGAGCCTGGCTCCATCCTTCTTCAACCCACCCTTTAGATACTTGTATGCCATAATCAGGTCTCCCCTCAGCCTTCTCTTCTCCAGGCTAAAGAGTCCCAGCTCTCTCAGCCTTTCCTCATAAGGGAGGTGCTCCAAGCCCTTAATCATCTTAGTTGCCCTTCGCTGGACTCGCTCCAGCAGTTCCCTGTCCCTCTTGAACTGGGGAGCCCAAAACTGGACACAGTATTCCAGTTGTGGCCTCACCAGTGCCGAGTAGAGGGGGAGAATGACCTCCCTCGACCTACTGGCCACACTCTTCCCTATGCAGCCCAGGATTCCATTGGCCTTTTTGGCGACAAGGGCACATTGCTGGGCCATGGATAATTTACTGTCTACCACAACCCCCAGATCCTTCTCCTCCAAGCTATCTCCCAGCAGGTAAGCCCCTAACCTGTACTGGTGCCTAGCATTCTTCCTCCCCAGGTGCAGGACCTTGCACTTGGTTTTGTTGAACCTCATTAGGTTCTTCTCTGCCCAGCTCTCCAGCCTGTCCAGGTCACGCTGGATGGCAGCACAGCCCTCTGGGGTGTCAGCCACCCCACCCAGTTTGGTATCATCAGCAAACTTGCTGAGGATACACTCTGTCCCCTCATCCAGGTCATTAATGAATATATTAAACAAAATAGGACCAAGTATTGACCCCTGGGGGACACCACTGGTTACAGGCCTCCAACTAGACTCTGTGCCGCTGATCACAACCCTCTGAGTCCTGTCCCGCAGCCAACTCTCAATCCACCTCACTGTCAGAGATGTGCTAACAGATCTTTTGCTCTGCTAACAGAAGCCTTTGAGCTAAGCAGAACAGTGATAGGTTGTGTTGTAAGCTGCAGGCCTCTGCTTTCAGGAAGATACAGAATCTAATGATTTAATCCCTGTTAATGAGCACCCTTCTGAGAAACTAATGGTACCAACTAGCAGCACTACTGGGAAACGCGGCTTCTCACACCCTTACACCCTACGCACTCAGGCAAGTTTCTGATGATGTATTGTGGATACTGCTATCAAACAGCATTTGAAGTTCTCACTCTGTAATTTTCTCTCACCTTCTTCTGCAAGCTCCTTGTTTATGATGAGCTTCCCATGTCGGAGGTAGTTCAGTATCGGACCAAAGTATGTGGGGTCTCTATCGATGAGATATGCCCCTGTCTCATCCTGTTGAGTGTGTATAGGAATGAAGTAGGGATGGTTAAATGGTATCAGGAAAAAAAATAATTTCAGTTGAAAACAATACATTGACCAGTTTCTCTTTGAGAACCCGATTCATTTGCCTTTGAAAGGTGTGCTAATGACTCCATATTTAAACCAACATTTGTTTTTTTTCAATATCTGATCTCAGCTACAAATGCTGCAGCTCAATAATGCTGGCAGATGCTTCAAATTAAGCACTTCTACAAGCAGAGTTTGTATACCTGGAGAGAAAAGCAGGGCTTAGCCATTTTTCTTCACTGCAAGAATAAAAACCAAAAGCTGCAGCTGTGTTCTGTCTAAATTTGTTTTCCAGACTAGTTTAACTAGGAGACTCTGGAGGAAAACCGGATCTCCAGTTCTAGCTAACAGCATATGATGGTTAAAGTAGCTCTACTTTTTCTCTTTACTACTGAAAATGCACATTGCAATGCACCAGCTGCATCTCGAGCAATATAATATCTATTGCCATCAAATAACCAACAATTCACAACCAAAAGCATTTCTTGAGCCAGCTCTGAAGTTCTTCATATCACTCCCTCAAATCACTTTAAAGCAATGTTTGTCTTGCCCATCAATCTGTTCTAAAGCAATAAACTGTGGAAAAAATATTCTGAGATGTCATCTCTATTCACAGATGCCGGTAACTGCTATTTTGATCACAACCAGGATTTATCTTTTGATTAAACTCTAAAGGCAGTGGCAAGAGACCTAATTTTCAGTCTGACGTCCCCACAAAACATTAACAAAACCTTGTGCAGCCAATCCTACAGAAAACCTGCAATTACAAGAATAACTGTTGGTAAAATCCTTACAATAAACTGCAATGACTTCAAAACTATCCACCCATGTAAGGAACATACACTGTGATCTTTTATGAGAGCAATGTGAAGTATATTGGGAAAAAAAAAAAAAACAAACATGCTCAGGGTGAGAAATCATTAAAATTCCTGTTTCTAGGAGTTTCCTTCTAGTTCCCTTTCTGCTATAACCACTGTGGGAAGGTGTGGGTTTGCTCCTTGAGGGGAGTCGTGTCACTGCAGGAGATGGAGGGCATCAGTGCCTGCAGGCCCTGGGTGTTACAGGCACGGAGGGACTCTAAGCCTCGTTCTTGGGGATGCAGCTAAAGCTGTGGCCATGTAATAAGACAAAAGGGAAGAGGAGATGGCATGTGTCAGAGCAGTGTGTGTCCCTCGGGACTGTGAGATTGGGGCTGTTGTGATCAGCCCATCCACGCTGCAGGGTCAGGGCTGCGGGGGCTGTAGAGCAGCATCAAGGGGCGCTGGCCCTGGGGTCACCAGCAGCCGGGGCTGTCACCTTCCCTGTACAGTGGCGTTGGGGGATGCCGGCCCTGGGGACACCGGCAGCTGGGGCTGTCACCATGCCTGTAGAGCGGGGTTGGGGGCCACTGGCCCTAGGGACATCGGCAGCTGGGGCTGTCACCCTCCCCGAACGGCAAGTCCCGGCGCTGCCCCCCGGTGACACCGGTTGCCGCGGGGACTACGGCAGCTCACGGAGGGGTGGCCGACGCCCGGGCCCGGGGCCACGCCGCTCCCGGGATGGGGGCTGGCCCCCGCCGCAGCCTCACCTTGTCGGAGCCGAGTTCGGGCCCGTCCTGGCAGCAGAGGCGGCACAGGAAGGACTTGGGCTCCCGGCACAGTGTCTGCCGGGTGCTCACGAAGTACGTGCCGCCCACGTTCAGGCGCACCCACTTGGAGGCGGCGGGCGGCCGGGCCGCGCCGGGCGGGGACAGCGCTCCGCCGGAACCCGCCGCCGCTCCGGCCGCGCGGGGGCTGGGCGGCCCCGGCGCCCCCCCGGGCCCCGGACTGGGCGTGCGGCCCCGCGGCGGCCCCTCCGCCGCCGCCGCCAGCTCGGCCATGGCTGTGCCGCTCAGCGCCCCAGCGCCGCCATCACCGCCCCACTCCTCCGCCGCTTCCGGCGCGCAATACACTTCCGGGTGCACCGACGGCTGTCACCGGGAAGGAGGAGGATGTCGACGACGGTTTCCGGTGGAGCATCGCTCTGATTGGGCAGCGGGGGCGGGACTTCCGGTGCTGCTTGCATCTGCGCCCGGGGACGACGGTGGCGGTCAGTGAAGGTGAGAGCGGGGCGGTGGGGCCGGGCGGAGCGGGGCTGCAGTGGGGCTGGGGGGGGCCGGGAGGGCCCGGAGGGGGGTCCTGGGAGCGGGGACCTGGGAGCGGGGACCGGCTGGAGGACCGGGGAGGGGGATCCAGGATTCCCGGGGCTAGGTAAGAGAGAGCAGGCCGGGGCGGGCCTGGGCTTTGGGCTTTGGGCGGGGAGGGGGTGTGAGGCCGGGGTGGGGCTGGGCTGGGCTGGGCTGGGCTGAGGAGCGGCCTCCCCGTTTCCCGGTTCCCCCTCCCGCCCCAGTTCCCGGGCCGGAGCCGCCCTCCCCAGCCCCGCGGTTGCTGGTTCCTGCTCGCCCTCCCCCCCCTCCCCCCCCCCCTCCCCAAGCGTAACCCGCCTGGTGACCTCTCTCTCTCGGGCGCAGGCTGGAAGCATGGCGGGCCGCAGAGCTGCCATCAAGGCCATTGACTGGGCGGCCTTCGCCGAGAGGGTGCCCCCAAACCAGAGGGCCATGTTCAACGCCCTGAAGACCCGCAGCGACGCACTGTCGGCCCGGTGAGTGTCTGTCCCGCTCCTGTGCGTGGGGCGGTTCAATCCCTTAGCTGAACCATTCAACCTTTATGGCACGGTCTTGAGGCAGTGCTGGTAACTGTGGTCCTGTAGTAATGTCCTGAGAGGTCACCTTCAAGACAGTTGGTGGCTTTTTTTGGCAGATCATCTTTACTTAATCCTCCCCAGAATAAAACAATAGCTGCAGTGTAAAAAAGCAGTTCTGTGAAAGCAGATTGTTTTGGCGTGTTCAAAACATTTTACAAGCTTTGTTATTCTGTTAAATGCTGCATGAATTCAGAGTCTTCTCAAATGCTTCAGCTTCTGCTGCTTGATACAATGTTGTTGGCTGTTATAGCTAATATTGCTGATTGCCTCTAGCTCAGTATTCTGAAAACTGCCTAAGCCTTTCTTACAGGGCTGCACCCAGAGATGCTGCATAGTAGTTTGAAGTGGAGCAGGGCTGCAGGCTGAACCCTTCTTGTCTGTATAGAGAAGTCTATTTCAAGGGCAGAGGGATTTGCGGAAATGGTTCATCGCTGCTTGTTAATGATAGACCTGAAGATATTTAACCTAAACTTAGCAGGCTCTGTTGACACTCTGGAAAATAACTGTGGCAGAGAGCAAGTGATAGTGCAGGGTTACTTCTAGCGCTGGCCATGACTGCTGTCCTCTGTCTCTTTAGGTTGGCCGCCCTGCCAGAGAAACCCCCAACCATTGACTGGGCTCACTACAAGGCTGCTATTGCTAAAGCTGGCATGGTGGATGAGTTTCAGAAGAAGGTCAGTATCTTTGCCATCTGAGTATCACTCTTCGGAAGTTTAAATGTGGAATGTCTTTGGTGTTGAGTGGAAAATGCCAGAATTGGGGAGGGATTGTTTTTGGCTAGCAGGTGCCCTGGCTTTACATCCTGCAGATTAGTGTTGCTGACCTTGAGGAGGTCACTTCAGTGCCATCTTTCAAGAGGGAACCTGTGGCGCTGTATGGTGAGGCAGTTGGTGAAAGAAAACTTGATAAATTATTTTGGCTGCAGGAGCAAATTCTCGCGTAGTGCTTCTCCTGAAGGAAACATTTGAAGTATTTCTCTAACTCACTGAATGGAAGAAGGTGGCGAGTGTGGCTCTGCACGCTGTGAAAGGTGTAATGCTAGCAGATGCCTGCAGAGGTTGCCATCCTCTTTATAAACAGGAATTGAAAAGCACAAACGAGGCTTTTCCTGATGGTGTCACTGACACTAATGAAAATTGGCCTCCCAAGGCTGGGAGGACCCACTGATCTCAGATGGATCTGGGAACTTTGTCTTGGGGGAATCATTCTGTGATATGATAAGTCTTTGGTATTTGCCTTTCTTGCTTCCTTACAATGCTGCGCTTTGCTCTTTAGAGAGCTGTGATGAATGTGTGGTGGTACGCAGTACAGCATAGATTGCTTTAACCTCACAGGTGAGGAGTGCTGCTTGTGAAGGATGCGGTTAAGCTGCAGTGATCAGTTTTAGAAAGCTTGTGAACTTAAACAGCTGTGAGCGTATCCTAGGAAGAAAGGAGGGAATGCTTCTCTGCTGCTAGGGAAAATGACCTTGGTGTGAAGGATTATTTCAGTCAAATGATATAAGCAATTTTCTCTTTTGATAAACAGTTCAGTGCACTAAAGGTTCCTGAGCCAGTGGATACACAAACTGCCAAAGTTGATGCCCAAGAGCAGGAAGCTGTAAGTGTTCAACCTGTTCCCTAATGTCGGGGTTTGTCTCTGACTTCTATGAGAATGGGGAGGGGTGAGAGGGAAGGGATGTTCTGTACGTGTATCTGCACAGGCAGGGCAGCCTGAGCTAGAGCAACGGCTCTGGTCTTCGCACGTGTCTCTGGCTTTTGGCTAAGCAAGAGGATCTCTGCAGGTGGAAGGGTTTGGCTATTTGGGATTTGATCAAGATTCTGTCCACTTATCTGGTGTAATGATGATGAATTGTAATGCCAGCTTAAGGCCTGGGGTTGCAGGTTCACTGTAGGTCACCGTCTTTATCATAACCATGTTCACCACATCTTCTGCTTTCCTGCAGGCAAAGAGCACCGCTGAGTATGTGCAGGCTTCCAAAGCTCGTATCACCCAGTATGAGCAACAAGTAAGTCTGGGCTTTGCTTGGTGAATATTCTCTTTAACCCAACCTGGCACACACCTTGTTCTTACTTGTGTGTGCTTTGCACTTTCTTGCTGACAAGTGGCTTGTAACGTGTTTGTCTTTGCTCCCTCTTTAAGCTTCAGAAGCTGAGAAACATGATTCCCTTTGAACAGATGACATTTGAAGACTTGCACGAAGCCTTCCCTGAAACCAAACTGGACAAGGAGAAATACCCATTCTGGCCCCACAAACCGATTGCTGATCTGTAAACTTGTTTGGAAGCAGATTGTTTAATGGCTGTCACACTCTGTGATCTTTTAAATAAAGTACTTTCCCTCCTGTCTGTGGCTTAGATCTTAGACATGAGATTGCAAAGTTTTGAGACTCGTGGAACAATACAGTAACTTGCAAACAGTCCACTTTTCCTTGATTTTGTCTTTTCTGCCTGTGAGCTTGTTTTTGTAGCAGGGGCTGAGATCCCAGCTAGGCCTGTTGATCAAGCTGAGTCCTGTTGCATCTTCTGTAATACAAATAAACCGTCTGTTCATCTCTGTAGCCAGATGGGTCAGGGAATGTAGTCCTTCTGCCATCGCAGTCAAATAGTTGCTCAGCAGTTGAGCGTATAAAGCCTTTTGATATCTGGGAGTGTATTTAGTAGTGAGCCATGATGCAGCGGGAGATTATGTCTCAGTAGTTCTACAGGCAGAGGTCTAGGGCTGTTTTCTAGGTTGGTTGTGGTGGTTTAGGTGCAGCCAGTTGCAAAAGGAGTTGAAGGAGTGTAGATGTGTTGAAATACATTTAAAAAAAAAAGTTATTTTTTAAAAACATCCCAGGTATTGCCTATTGCCCCATTAATCCTGGTGATCCTATTATTCTCTGTCCTGGGGTTTGGAATGATGTGGGTCTCACTGAAGCTCACAGAAACACTAGTACAAATGCTTCAGACTTGCATTGTTTTATTTAATTATCTGAGGTGGAATTCTTAAAGCGCCTTTCCCCAGAATCAAAACACCTCCATAAGAGAAGGGCCTTAACTCATGTTTCTGATGGTCATGTTTGTGGTAAGAATTCCTGACGGATAGAATGAAGGGATTATCACCCAATTCCACAACTGTTTTATTTAAATACTTTGCTAGCCCACAGAATACTTTAAGAACATACGTAGTTCTGATGAACTAGAGTACAAAGTACTAAGCATGCAGATCTCGTGCCCTGCGGGTTTGGGTTTTTAATTTTATTTTTATTTTATTTAGCCAACTGAAAGAACCGCAGCTCTCTGAATCAAGCAGTAGACAAATTGCAGCGGGGGGGTTAGAAGCGATACAGTGGAGAGCAACTGAAGGAGCACTGCGCAGAGATGGTCTCTATTTGTTCCATTTTATAGAAATAATAACAAAAAAAAACAAGGACAGGAGGAAGTGACTGTAGAGAAGCACCTTCTCCAGGACTGGCAGGAATGGGTCCTGCTCCTGCAGTTGCCAGTGGGGCTTTGCCGGCTGCCCTTTTCCCCGGCCTTTCTTGGGCAGGTGCAGGAGCTGGGTGCCTTCCTTGGTGAGGTGTTTCACGGTCTGGTTGTTCACGGCTGTCATGGCCAGCTCGGCGTGCACGTCTGCAAAGAGCAAATAGCACGTGTCGGTATAGGGGGGTTGGTGGGTGACTGACACTGCCTTGGGGCACTAGTTGCCCTGAGGAAACCCACCCTCACTCGAAGGAACTGACGCTAAAGTGCGGGTCACCCCACCGACCGGTCTAAGAGGTTATGGGTTGCTTTACCTGGCTGGAAGCTTCCGAGAGCCTTGTCTAAGCGTAGGGATTTGTACTGCTGGTGCAACAGGAAGAAGGTGTCCAACACAGCCATGATCATGAGCAGGAAGGTGCCTAAGAAGAATACCACTGCAGAACGATACGAAAACAAAGCAAGCCCTTGATAAATGGCATCATTTTCTTGAATGTAATCCTGTCTGCGTTCAGTTGCCTGGTGGGGAAGGGGGAAAATTTCTAACCCCAGCAAGCTGATAAAGCTTAGCTGTTCGTGACGTCAGTGTTCAGGAACGTGTCCATAAACGCCCAAAGACCTTCCTTAGGGTTGGTACCTGTGTAAAAATCAGTTAGTTTTTGTTCAGTAAAGATGGGTACCTATTACGGGTGGTTTGTTGGAGGAGGTTGGGAGGATGTTGTTGAGAATCACGGCTAACATGGAGCTGCCGAGGATGATGGCAATCTGGAAACTGATTTTCTCCTCGAGAGAGCTGGGTCCAAACAACACAGCCATATCCAGCAGATACAGGGCACACGTTGGGAGGATCAGGTTCAAAATATACAGAGTGGGTCGTCTCTGCATGGAAATCTGTTGAAGAAGATGGACAAAATTTAGGTGAGCGGGAGATAACTTACTGTGTTGGGCAAATGCTTGTTCCATAATTTAGAAAATTATTTCTTCTTTTTTTTTTTTTTCTTTTTGGTGGTAGATCACTGCAATATAATATGAAAGTATTGCCATACCACATAGGTGACCACAGAAAATTGTCCATCATCCAGCTGTTCTGTGTATTCAATGATGCTCAGGTTGGTGAACTTCCATTCTCCATCAGTTAGGAAGTAACTCTGGCTGGCTTTCATCATCTCAGCTGGCGTCCGTCTCGTCTTCATGATGAGGTCTGTTGCTGCTTGGGCAGGAGGCAGAGGAGGAAAGAAGTTGCAGAATTTAGGTGTTTGTTAGAGGTCAGTTGTTTCCTCTCCTTTTCCCTCCCAGCCAAGGGTGCCTGCCGATGGGGAAAAGCAACGTTTCTTGCACTGCTGGGGTTTCTTAGCCCATCAGGGAGAAATTAAAAAGGACTCTGGTGAAGAGACTTGGCTGGACCTCTGGGAATGTGGATGAGAGGGGAAATCCCTGGTGAATTAGGATAGTTGTCCTTTGCGGACGGGAGCTGGAGGGGAGGGTTTCGTGTCACCTCTGCTTATTTTTCAGCCCTTCCTGTTGGGATGAACTCTGCAGTTTGGATCCCTGAAACTGTCCTTAATTTCCTCTCATTTCCATGGCCTTCAGGTATGTTTAAAGATCAGTCCTGCAAAATTGTATGCGAACAAGTAGCTTTGTTGCAGGAAGCCTCCGAGTCTGTTGGTTTTTAGAGAACAGTCCCGGGGGCACTTGCCACAGAACATCCAGTAGCTTCTAGAGATGTTGCTGGGAAATGTGCCAAAACAGAATGACAGTGTTTTAGCTCATTTCCCCGGTGTTACGTGACCTCAGCCCCACTAACCCAGCGTGAACCTGTCGTGCTGCTGCTAAGGGAACCCAGGAGTTAGCCAGGGTCCATCCCATCTCTACCTCCTTCTGCAAATGTAGCCCGGCTGTGGTAAAGCTCAGCTTGCTGCTGTACCTGGGTGGAGAAAGGAAGCTATGCTCAAGTTGCATGTCTGGGTGTCAAAGGGAAACTTGAGGATCATCAAGCTGCAGGTTAAGGTAACCTGGAAGGGTTGGGTGGAGTTGAAGCTGCCGTTGTGCATGACGACCATATAATCCAAGTTCGAGTTTTGTCCGTTCACTCTGGGGGAAACAAAAGTGGAGAGCGACCGAGCTCCAAGGCGCTGCAACGCTCCTCAGTCCCACCAGAGCCTGGGCTGTAAGCGTCCTTCCGGGGGGGCTCTGTGCCATCACCCAGCCAGGGGATGCAGCAGTGAGGAGAGGAAACCCGGGGCTTGAAGAAGGGCTGGTGAGTGCCTCCAGACTTGTAGCTCTGCACCTCCTAAGGGGACTCCTGCCCCTCTCCCCTCTGCCTCCCACTCTCCCCTGGGGCAGGGGCTCATTGCCGGCCCCGCTGTCCTGCAGAGCTGCCCCCCCCTCCTTCCCCCCAGCCGAAGAGCCAGCGGTGGTGCCCATCCCTCCATCCCCCTCTCAGACCCACAGGGCTCTGTCCTGTGTCTTACAACAAACTGCTGAGGGTCGTTTCATTCCACAGCGTTGCTGTCGCTGCTGCTCCCTCAGCTTTAACTACAGCCCAGATGGGACGCTTCCAGAGATGTGACAATATTACCGAGACAAAAAGTGTTTTGGGTAAACTGTGGTTGCCATTAATCCAAATTACGAGGTTCTCGGTTACAGAGATCTCATGGGAACAACTTTCAACTGTATGCATTCATCCCATTTCCCACAGTAATACCAACACTTTGCATCCATTGCATTTCTCTTAAGCTACTGGATAAAAATGAAAGGGGAACCTACCGCTCTAAAATGAAGATGGGGGGAGACCAATACGTATTCGTGGGCAGAACAATTTGGGAAATGTTACAGAAATCCTGCGGGTCCCAGGTTGCAAAAGTGTTTTTCCACTCCTGGGGGAAGAAGTTGCAGGAGAGAAATGAGTGCCAGGCTCGGCACCAGCCATCGTGCTGGGCGTCACAGGAGAGAAATGCTCTCGAGGGACCTACCAGGTTCAACACGAAGTAAAAAGTGACCGTCTGGAGCTTTTCAACCTGGAGAAAGAGAAGGGAAAGTATTTAGCTGATTTTCTTAGGTACCCTCAATGCAAAGCCCAGAAGCTCTGCCCCGTTGCTCTTGCAGCGGACAGCACAGGTTGCAGAAACTCAGGAGGAGACCTCAGGGATCTCAGTCCTATGGCTGAAAAGAAAAGTGGGAGCATGTGGTCCAATAGTTTGAAAAAAAAAAAAAAAGATTACTATTGACATTTAAGTGCCAGTGCCCCGTGTTGCTCAGCTGAGGCACTTTGCTGTTTGTCGGAATCTGCCTCTGAACTTTTTCCAGGAAGTAGGTGGGAGAAAATACTCCAGATCTTCCAAAAATCCTTTCAAACAGCAGAAAGCTGAAGAAGTGGAAGGGGTTGATTCTCATCCCCGTGGTCTTGCTGGCCCAGCCCTGCCTGGCAGAAGACTCAGACCCTAACCTAACAATCACCCGGTTTTCTAATGACTTAACAGGAGTTTTGGGTCCTTACCACAGAGAGAATAGCCACCAGCATAAAATCCATCGTCACTTCCAGAGGCTCCTTCAAGTTTGTCTTGGGCAGTATGTGTGCGTGCAGCTTGCTGTGAGAGGAAATGTTCAGGTACTCAACAACATCGTAGTAGGTGCAGACGTACCTCGGAGCAGCCCCTGCTAGAAAAAAAAAGAAAATCCACTGGAATCAGAAAAGGATCAGGTGAAATCTCAACCTGTGTGAGAGAGATGTACCAAAAGCGAAAGTGTAAGGAGCGGTGGGTATGAGAAACATCCTTAACGCAGGCGAATCCTTTCTCAGATAGATGAGAACAGAACTCCTCAAGGCTTTTCTA
Organism: Vanellus vanellus; assembly: GCF_965231255.1. Taxonomy (NCBI): domain Eukaryota; kingdom Metazoa; phylum Chordata; class Aves; order Charadriiformes; family Charadriidae; genus Vanellus; species Vanellus vanellus. Next base: position 7,745,934 of record NC_138922.1, read on the forward strand.
TTCCTTTTGGACATACCTGTCCCAAGAGCAAAGGTGAGAATAGCTATAAAAGCTCGCTGCATCGTCTTCTGCTTCCAAATAAGGAGGCAAATGGTACTGTGTGTCTTATGAACAGACACAGGACGCATCATTTGTATGTAGGAGTTGATTTGATCTTTATTAATGAAGGATGGATATTTTGTAAACAGAAGCTAGACTTTTTATGTATTTATTGGCATTGGAAGGAAGAATTTGCTAATGGTTTGATGCACTCAGCTGGCTCTTGGGACCAGCCTTTAGTTGTGGTAAAGGAAAAATAAGGTCATTAAAAAAAAATCCAACAATTTGAGGGAGAGGAAAAGAAAGGGCCCATCTCCACAAAGAAAAGGCAAGGAGCCAGAGCCACTCAGAAACAAATCTTGACTCATTTAACGAGGCTGAGAGTCTGCTGCAACCTCACTAAAATGGAATAGGAATTAGTGCTGGTGCGATGTGAGGGGTGCCGGGGAGGCGGAGGAGAGGCTGCCCAGTCCTGCCCCATAGCAGCTCAGGCTGCGGGCGTTAGCGTGTCCTCATTTCCCAAAGCACTGACTCTTTCACACACCCGCTGATTTTCTGTTTCTGCCTCCTTGCTGATCTCCCGTGCTCTCAAGGTTCTTCTCCAAGTCCTCACAGTCAAGATGAAAGGCTCACAGACTTTTTTACATCTCTCTCTGTCTTGCCCTCAGCCGCTCTCCTCTCCATCACTGCCTATTTTTTCTGCTGCGATTGCAGCCATACCTCCAGGTGCTCAGACTGATGGTCCCCTTGTGGGCGAGCAGCTCCAATTCCTGTGTGCTTGGAAAGTCCCATCCCACTGGGACATCCTAGATGGCATCTTATTACTTTGGCCTCTGGTAGCATCTGAGATAGGAGGTGGGAAGCGTCTGGGCCATAAGACAGGGTTTGAATCAGGCATAAGGGCCACGAGGAGAAGTAGGGGTGACCTCTGTGCTGGGGCATAAGGGCTGTGTTGGTTGTGGGAGCTTACACTGGTGGGTGACAGTGTCACTAGAGGTGGAACAATGATGAGCCCCCAGAATGGTGCTAGAGGTGGTTTGGCCTCCAGCAATCCCTTACATTTGCCAGCAGCTGGTAGGACGTGAGTACACGGGAGCTGCGAATCTGCCCTGTTGCTCTGCAGACTTTTGATACCCACTGTGTCTTGTCCCAGCGAGGTCCTCCACTGCACGCTCTGCACCACGTCCCTCCTGCAGCAGCTCGCCGTGGGGGGCAGAGGAGGGAGGGAAGCCGGACCTGCGAGGCTGGGTGAGGCGATGGGATGACCTGGTTGCTCAGCGAGAGCCCATACTGCACCCGCACAGCACCCTGCTTCTGCCTCTACCCCCAGCGAAGCCTCCGAGCCCCGGCTGCAGGACTGTCCCCCCGCCCCAGCGCAGCAGTGGCAGCCGGCAAGTCCCACGCTGCGTTTCCCCACGGCCTGGCTGCGGCAGCGGAGGGTCCTTCCCCGGCCACGGCTTCTGGCCCCCCGCCGTGCCCCCAGCGCCCGGGGTGCCCCAGCGCCGCCCGGGAAGACCCGATAGGGGAGAAATTGGGAGTGATCCTGGAGGTTGGCAGCATCACGGGAAAACGCAGTATCAGTGACCGCGTGGCCTAATGGATAAGGCGTCTGACTTCGGATCAGAAGATTGAGGGTTCGAGTCCCTTCGTGGTCGGCCCTTTTCCCCCAAACTTTTAAACCCGCTTCCAACTTTTCCCACGTCTACCTTGGCGCCTCATCCCGCTGTCCTCCCCATCCCGGCCCCGCCGCTCCCGGTACAGCCCAGCTCCGCTCCCCCTTCCCCTGCAGCCCCGGGGCCGGGGCCGGTCCCGCCGGGATCCCACTCGCCGCCCCTCCGGGGTCGGGGCCGTTCCCGCCGGCCGGGGCGCGCGCCCTGCGCAGCCCCAGTGGCCTAATGGATAAGGCACTGGCCTCCTAAGCCAGGGATTGTGGGTTCGAGTCCCATCTGGGGTGAGCACCCCCACTGCCCTTTTGCCGCTGCCAACCCCGTTTCCCCACTCTTTCTCCCCGTTTTAGTGACGCCAGCCCTGCGCAGCGCTGCCGGGCCTTCTCCCGCTGCTGTGCCCAGCGGGTGCTGGCTTGGGCTGCCTGGTGAGAAGACATTCCCCATCACCGGTGGCAGATGTCAATTTAGGAGGTTAATGCACCGGGAGAACCCAGAAGGGTGAATAAATCGGTGCTGCTGACCGTGTTTGTGAGCGCAGCCGCTGGAGACAGAGCTTGCAGATGGGGAGACTGAAGAGGGAGGTTGGGGTGGGCCATGATGGGCATTTTGGGGCAGTGAGATGCTCTTGGAACGACGTGGTTCTCTGCTCCCAGCCAGCCATCCCAGTCTAGGTTGCATGAAAAAGGGAAGCAACGAAGAGCAGCTACAAACTGCCCCAGGGTTCGGTGCAAAGGAAGAAGCTTTATCTGCCCCATCTTGTGGTCCCATGTGCCGAGTGCTCAGGTGAGGGAATGACAGCCAGTTTTTGCCTTGGGAACTGTTAATGAAAGGGTGATTTTTGGAGAGGTGTTAATGAAAGGATGGTTCTGGCTGAGGCACGGGCATCTTTCAACGTGTTCCAGAAGGTGCGAAAGCAGAGCAGTTAAAGCTGTTTATTTAGCCTTACCTGGGCCGAGCTGGGTCTGTGTTGGGTCGGGGCTGAGCAGGGAATTTCAGCTGCATTTTTACCCCCTCTGGCTGCTCCCTGTGTCATCAGCTATATCTCACCCCCAACAAAAACCTGATTGATGCTGGGGGATGACTACCTTGTAGGTGTCATGCAAAGCTCTTCCCGGAGCAGGCCAAGATCTAACGGGAAGAAAGCTTTACTCCACCACCAGAAACCACATCTCCGTGAGGGGCTGGTTGTTGGGGCTGCGCAGTTTGGCTGTGCTGTCCTGGGACCAGAGTCCTCCATGTAAGTGCCTTTGGGATAATGCCCTCTCCGGTTTGTTGCACTAAAAACCTGCTTGGAGGGTCTTTTCCTACAGAGTTAATGGATTTTAAAAGGCAGCTGCGGTCAGGGTGACGTCACACTAGTAAAACCTAAAGTGAAGTTTCTTTCTAAGTAATTTTTCTCTGTTAGGTGTGGGAGGAAATGACTCTTCTGCCTGAAAAACAGCAAAACTGTTGAAGACCCCAGCACCGGGCCACTGGCAGGCCCAGGCAGCTGAGTCGCGGCTCCCTGCGCCGCTCAGCGACCCCTGCCTGCTTTGGGGGCTGGGGAAAGGGCTAAGGGGGTGCCTCTGTCAAACGCTCCGTCCCTCCTGCTCAAGGCTCATACACAGCCTTGGCTTCTCCTTTCCGTGGGGCTGCGGCAGGGCAGGCCTGGGCTGACGTACCCCCGGCAGCCGGCGGGAGAGGGTGACCCCAGCCGCTCTGTTTTGGGGGGTGTATTGCGGGTGTCTCCTGGATGGCACATCTTGGGTTGCATTCATGTTCTGAGCTGTTGGCATCCTTAGCCGCACGGCACGGGCAGTGAAGCTGGCGGGAGGGGGGGAATGCTGCTGCTCCAGCCCGCAGGATTCCCGCCTGGCACAGGCTCCATCAGCACATACGGGGTAAAACGAGGCTGCGGGGTGTGTGTGTGTGTGTCTACGATGACCTCTGGCACATGGGGTCCCATGGTGGGGAGGGACCCCCCTGCCCACTCCCCCCCCATTGCCAGTCTTGGGCCGGGAGGAACCGCAGTGTGGGCGATGCACAGGGGGTGTCAGGGACCCCCCGGTGGCTGTCACTGTCCCCCATAAAGTTATGGGGGACCACGTGGCCTAATGGATAAGGCGTCTGACTTCGGATCAGAAGATTGAGGGTTCGAGTCCCTTCGTGGTTGTTTTAAAGCCACGAGAGACCATCGAGTTGTTTAATTCCCTGCCCCACCGGCTTAGGGGGGCGCTGATTGATTCCCCGCGGGTGGGAGCACCCCCGGGGGCGTCAGTGGGGGCAGCTCCGGGGTTGGATTTACTCTGCTAATCCCCCGGCATCTCCCGCCCGGGGCGATTTCGTGCCCACGGCGGGGCGGCAGCGCGGGGCGCCCCGTCCCGGGGACAGAGGCCAACGGGAGCCCGGCGCCGGGCGGGGGCTGAGTCCCAGCTGGGGCCGGTTCGCGGGGGATAAAAGGGCGGGGGCGGGGCGGGATGGAGTTTTTCACCGCTGCAGGGGACACCCGGTGAGGTACTGGGGGGGGGGAAATATGGGGGTCCACCACGTCACCCCTCCCTGCGGGGAGCTGCTGTCAGGGGCCGTGGGGTGGTGTTAAAAGGGCCGCTGTTAGCCCAAGTGGGGCTCGAACCCACAATCCCCGGCTTAGGAGGCCGGTGCCTTGTCCGTTAGGCCACTGGGGCAACGTAATAGCACCACCCCCCACCCCCCCATCGCGCGTTGTATCCGCGGGGGGTCCGGAGCGAACGGCCCCGTCCCTCGGGGGGGGGGGCGGTGGCTTATCGTACGGAGAACCGGCGGTGGGCACCGGCATTCCCCCTCTCTCCGCCGCGGCGGGAGAGCGCGGTGAGGCCATGCGGGCGGCGCTGGGCCCTCCGCAGGGGTCTGCAGCCCCCCGCTCCCCCCCCCCCCCCCCCCGGTGGCATTTCTGGGCGGCTTTACTGGGTGATGGAGGGAGCAGACGTGGCTCGGGGGGGGGGCAGGGAGCGGTGCTGTGGGGGACATTCAGCGCCCCCCGTGGGCTGCAGGGGACCCCCCCCGCCATGGCATACGCCGTGGCCGCGCTCCCCTCCGGCCATCAGAGAGTTAAGTTACGGCATCAAAAAAGCGTTAGTGTGCAGCCCCAGTGGCCTAATGGATAAGGCACTGGCCTCCTAAGCCAGGGATTGTGGGTTCGAGTCCCATCTGGGGTGACTCTTTTCTGCTCCGGGGATCCACGACGGCTTCGGGGGTGTCCCGCCTCGGTGGGGGGATCCCCGCGTTTAGGGGGTGTCTCCCCGGGGCGGGGCGAGGGTCCCCCGGGCAGCCCCGTCCCCAGGCTCAGGCAGCCGGGAGCGGGTGGGACGGGAGGGGTTGGTGTAAAAATAGGCCCTGTGGCGGAAGTGCCCGTCTTCAAGGCCTGGCAGCGCGGCCTGCTGGCTTTAAGCAAAATTTTGCAAATCTTCATGTAAAATCCGGGGAGGGAGAGGCCTGAGCAGCAGGTGGGACGTGGCAGGGAGGTTTCCCGCTCGGGGACGTCTCGGCTGCGGCTGTTGGTGTCCCAACTGCTCTTCCTGTGATGGCTTTTGGTGTCAGAAATCCCCCTGAAGCAATGACACCACCACCCCCCCCCTTGCTTGTAAGGGTCAGGGCACAGCCCGGAGCTGGACACCTTTGCCTGTGATGGGGGGTGCTGGCACCCCCCCTCCCACCCAGGGGAGCTTTTAGCAGGGGAAAAGTTCATTTTTGCTCCCCTTGCCAGGCAGGGGGTGCGCGGAGGTGGAGGCGGCCAGGCTGGGGCAGGGATGTATGTCAGGGTGCATCGGTGTCCTCTGCCCGCCCCAGGCAGCTGGTTTGGGGGAGGAGGTGGGATTTGAGCTCTTTGCTTTTTCGGGATGTAAATACTGGACTGTGTAAAGGGCAGAATTCAAAAGTCCCCCTTCCAAAGGGGACCCAGCTCCGGCCGTAGGAGAGGTGGGAGCGTCAGAGCAGAGCACCCCCACACCTCGCTGTGCCCCCATTAAACTCTGGGGACCGGCAGAGATTGCTCTCCCCTCTTATTAGGGGTTTTGCCTAAAACAGAGCCACCTCTCCTCACCCCAGGTGGGACTCGAACCCACAATCCCTGACTTAGAAGGCCAGTGCCTTATCCATTAGGCCACTGGGGCCCTATAAAATGATGAAAAAAGTGTAATTTCAGTATCTTTGAGACCCTCCCCACAGTGGACCAAGCTGATGGTGGTGGAATCCACCACGTTACACCACAGAACTTTGTTCTGTTTGAACAGGGGCCACTGACAAGCAGCTCCTGAAGCCTGTAAGACTCAGGCTGAGGATTTTTGGTGTTCCACCTCCAGGGCCAGAAGCCGCCTGTATTTACAGGGTGGTTTCTGAAAAGACAGCAATGGCCCCCTGCCAAATTCTTGCCGTGGCTTTAGGTGAATTTAACAAAAATAACAGCACTTGGCTTTGGTTAGGAAAAAAAAATAAACTAAAACTTGAGAAAAATAATTTGCTTGACATGGTGAATACTGGATTTGCTACTTAGATATGCAGTTATACTACTTTCACTCTTCCCTTTCTTTCCCTCAAAAAAATCTATTGCTACTTATGTGTTCAGCAGCAGAGGGTGCCCTCATAGAGCAGAGGGCTGGATGAAGGGGTCAAAGAATTAAAAAAAAAAAACCAAAACAAACAAACCAAAAAAAAACCCAAACCAAACAAGTAGCTGACAAAAATCTGAATTTCTAGTTTCACACATGAACAGTAATTTTTCTGCAAAATGATCCGACGGGGTCACTGTGCAGGTTCAAAAGGAGATGTTAAATATTTTTATTTACACTTCTAGACCATTTTTATTCAATATAGCTCATTAGTTTAGCATCATCTACAGCTGCCAACGCCACCTCTTTAAAAAGAGGGTATGCCAAGGACTTCGATCTCTGCTGTTCTCAGTCAAAGTCTGCCTTCCTGCTCTGCTTTATATTTGAGTGTATCTTTTTCTGTCGTAGTCGCTCACGGTTCATTTTTTCCACCCTAAAACAAAACAAAAAGATCCTTTAGTGTACAAAGAAAACATTTAAATATTCAACTTTGAGTACAGTTATAATGTAGATTTGATGAGCTGACAAGTGTCCACAGACAGGAAAAAATAGTCCTTGTTCTTGGGATGCTACCCAGGAAAGCAGTTAAGAACTAAAAGGCCAGTGATTGATTTTTTTTTTTTTTTTTTTTTTTTTTCTAAAGGAAATCCAAATGAGCTCCAAGAAGATTGTTTAAAGAGGCTGCAAACTAAATCACGGGAACATGATAATCTGAATCCATCTCAAATAAAGGTTACCTCTCTATGAGTTTCTGTGTGGTCTCCTTAGACACCACCTTGGGCTTCTCGGTAGCCTCCGCGATCATCGTTCTGATTTTTTCTAGACAAATCGCCAGATTCCTCATTTGGTAGCGACTCTCTTCAGAGTTCACAATCAGCTCCCCAGCTCGGTTTATCTTATTCCTTTGCTGAAGAGGGGAAAACGTGATGTGATCACTGAAACTTTGTTGGATTTGTCACAATCTGGCTGAAAGCACACGGCTGGAAGGGGGAGGGTAGTTACCATCGATGCCATTTTTTGTCTTGCATCTTCTGGAATCCAGTCTGCTGACGCCAGGTGGAACCGAACTTCTGCCTTGGTATTCACTGGGAGGAAAAACAGGACCTATTTTTCAATGTAACAGCTCGCCTTCCTAAGTTTTACGAGATAATTCAGTCAGTTGACTGTTGGCTTTGAACATAGGATGATTCCAGTATTAATTTTCTGAAAGATCAGTTTTTTTTCTTGCTATATTTTTATATACCACTCTGCAAGATAAACTAAGTTTTTATGGAGACTCTGTCATGGTATTTGCCTTTCTAGACACTACAAGTTTTATTGCTATTGCAAATCACTAACTGCCTATTTTAATAGTAATGGCAGAACAGGAAGTATTTTTTAGTTTATTTGAATTAAGCTGAGAATTAAGCACTGTTAAATTTCAGAATCCAGCTGTCTTGTTGTATGTTGGATTAATGAAAGCAGATTAGACAGAAGTGGTGCTTCGTGTGACACGTGTAGCAGCAACAATCCCAGTAGCAGTGTTTCTAGGAGAAACCAATATGGTACCACTGGTCTCGAGCACTGTGAAGACTTAGAAGTTCTGTTAAAACGTAAGGTAATGATAATGAAAAATGAGCATCGGGCAGCACAGAGGTGCTCTTGAATTTCAAGCTCCCAATATTTCACTACAAAGTATAAAGAAACAACTTAAAGATTAGGATTTTCCCTTCAAGGTCTTCCCCTCACCTTTATTGACATGTTGTCCCCCGGGGCCGCTGCTCCGGCAGTAGGACACGGTCAGGCGTGCTGGAAGAGAAGAGCAGCAGCGTGCTGACCTGGAGACATGGCCCCGGATGGCTTTGCAGTGGAACGGGGACATGCCAGGCTGCAGCACGCAGCCCCGAAGGACGCCTGTGACCCGGCGGTGCTTCACTCTGGGTTTAGCTCTGTGCGCTGAGCATGGGCTCTGGAGCCAAGCACTCCTCTGGGTACCACCTCTGGGTTATGGGGGATGGGGGGAGTAGGGTGGGGTTATGGGGTCTGCAGGGCACCATGGTGAAGGATGTGGGAGGTCTGGGGAGGTATATGGGCCCTGTGGGTATTGTTGGGGGGATGTGGGAGGTTTGGAGGGTTTTATGGAGTCTCTGGGGCACCATGAGGGGGATGTGGGAGGTCTGTGGGTCACCGGGCAGGAAGGATGTGGGAGGTCTGGGGGGGAAAGTGGGAGGTGGGGGGGGATGTGGGAGGTCTTGGGGGGGGGGGAGGCGGAGACGGGACGGGGACGGTTTATGAGGTCTGTGGGGCACTGTGGAGGGATGCAGGAGGCTGGCCCAGCCAGGGCCCAGGTCCGTTTCAGGTGCAGGCAGACTCACCCAGGGGGATGTCGAGGGAGGCCGGCTGCGTCTCCTCCTGGAAAACACGGCGGGGTGCCCGCGTTAGGCGCTGGGGCGGGGCAGGGCTGCCCCGCCGGGGCTTCGGGCCGGACCCCATCGCCTCCGGGGGGACAGACCCGTCCCGGGGACTGCTTGGCCCCGCCCACTCGCTGTGGCCCCGCCCCTTCCTCTCAGCACCGCCCCCACACAAACCACCCCTTTACGGCTAAGCCACGCCCGCCCGCGAGAGCACCGCCCCTTGTGCTAAAGCTCCGCCCATCCGCAATAAAGTCCCTTGTAGTAAGTTCCGCCCACCCGCCATGGCACCGCCTCTGGCCCTAAACCACGCCCACCTGCTGTCACTCAGACACTAAGCCCCGCCCATCGCTCGTCTTCCTGTTTCCCCCCCCCCCCGCTCACCGGGGCGCTGGCGGCGGCGGCGCCGTCCTGCCGCGGCGGGTACAGCTTGTCCAGGCTGTAGGCGCTCCGGTACTCGGTCCCGGCGGCGGCCCGCTGCGAGAACCGGGCGGCGAGAAGCCCCAGCCGCGGCCGGCAAAGGCCCCGCAGCGTGTGCGCCGCCATCTTGGCTCCCGCGGTGCGCTTCCGCCACGCCGTCCCCACGGAAACGGCGGCCGCGCTCCGCGTTCCGGGGCGGGGCCTGGGGGGGGGCTGTGGGGGAGTGGGGGGGGGGCGGCACCGTGGGGGGGATGTGGGAGGTCTGGGGTGAGTTTATGGGGTGTGTGGGGCATTGGGGGGGAGGGGGATGTGGGAGGTCCCTGGGGGGGGGTCTATAGGGTGTGTGGGGCACTGTGGGGGGGATGTGGGAGGTCTGGGTGAGTTTATGGGGTGTGCGGAGCTCCGTGGGGGGATGTGGGAGGTCGGGGGAGTCTGTGGGGCACTGTGGGGGGCGTGTGGGAGGTCTGGGTGAGTTTATGGGGGATGTGGGGCTCCGTGGGGGGATGTGGGAGGTCGGGGGGGTATCTGGGCTCTGTGGGGTGCTGAGTGGGGAATATGGGGTGCCTGGGAGGTATATGGGGTCTGTGGGGTGCTGAGGCAGGCCCTGCTGTGGGGAGTGGTGGGGTGGCTGGGGACGAGGATGCTGGGGTGAGGTGACGGGGGGTGGGGCATGGCGTGGGGTGTGGGAGGCCCCGGGGCGGGTGCCAGGGGCTGATTTGGGCAGGTCGGTTCCAGCTCCTCAGGGCAGTGGCAGCGGTGGGGGACAGTGTGCTCCCACCCGCACCCCACACCTTCGCGAGCTGAGCAGTGACGGATGGGCGTAAAAGTGAAGATACATCCAGCATTTTTTATGTCCTCTCTAGTTTTTGCACCTGCGAGGTTTCAGATTTTTATCTGCTCAAGAGTGCTAAAAAGTTTTATAACGTATATACATAATTGGGTTTTTTTGAATGCTGTTACAGCAGCACACACATGTTTCCAGGTCTGTAAAAGAGATGCCGAGGTGGAAGGGGGATGCAGGGGGGGTGAAGAACTTGTGGGAATCCTCCACCTCTTACTCCTGTTGGAGCTGTCAGGTTGGCTTGACAAGAAGCGTGTGCGTTCGAGAGGGACAGGGATTGCTATTTCTGGCAGCAGGAAAATGCACGGGCAGGGATGGGGCTGTCATTTGCGCTGGTGTTTTGACAGGAGCTGACTATCTTTTGTTTAAAACTGTGGGTGAAGTCAAAATGGGTGTTTCAAAGCTGATATAAAGACGGCGTGTGATTGAGAATCTGAGCTGGGTGCCATCTAGATAAGCAGCGCAAAATCGGGAAACTCAGTCCTCGGGAAACTCAGTCCTCAGGAAACGAGTAGGTCCCGAATGCTGATGGTCCGCCTGCCCTGGCTGCGGCTGAGCAGCGTTCAGGGGCCAAGGAGGGCTCCTCCATCCACATTTTGTTTTAATCGCATCTCTGTGTCCTGAGGTACTGCTCTGCTTCCCCCATCCAAACTCAGCTGAAAATGGGATGCTTTAAGGAAAAAAACCCAGGACTGTCAGAGACAAATCATGCCATCTGGTGACCTTAATTTCTAACAGGGAACAGGTAAATGTTTGTGATTTATAGCCAGAGGGATGGGTAAAATGTCCAAAGCAGGATGACTCATTTTACCAACTGTTGTCAAACATGTCGGTGTTGTGCTGGTAACACACGTCAAGGACGGTGTCATTGTGCGGTGCACAGAGAGGCTGGGAAAGGAGCTTGGAGGTCACCCAGTTGAAGCCAGACCCATCTAAGAGTCTGGTCTGGTTTTGCTTCATTCCTGCGTTACCTGATGCAGACATCCAAAGGGCCTTGATAAAAAGCAGAATGATCTCCACTTGGATGGACAGAAACAGCTCTCTGTGGCAGGCAGGGCTTGGGATGACAAGGTCTTACTTTGGCATGACTGAAGGAGAGCCAAGCTTTTGACATTTAAGCTGGAGACATGAACTGCCTTCGTACTGATGCTGGCTTGGAGAGCCAGCTCACCTTGTTTGGTGATGGTGGTCACTGGTGAGCAAGGACTGTAAGGAACCAACCTAAAACATGATGGAAAAGCTGATGTGTCCAAGGAGCTGGTCACTCCTTGTGTGAGTGAGGGCACAAGCCATTAATGTAAGAGCAAGTTGGGACTTTGAGGGACCTTCCAGAAGGTCTCAGCTCCTGTAAGAGGGAAACTGCTGAACCAGGAAATCTCCTCCTTCGTGAAAGTTTGAGCTCTGTAAAACCCTTGAATTTCTGCTTCAAGTGGTCTATCCTTATTTGTAACGATGGGTGCTTTTCTGAAGGGTTATTCAAACTGGTATTAAAGTAAGAAGCCAGACTAGATCTGATGGAAATGCACTTGTCTGAATTTTGTCTTTCAAATTCAGCATAAAACTGAATTCTTGACAAGCTGTGCCTTTATTGGTCTTAATGGTGTGAGCTGAATAGGGTCGTTGGCTTTGCCAAATTCTGAAATGAGTCATTATTTCCTATTATATTTTTTCTCATTCATTTTAATTGCATGCAGTATTTATCTTTCTGTCTTGAATCCTGGGGGTGTGCTATTAAATAGCTGCTGCTCTCTATTAGCCCAGTTTTGGTGGTGAGCAGTGTGGTTGCTTAATACTCTCTTCTTAACCTCTTAATGGAGTTGTGTAGTTTTCCTTGGTGTTTTCAAAGCAATTTGAAAAATTTATATAGAAGGTGGGATAAAAGGCCAGAAGATGCTTATTTTTTCCTCCCTTGATTGCTGGAAGCCTCTACTTAAGAAAAAAATCAAGTGACTCTGACTCACACAGTCATCAGGACGTATATATATGGCCACTAATATTTTTGGATGCAGAAAAAATGCCCTCAGCACTTTGCTGAACAAACTGCTGATATATGGCAGCTGTTCCTTTGTTAAGCCAAATACTAATATCGTGTTACTTACATCAGTCATTTTTGGATGTGTCGTTTTCAAGAAAGACCAAAACAAAAATAGCATTTGAATCGCAAGCTTAGAAATTGTGCAGTTTTACAGAGACTTCAGAGCTGACAAAAGAAGGGGTTTTATCATGTGGCAAATGTTAGTAGTCCAAGTGCATAAAATGTATGTTATATAAATAATGCAGCAGTATAGTTCGGCATATTCTCTCTGCTTTCTGCAAAGGAGCCTGAAGCATTTTCTTGACCCAAATTGTACATGAAAATCAAAGGAATAACTCTTCTGCCGCTCTTAAAAGTAAAAAGAGCTGTAAAGAAAGTCTCGGCTTTGAGAATACTGCTGTTTCTTTTCATTCGAGAAGAGAATAAACCATTTGAAAATATATTTAATCTGCTGTACACTTCACTGTGATGCTTGTTCACACAGGATTGTTTAAAAGGGAAAGTGAAGGCGATCCTCTTCCCACACCTCTGCAGCAAACAGATGACTGCAAGAGTAAACATTGGCTGACTTAAACCAACATTGCTTCAGATATCCCCTGCTACAAATGTTGAATTAATAGGGTGGTGAAAGCTCTGAGAAAATCAACAATGATGCTTTTTGCTGTTGTTGTTCATTTTTATTTATTTTATTTTATTAGACAACTGCTTTCCATTATAAATAAATAAGGCATGAAGGTTCTCCATACTGTTACAGAGCTGGTAGCCACAGTCGTGCGTATGGCTCCTAACGTTTCTCGAGTTTGGGGCCACGGGGCACCTGAAAATGCAGAGCATGGAAGAGCGGAGTGGTGGGTGGTGGGTGGGTTGAGGATGGGACCTCTGGAGCGGGTGTGGTTTGGGCATTGCACTCCTGCCAACTTACCTCCGTGGCGCTCAGCTTAACAAAAAAAGGTATTTTGGGAGGGTATTTTTGCACTAATTCCATGGTAAGTGAAAGAAAGGTAGCTCCTCTTAATGTCAAGGCCCTAGACTTGGAGGTTAATTACATCTTAACAGTCTTGCCCCTCCAAAGCCAGATTCTCATTTATTTATCTCAGTGTTGCGAAAATCCCAATCATTTCCCCAAGATTTTGGGATGTAAGCTGGTGAAAATAGAATCCAACTCTGGCCCGAAGTTTGTCTCCAGGCAGGTACAGAATAGGTAGCTTACACTGAACGGCTCGTTTCTTGTGGGTCAATGCTCAGGGTGTTGCCTAAGCTGTAATGAAATGCCGCTTCTCTGCCTAAAACGCGTGTCTGACCATTCAAGGTCAACATCTAGTTCATGAAAAATGGAAACTGGTGATTCCTGAGACTGCAGTGGCCTTTTGGCTGTGTGTTTGCATGTCTGTGGAAGCAAAAGCGAGGAGATTTCAGTGCTGGAAAGTGAACTGGAACATGAGAGGTGACAACCTTTGGAGATAGTATCTCAGCCAAGGAAGATTATTTTCAGCCGAAAACTGAAACCTGTCCTCTTGACTAGGGAGATGTTCGGAGCAAAGGTGTGGGGCAATGTGTGATCGGCGCTACTGCCAGGGCCAGAGCTCCTGACGCCATATGAGTGTGACGCTTTATCCTTCTGCTTGTGTGCGAGTCACTGGTAGTCAGTTTTGCAAGCCCATGCGAGCTGTATTTGAGGAGTTTGCTACAACGGGGCAATGGCAACCTCTTGAAGAGCACAGCACAGAGGGCTGGTACCCAGACCATGAGATGAAAGCGTGTCTCTGATACTGTAATAGCACTTCTTGTCTAGCTTATGGGAAAGCTCTGGTCATCAAGTTCCTACCAGGCACAGTGCTTCACCTGGGCTGAAATACTGGGGCAGATTTAAAGCAAGGAAATCCCATATGCCTACAAAGTCTGGAGAGTATGGACTGAAATACTAAGCGACGCAGATGAAGACAGAACAATCAGTTTTATGTTTCTCTTCAAGTTTTTCCAGTTGCAATGAGCTTGCATTGTAAATAGCTGAAAAACCTGACTGATAAGAGAATGGCTTAAACAGCAAGAACATACTGCCCTTTGGGGAAGGGGAAGGGGTGACGGAAGTCTCTTGGGTACAAGCGTAGGTTCTAAGCCATAAAACCAAAGTGGAGGGTTGGGCTGGTGTGCTGGAGCAGCCCCTGAAGTTCCGAAGGCTTTTTTGTTTTGCTTTGAAACACTGTGCTCCAGCTGTGGCAGGATGCTGGAGGACATCCAGGCTTTCGCTTGCAGATAACCGGGCTGTAAGACAAGCTGAAAAGGGTGGAGGAGGTGATCGGTTTTCTTTTTTCATGGTGTGGTTTACGTTGCTGTTGTGATACCTGGCAGCGGCAGCAACTCATGCAGAGATCCGTCATACAGTTTCTGAAATCCTCTAACTACAATGTACAATTGTCCCGACGAGTTCTCCAGAGCCCAAGCTTAAAAAAGTGAGTTGAGTCTCCGTGACGCTTTCTTGCTTGTAGACCTCTCGAACCTTCAAAGCAGTGGGGCCACGTGGCGTTTCCTGGGGCTGAAGACTTGAAGACTTGGCTGTTGCGATTGCACGTGGGAGTTTGCAGAGAGGCAGGACTCATTTGCTGCTCTTGTTTTTCACCTTTGTGGCATTGATATCTGCTTTTGTTTTCTGGATGCGGGAGAAGATCTCCTTAAAAAGAGCCTTGTACTCGGGCTGGCTCTGCTCCAGCCGCTTGTCCACTGCCTCCACGTGTTTGCTGATGGTCTTCTCCATGGTTTTCCGCTCTTCCAACTCATGTCCCTCTCCTCGGAAATCTCTGAAGGAGCTGTCGCGAGAGATGGGCCGGGACGTTTGGACTCCTGTGTGGCGCACACTGTCCTTGTGCTGCCGACATTTGCTCAGGAGCTCTTCGTACTTCTCCAGCAAGGCGTGATACTGCTCATCCACTTCCCTCAGGATGGACATGCCGCGTTTGCGCACGTTGTTAGCGTGCAGCGTGTAATTGCCCTCGTGCCGGCTCACGGCATCCTTGGTCACAATGGCATTGAGGGCTGTGTCGCTGCAGCTTTTGCGGACAGGGTGGTTTGGGGAAGGTGTCATTGATGGCCCATGACTTTTCCCTCCCTCCTCCTCAGAGAGGTCGATGTAGTCTGCTTCTGGGGCGTTATTCAGTGGCTCAAGTAGGGCCTCGGACAAGTTGTCTTCTCTGCTGAGCAAATACTTCTTGACTTGTTTCATCTGTTGCAGCTCTAGGAGCTCTGCTTCCAGTTCCTTGATGCGCAGTTTGCAGTTCTCCATCTCGCACACGCGCTGCTCGAGGTCCGAGTACTCCTGAATAACGGAGGTGTACTCTCGCTCAACCCTCTCCTTCCGCTGCTTCTCCTGATTGACTTGGGACCTCAGGGAGTTCACCATGGCTTGGAGACGCTCATTCTCCCTCTCCAGTGGCTTCTGGTTGAACTCTGTGGAAGAGCTGTGGACCTGGAATGCATCCTCATACCTGAAAAAGAAGGACCCTTGAGAGAATCTGACTGAGTGACAATCCATGAGGGACTCATGTCTTATTGTCATGTAAGTAAGGCCACTGATGCCCAAAAAGGAGGTAACCTGAGCTCATGGGGTGAGATACAGCTCCTCCTGTGTACTGGGAGACCACAAGGTACGACTGGGGCTCTTTTGGACGCAGAGACCAGGCTCTGTCCCAGAGAACCTGCAGTCTTGTTTGATAGCAGTGATCAAAGACAGGAGGGAAATGAAATCCTAAAAGGTAAAAGGCTCATCTGGTTAATGGACAAGCCACCAATGTTGCCGTGAAGCAAGGATGAATGTTCAAGTGCTACCAGTTTGAGCTAAAAGTAGAAGGCTTTGAGTTTTTCCTGCTGGAGTTCATCAGCTACTCGCTGCATCACGGAGTTCACCAACTACTCACTGCATCTGCCAACAACCCCAACCCCCACCCAGCCAAAAACCAGAAGCACAGGTTCTGCTGTCTGGGAGGTGCTCCAGAGAGGGTGGGAGAAGCAAGGGAGGCAGACAGAGACTTTTGACAGAGTTGCCCCTTCTTCATTGCCTGGGAAGCGGCAACAAGCACTCCCCCTTTCCCTCATATCGCTGTCGGGAAATCTGATTTTCCTCCTCCTCGATGAAGTGCCCATGGCATCCTATCCGGTTAGAACAGATTGGAAAAGAGCAAGCACCGTGGCTTCCCCTGGGAGGCATGACTGGTGGCGGGGGGTATTGAACAGATTTCCAAGTTACTGAAGGGCAGCCTGACCTTCAGAGCCCACTGCAGAGCTGCAAGCCGAACTGAGGTCCCGAGGCACTGGGGGGAGAGTGGGACTGGGATACGGGGAGGGGGGGAAAGAACCACACAGACATTAAGTGGATTTTGCTGGGGGTTAGGTTATGGCCTCATAACATCCCCTTTGCTGCTGCAGTAAAAGTGTCTTTTGTTCGTATCCACTGGCAGCGGATGCTTTCAGTAACAAAGTTTATCGATTGCTTATCTATTTAAAGAAGCCTCTATTATGGACAAAGCTGAGCAAGGAACGCCCTCACGAGGTCAGGGAATTCACACAGTGGCTGGGTTTTAAGGAGGATCAAGTGTGCAATAGTGCTGAAGGTGTTTGTACAGCGTTTGGCAGCACGTGGCGTGTCTTGGTGTGTGACTGCTGCTCTCGGGGGGTACACGGGAAAATGCACCATCTCAGCTGGTTTCAGTGTGCCAGAGATGCTGGTCCTGTGCTGGGAGGCAGCTGCAAAGGGAAAATGGGCTGTGCTGCTTCGGGAAGGGATGCTGCGTGGCAGCTCGAGGTAATGGTCCTCTTCACATGATGTGTTGCTGGGTGGGCTGTACTGAGAGAGGCTGGTTTGAGCCATCTAGAGCTCGAGCAATGCGTCCTGTCTGGTGAGTGTTCCTGCTCAGCTCCCGGCCAACCTGCCAGGACAGTCCCAGTCCCTCCAGGCAACGCCTGGCCCCTGTACCCTGCCCCAGTGCAGCTGCGTGAGGCATCCCAATCCGCCTGGGTAGCTATTCTTGCCCTCTGAAAAAGAACTTATGTCTCCCCATTCGAGGCATTGCTGACGCTGAGATCATGAAGGCTCTGCTTTGCCAATGCCACCTACTCAGGTGTGTGGGTGGGAGAGAGGAAGGTCCTCCCTTCATCTCCAGCATCGAGTTTCAGGGTCTGACGCAGAGCCTAGATCTCTGGGGGCGTGTATGTGGGGTTTTGCGCACCCCCAGGGGGGCTAACCCACCGCATCCCCTGTTCACGGGCAGAGGAGGTGGGGGAGAAGGTTGGGGGGCTTGATAAAGACGAGGGTCTGTACCTGGGGCTGGAGCATAGCTCCTTAAGGCAGGGGAAGGTGTGGATGGTTCGGCGCCGTTCCCTCTTCTCCCGCCGAATGCGGAGCTGCTCCAAGCTCCGCATTTCTTCCACCTGCTTCTGCAGCTCCTCCACTTGGTTCTGCAGCCCCTCAATCGTTTCCGTCAAGCTGTGGAGAGAGGAGGGAGCACGGATGAGGAGCCAGACACCGCGGGTCCTTGAAAGATGTTTTTTTCCCTATAGAGAAAGCTAGTCTATGGAAGGTGCTTCCAGTTTCTAGCCCTGGGAGCGTGACAGCTTTTGCTTTTCATGGCAGCGGTTGGTCTTGCTCTGTGCGGTTGCTGTTGAGCGATGGGGGTGCTTGTAGAACAGGGTGGGGGATTGAAGCAGTGGGAAGGGATCGTACTAATTTGAGACCCTCTGTCCTCAAATCAGTGGGCTAAAACAGTCACCCCTGGGGCAAAAGCACTATCCTGGAATATCTCTGCTCTAAAAGCAAGCAGGCGAGCGATTTACCCTCTTCCTCTTGTTTCTCTTTTAGAGATAAACACAGAGAGACTGGGCAGACCTTTAGTTTTGTTCTGGCTGTGAACACAGTTTGTAAAACTCTCTGCTCCAAAAAACACCCTCTCTGCACAGTTGTTTGCAAAAGATGCCGCATCGCAAGGACACGGCTTGGTCTGTTGTTTCCAGGGATGACCTTGATCATGAGCCTGTTTTAGGAAAGAAATTGTTATTGACAGACTGGTGTTTCAGCATGGGCTAGCCAGGGTTTCGCTAAATGCTGGATCTGTGCCTAGGGTTTCTGCTGGGCTGTGTGCTGGGGACCTCCGCGATATGATTATGTGCCTCTCCTTCAAGCAAACGCATCTGAGGAGGAGGAGGAGGAGGAGGAGAGGCTGCTGTGCCTCTCTCCTGGCAGCTACAGACACTCCTTTAGCCAGTCCTCGTCCCAGGGGTGTCTGCGCTGTGGCTGACCTCTGCTAAGCAGCATCGTTGCGATGAGCTTGTGTTGTAAATAGCTGCAAAACCTGAGTGATAAGAGAATGGCTTAAACAGCAAGGACATGCTGCGCTTTGGGGCAGGGGAAAGGTGAGATGAAGGTCTCTTGGGTACAGCATCGCTGCGGTGGGAGGAGGGGAGGCCGTACCACTGTATCTTCTGTTGGGATGTCTTGCTCTCCAGCACGAGCTTCTGGTTAGCTAGCTCCAGGTCCCGTGCTGTCAGGTCCAGCTGCTCGTAGACTTTCGCATGCTGTTCGTTCATCTGCCGCAACATCTCTAGTTGCTTGGTCAGGTACTGCAAGAAAAAGCAAAACAGAAAGACTCCACATCCAAAATCCGGGTTGTTTCACAGGCAGAAATTCCTACAGCCTTTGCTTCCTCTGATAACTTGTATTGTGGCTGATTTATCCTCTGCCTGGTTGAACCCTCTTGCACAGGTGAAATATTCATACCCCTGCCCACTGCAAATACTTTTGTGTCTAAAATCAGATTGAACTTCCCCTGCCCTCTTTGAAGGGCACTACCCTCAATCTCTATTCAGCTGCTTTTTTAATTCCCAGCACCCAAAGAAAGTTGATATCCCTGGGACTGTGTCCCTTCACCAAAGTTGACTGAAATTGGCCGGTTGGTTACTGGATCGTGTGTCAGATCGATTGCAGAAGCTGCGTTTCCTTGGGAATTCAGGCTAAAACTCTGAGTCCGTGAAATGTGAGGAGACTCGCAGCTTCTGCATGTTCAAAGACCCCTTTTTGTGAGTCTGTCATTGCAAGATTTTAACCTGGCAGAGGGGCATCTACCCAAGTGCTCACCCTCACCTGAGGGCAGATCCCAAATCCTATGGTGGATGCGCTCCTGAAGGGTTGCTGGCTAAATCCATCCACCAGTTTCCTCGGCCATCGGCTGTCGGGTCCCCGCAGCCATCGTGTGCTGTTGTGACCTCGCAGCTCTCCTCTGCCCTGTGTCTTTTTAGATCAGGGGGGTTCTGATCTTTTTTAATTCATAGATCCCTAAAAGTTTTCCAGTGGATGAAAACCCTCCCGGCACAGCAGGTTTAAGCCTCTAAGCTTAGTTCTGTGGGCTCTTAGAAACACTGCCCTGACCCCAAAGGATGCTTGAAACGGTGGTTTAGATTGCAGCTCTTGGAGAAAGAGCTATTTTATGCCTCTAACAAAGGGGGCTGTGTTTTGGGGGTGCCGAGGGGCCAGCTGGGAACAAACGCGATTATGAATAACTAGAATCGAAGGAAAGCAGCAGCAGAGCAAAGAGAAGCAAGTGTGAAGGCTGGCAGATGGGCAGGGAAAGGCCAAACGTGCCCCAGATGCAACCTGGTGCCAAAATCTGGTGTGCACATCTGGGGTGGGAGGGGGAAGGGATGCGAGAAGGGAGAAAATCCCAATTAGTGGGGAAAGAGGATCCTCTCCAGGGTTGGGATAGGCTTTAGCTCCCACCCCTATGGCCCATCCCTTCCTCTCTCCTGGCCATCTGAGCTGTTGGCATTGCTGGAAGTGCCCCTTCCCCACCACCGTCCTTAGGTGACAGCGGTGGCCGAGCAGTTCCCGTCCCCACCTCTGGCCCGACTGTGTCCCTACCTCGATTTCCTGCACTTGCTCCTCGTTGGTGGCATACATCTGCTGCAAGGAGTCCTCCAGCTCTTTGTTGCGCTCCAGCAGCGTCTTCCCCAGCTCCGCGGCCAAATGCAAGTCTGAAAAGCAGATGGGACAAAGCTGCTGCAGTTCCCACAGCTCCGCTGGTGGATGCGGTGGGGTCCCCAAATGCCACTGCACCAAACACAGTGGCACATTTGCACAGTGCTGGTTTTACTGGCAGGTTTTGACATGGATGCATGCTTATGGGACGTACAGGATCTGGCCTCCTTCGTCTTGCTGGGCTGCAGGAGCAAGGGGAGGCTAAGCTCAGAACATTTGCAGTTCCTCCACGCAATGAGGATTTGGTGCCCGGGTGGCTGTATAACCCTTGTGTGCCGCACTATGTGCTGCATAGGCAGGATCAGGCCCATGGGGCTTGGCTGTGGCAAGGTGTTCCGCACTTCCATCCCCTACTGCCAAGACCCGTGGGGCTTAGAGGGACTCAGCATGTGTCAGGATGAGAGCGAGGGTTGGTAAAGCCCTGCAGGGCCTTGGGGATGCTCTGGAAATTATCTAATGAAGGGAGTGCCATGCCTTCCCTTCCCCCGTCAGCCTCTATCCATCACTTGCTAATAGACTGACATGAGTAATAAAACCACGCGTGGCCCGAGGGGGCTGGAAGCACCTCCCGCACGTGCCGCCCAGGCAGCGCTGCGTTGGCCGCGTCCACGGCTCTTTCCTTGGGGCAGCTCCAGGGTGAGGACAAACCGCTTTGTATTCACTCTCTGCCACCTCCAAACGCCCTTAGGAAGCTACTGAAATAGTTGGACTTTAGGAGAATTGTATGGAAAAATAGATGTTGACAGTGTGGCCGGCTTAAAATACTGGGTTTTCTGCTTCCTGGGTAAAGAAAAAGCCCCAGGACCCGATGAGTCCTGTATCAGCCAAAGCTTGAGCACCTCAGCTGATGGTGTTTGTGGGCCCGGGATGGCACAGCTGGCCCTGTTAACAACCCCTTGCTTTCACAGAAATTGGTTGTCTTCTTAAAGCCTGACCCCTCCTGTGGGTTCCTGGTTTTCCCGGTGCTTTTAGAGGTGAGTTTCTTGCTCTTACAGTTGCAGACTCAAAATCTGACCTTAAGCCTTCTAAAAGGTAAGGAAACAGATCCTGATGGGTGTTATTTCTCTCTCCTGTATAGTTATCGTGCAGGTTTAGATAATTACAGAGTGGCAAACCTGCAGTGTGTGAGGGGACCTGGGTCTCCTGCCCTGGCATTTTCTCAGCCTGTCGTAACGTTTCTCTCCAGTCTGCAGCTAATGATGTGTTTTGCAAAGGTTCTGCCAGGGCTGAGAGCAGCTATAACTTCTTCCAGCAGTTAATTTGGCTATGCAGTTGATTGGGAAAGAGTGATACTTGGTCACTGGGACAAGAAGAAGGGGAACCAGGATGCCTCAGGAGGTATTCTGAGCCTGGGAAAATCACTGATCTCTCTTACTTCGAACGGCATCTCACAAAATGAGGCTCACACCGACCTCTGGGACACGAGTGCTCGCCGGGAGGAAGGCTGTCAGTGCTTGGGGTGGGCTTTCCTGACGGATAACAGTGCGCTGGGGGAAGTGCTGATATGTTATTCATTTGGGTGATGGCTGTGTTCCTTTCTGTGTGGCCCTAAGCAGTGCCCGAGGAGCGGCTCCCCAGATGTGGTCCAGCCAACAGCTGCTCAGTGTGTCCTCGAATCTCCTCTTTACCATGGGAATGTGCTCTCCAGCTGTGGCCTGCATTGCAGGGTGTTATTCTAGGCTGTGACCTTTTTAATTATAATCCTCGTTATTGCACAGTGACCTGGTCTGAGGGCTGCAATCCCGGCTATCAATGCAATCAAGATATTGGCACGCTTCCCCATGGACAGATCTCCTCCACCTATTTTATTTTTTTTTTTCCTAAGCACCAAATCTCCCCAG
Organism: Vanellus vanellus; assembly: GCF_965231255.1. Taxonomy (NCBI): domain Eukaryota; kingdom Metazoa; phylum Chordata; class Aves; order Charadriiformes; family Charadriidae; genus Vanellus; species Vanellus vanellus. Next base: position 7,767,743 of record NC_138922.1, read on the forward strand.
TTTCCAAAGTGCCCTTGGGAGACTGAGTGTTTGCGACACCAGCTGGGGACGGGGGAACAGCCAGATGCCAGCAGAGATGGAGGACAAGTTGTGCTTTTAAGCTGCTTGGGGCTGTATTTAATGGCACCGCCAGCTTGCCGGAGCCGGTGGTGTTGCTGGAGACCGGCACCTTGCAAGTGGCATCCCTTGCAGCCAGCGGGGCCCCGGCACAGAGGCGTGTAGCGAGAGGGCTCCGCGCTGCACTCCAGGTAATGAGTCAAGTGTGTCCCCGTCCCTGCGGATTACACCAGTGCTCTCCCACCATATGGCATCCAATTTAATCAGCTGGGGTTGAGTTAAGTGGATTAGGCAGCGCAAGATCCTGGGTTGTAATTTAAAGGGCTCTGTCAGCAATAATTTAATGGGGGAAATGGGCAGCGTTTGGGGACGAGTGGGAAAGAGGAAAGAACGGGGCTGAGCTCTGAGGAGGAAATTGATTCTTCGTTTCCATTTTGAGCGTAAGGGCCTGGGAGACTCCAGGCTTGAAGGACACGGGGGAGTTGGTACTTTTAGTGTCTTTTAACTGCCTCAGCCGTCGTCACGCACACACTCATTCATTCTCTGCCTGCCAGCCAGAGCATCCTCGGTAATCCCGTCTCATCCATCCTCCTCGCGCCTGGGTCCTCTTCCCCACCTGTTGGTCTCCCCCAGGGCTGTGGGACTGTTGGGAGGGAGAAGATGCTGCGTGGAAGTGCTTTAATGTCATCTTTAGACTCGATCCCTCTTGATTTTTGCACTAATTGTGGCTCTGCATGGGCTCTGGGCACACACCATTGAGACCTCAGAAACCTGAATGTGAGTTTTTCAGTAAGTTGTTTGGGGTGGGGGGGAAAGAACTATTTAGGAATTTGGAGATTCTCTCTGCATAACACTGTGGTTTCCCACAATTTTTTATATTCCTCTTTGCTTCTCTGCCGTCAGATCAGCCAGCCAGTGCTGTAGGACTTGCCCTAATTTAGCAGATAAGCTGATGCCTCCCTTCCCCCTCTCCTCTCAACACAGAAGGAGAAATAAAGTGATGGGGAGCAGCTGTGCTGTGTGTCCACTCGATGTTCCCGGTCCCTCTGCAGCACTGCCTGCGCGGACGGCACCGCTGTGAAATAGCCAACATTCAACCTAAAAATTGGGGAGCCCAATGTTGCACAAATCCTATTTGGGAGAGGACTGCAGATGCAAACTGTCCTGGGCAACACCACCTCCATACCCTCTGGCTCTCAGTACCGCAAGCACTGATGTGACCCTTCTAATTAACACCAGCCAAGGAGACACCCCGCGTCCCCAAACAAAGAGCTGCGCCTACAGAGCAAAGCGGAGGGAGGGACGTAGGCTGCGTTTCCCTGCAAGCTTCCGCGGGAAAGGCGCCTGAGCAAGGAGGGAGGGGAAGAGAAGAGAGACCATATGGTGGGAAGGGAGCGGGAGTTGAATCCAAGCAGCGCTCGGTACAGGGGAGCGTGGCCAGAGCACATCAAGGAGGCAGCCATCCTGGAGCGGCAGAGATCGTCATCAGCCCAGCGATAATTCTGCTAGCTCTGTGTCACTGGGGAAACTTGGAGGAAAAAAAAAACAAAAAAACCAACTGATCCAAAAGCTGTAGCAGGTTGTCTTTGACTGAAAGAGGCTGAGGAACGAGCTGCGGGGTGTTCCCCTGCTGCAGCATCCCGTGGCAGTGCTGGATCAGGCAGATGTGCACTACACAGGGCTGCTGCCGAGCCGAGCGCTTCCTGGCCACCCCGGCCTTCGCTGCAGCTCGCAACGAGGCACAAAGAGGGTTTGGAGCAGTTTCTGCCCTTCCCGATGCTGGCCTGCATCTGTTTGGGCAGAGCGGTCTTTGCCACAGCCCGCTCTCAGAAGGGTTTCTTTCTCTGCAGCATCTCCTGGTTGTGGCTGTGGGGGAGCGTAAGGCTGGTGCTGGGCAGGGGAGGTTTCGGCTGCTCTTGGCACAGTGATGATCTGGTACCTATTCAGATGGTCCTCATAAATACAGCTTTCTGGAGGAAGCCACCATCTGGAGCAGCCGCTTTGGACTTTCCCCCATTGTCTCTCTTGCATCGAGGGATTCATGTGCTTAGGCTGTGAGAGAACATGCCTCTGCTCCTCACCTTCAGATAACCCACCCATCTTCCCATTCTGCAAGGCAGGCAGGCTCATAATGGGGTGTTAGAAGCCCTCTGGCTCATAGAGCTAAAAAGCAGGGGTTTATGGTGCGTATTCGTGCAGGTTCTTTTCAGCTAGGCAGCTGTTAAGGAATTATTTGTCCCTTCCTAAAGGTTTGGGGTTGGGTCTACAGCAAGGGCCGCTGCAGGTGGTGAATTCACCTGCTGAAGTGTGGGGAGGAGCAGCGAGCAGAGCTCTGGTGTGGAGGTCTCTGGAGGAAGTTCAGGGTGGTTGTTAGCTGATGGATGGGGTATGTTGAGAGTTAAGAACTGATGTTTAATGCTGTTGACGTTTAATTTAATTGCATTTGCTGTCTGCTCCATTACACACGGGTACTTAGAATCAAGGGTAGGTGCAATTATCCCTTTCAAAAGCTAAATAAATGATGCTGTGCTGGTTTACCCCAGGGTAGGGTATACTTGCTACTCATTTATTTTTCTTCTTAGGTGCAAGGGATTGTGCTGTCTGGGTATATTACAATGAAGATCAGCTTTTGTATATCACTTAGTGCTGCTCCATGGCAGGTGATGGAGGCAATCTGTGTTCTTAGCCCTTATAAGCCTGTGCAACGGAACATGCTGGGGTGCAGAGAAGCAAGTGCCATCTGACAGCATCTCGCAAACAACCTGCAGGCATGGCTGGATGCGGAATGCCCATTCCACAGATGATAGCGTTTCCCATGGCCAGGCAGAGCTTTCAGAGAGCCACCAGTGTTACTGCTGAGGCGTGGATTCTCCATCCCTTTTACACTGGCATAACTTGGACATTCTTACCCAAATCAGCTTTGCGCTTGATGTTCTGTGTGTTTTTTGTGGGGACCTGCTGTTTTGGTGTGATCAGGTGTAGCAAGGAGGCAGGGTTTGCTTTGCAGAGCAGCCCAGTGCAGCCCGGGGGAAAGGCGTCCCTGCCAGGCTGGGTGAGCGCAGGCACGGGCAGCGCCTGGAGCCCCTGGCAGCACAGCCCCATCCTCCCTCTTCCCCTCCTCGTTTCGAACCGTGGCTCTAGCTGGGCTCAGCGCACGGGCATTTCTGTTAGCCTAATGAGATTTGCTGGATTTCCTGCTTGCTCTTTTTCTTCCTTTTCTTTCCTTTTTCTTTCTCTCGTGTAATCTGTGACGTACCCCTGGGCTGCCTTTGGCTCTGCAGGCTTTCCGGGTAGGGGAGGGGAGCTCTGGTGGTGGTGGTGGAGAGATGCGGTTCGCAGGCGGTCGAGGCAAGCACAGTGCAATGAGAGCAGCCCCCTGTGCTGTCTCAAGTCCCCTGAGCAAAAGTGGCACCACCAACGAGTGGAAAACCCCGGCGAGGGGCTCAGAGGTGCACTGTCCGTACCGTGCTGTGCTGCAGGGAAGCCCGCCCACCTTCTCAGCCCCTGCTGCTCCCTTTCTGGCCTTCTGTATTTCTCAGTGCTATTCAGTATTTCCTTTCTATCAACTTTTATTATTATTATTATTATTCTCGGATGCTCATCAGTTGTTTTTTTTTTTTATTATTATTTAATTGATGCTCACCTTTTTATTTCTGCCCTCTAACATTCTGTGCCCCAAAGCCTCCTTTGTATGCTCACATTTGAGACTTAAGATGGTTACCTCTGCTTATAAGCTGTATGGGTCTATACAAACACATACACAGCAGTCCCATCCCTGTGCTCACGGTAATCAATGTGCGTTTTGCCAAGTTGTTAGAGCACGATAACACGGAGTATGTTATTAGACCATCGTTGGGGCCCCATCTGCATCTTTCCCTGCTGTTCTCTTATCTAAACAGCCTCGGTGCCTGTGTTTGCCTTGTCGGCTAAAATGGTTTCAAAGAGCTGGTGATTGGTGGCTGGGAGGCTCTGATAGTGCACCTGGATCAGAAAGTGTCCTAAATAAATACATACAAGTAGAGTTGTTTGGGAGAAGAAGTGAGGAAAGAGGAGGGGGAAAGGCAGCCAGTGCTTTGCTGCATGCTCCTCTCCTCTGGGCAGCAAAGCTCTAACTAATTAATTATGTTGGGATGCAAACTGTGAAAAGAGGTTTTTACTCCGTAAAAGCTAAAGACACAGACACGTGGATTGAGTGCCATGTGGGAATCTCATCTCCCCAGGGGGTTGTAACTGACCCAGGACAAGAAGGATTAGCTCCAGGGGGACGTTACGTGTGTGTTGCTGCTGCTGTACCATAGTACTGCGCACGTGTGTGTGCGGAGCCCCAGGCAGAGGTGACCTGCGAAGGACAGGTCAGTGTGCAGCACGCAGAGCACGGTGCCCACAGCGATGGGCTGCCACAACCATGTCAGCTCTCCAGCCCTGCTCGTGCTCACACAACATATTCTCCTACTCTGAGCCATTGCCAGCCAACTCGTCCGCCCTTGCTGTCCTCTTGCTGGGGGGAGGCATGAGGGACCGCTGATCCTGAGTGGTTTCGTCTCTCCAGGAGCAACCAAGTTCCAGCACAACTGCCACCTGTGGCAGCCTCCAAGACCACCACCAGCACTGTGGCTGTCGGTTACTGCTGTCTGCTACTTCTGATAGAACAAGAGGAAACGGCCTCAAGTTGCGCCAGGGGAGGTTTAGGATGGATATTAGGAAAAATTTCTTCATTGAAAGGGTTATCAAGCATTGGAACAGGCTGCCCAGGAATGTGGTTGAATCGCCATCTCTTGGAGGTATTTAAAAGACGGGTAGACATGGTGCTGAGGGACATGATTTAGTGGTGGTTTTGGCAGCATGAGGTTAATGGTTGGACTCCATGATCTTAAAGATCCCTTCCAACCTAGACAATTCTATGATTCTCATGTGCCAGAGGTGTGTAGGTACAGAGAAGATCCTTCTTCGCAGCCAGGTGGTACAGCTAAATGCAGAAACCAGCCTGACCCTCTGCAGCAACACCAAAAACATGCCCGCCCCTTCTCTAGCAGCCCCTCTGCCTGGCTTTAGAGTATGTCATCTTGCACACTGCTGCCCCAATACTGCTCCCTTCCCACCCACTGCTGGAAAATGCTCTGAAGCCCCTTTCCTCCAGGTGCTAAGCTCACACACAGCCTGGCTGCCTTGTGCCTGGCTGTTGGTACTGGCTGGAGATGCTGCCTGCGTGGGAAAGAGGTCCTGACCTCAGGGTGCCATTCGTGGAGCTAGGCAGGAGGAACACAGTGCTGTACCCTTCCAGGCTGAGTTTGCAAGGAAAGGGGGTGATGAAATACTTGATGTGCTCCCAAGATAGTGTTATTTATGTCCATCGCTAGTCCTGAGCAGGATGCAGAGCAATACCTCTTTCAGGAGTTCAACACCAAAACCCGCGTCCCCAGAGCAGCTCTGCCGCAAGGACTGATGCTCGGGGAGATGATGTGCTGTGCTCTGCCTCCTCCTGCAGACACCGGCGCTCAGCTGCGACCTCCCATCCTTCCCAGGACTCAATACTTGCTCGTGGGCCAAGAAAACTTGGAGGATGGCATGAGACTGTCCTAGCTCCAACTGCCATCGCTGCAGCTGCGGATTTGGAAGAGGTTAGCGTGGACCTGGATACTGTCCACTCAAAGGACCGAAATCTTCAGGGAGGAGACAAGTTAACTGGGCAGTGCTGGGGCAGCTGCACTGCACACAGGATAAACTGGAGTCACTTCCCAGAAGGCTGCAGAGGAACAGGCTGTTTAAACTGTTAAAAGAACTGTCACCTCTTGGAGAGAATGTTTATAGTTTGTTTGTTAAATAAGTATAGAGGAAAAAAAACCTCAAAACCAAAACAACAAACTCTAACATAAAATCACTCCAAAATTCTCAGCTGTGCAAAGACCGGCAGTTGTGTAACATCTGGTCTTGCTCCTCCAGGGTATTTCGTATTGGAGATATTTTCCTAAATTCTTGGCCCGCATATGTGTTTTTGAGTGTGTCAAGTAGAAGCTTTGGAAGCCCTAATGATGTGTTTGGTGTGAGCACACAGGTGAGGCAGCGGTTTACCACTGTGCCGCTCTGGGAAAGGCCTTTTTTAGCAGAGGAGATGGAGTGTGTGCGGGAGCAAGCAAGCGGTGCGTTAGCCTGAGCGCTGGCACTGCTTTTAGCAGGAGGAGGATCGGACCCTGATGCTGTCACAGCTCTAAGTGGTTCCTGACTGTCACACTGAGTCAGTGCATCCGCCCTGTCACCAGCCAGTGCTGGCTGGTACAGCAGGAAAGAAAGAGGATTGAAAAACGCAGGGGTGGGCGACAGCCTCCACGTGCAGGGCGTTAGCGGCCGCTGCCTCGGCTCCCGGCCCCTTGGGCTCAGGGCTGCCATGGGGGGAATGTCCTTCAGGACTCAGACCGTAAATCCTTCGCACGCAGCTTTGCCAAAGAGAAATGCCAAAGAGAAATGCCATTGTTAGCTGATTGTTTCAGGATGGGAAATATAGAAAAAACTGATTTCTTTCCTCCCCCCCATCGTCCCTCTGCTTCTCCTTCTTTCCCTTCCAGCAGTTCCTATAATTCTGCTCCCTCCCACAGCTGGAATTATGTGCCTGGGGTTCAGCAGATGTAGGAAGGAATTTCTGTGAGAGGTCAGGAGGGAGATCCTGGAAGTTGCTGTGTGGGGCTCTCTTATGCCCCGCTTTCTTGCTGCCTTCACATAACAGGGGAATTTTTATTCTAGGAAAATACATCTATCTATCTATACATCCTCCTTTTTTTTTTCCCCTCCTCAGATTTGGAGGCTCTCATCCCTTCCTCAAACTAACTTGTCATCTTATTTCCTTGTGTTCTGTGACTTCTCTAGTCCCTCTTGTCATTCCCAAGCGGCTCAGCAATTAGTCACTGAAAACTTTCCACTTCCATAAGCTACCTGCTGTACTGCACTGCTAAATAAGTAAGTGGCTCAGCTACTGCAGGCAAAACTCCATCCTTCTGGCTTGCCACTGGGGAGGAAGGACAGCGAGTTAACCTCTGTGCTCCTGGAGGACGGGCAAGCTGGCTGGCTTGTCTCCTGAGCTGGACTGCTGGGGTAACTGCACCACGAGGGACAGAATTTGGGGTACCACCTGCTCCCCAGTGCAGTGAATCCTTTGGGCAAGCCAATAGTGAATTGCAGCTCTATGGACCACCCCGTGTAGGCTGGGTGATACAGAAAGCAGGCGGGTATGGGTGCCAGCGGGTGCTAGCACTGATGCCCTGGGTTCATCCCAACGCCCGGGGATGATCACTGGAGCGCTGGTGACCCTGTGTCTTTGCACGGATGAGTTGGGAGTGGTGCAAGCTCAGCACCTCGTGTCATTTTCCTTCTTAGCATGCAAGCAATCAGATGCTTGGCAGGAGGAGGAGGAATTAAAATAAGATACTTAAATCTAGAGACCTTTAGAGGTTACAGCCATAAAGTCCTAAGCCTGCATTGCAGATGGTTTGGCCCAAAAGTTTCTATGGCTGCCCAGGAGGAGAGGACTATCGGTCTCGCAGTGGCAATGAGATGATATGCTGGTTCTTGTACTGCCTCTGGTCCTGCTGGATAACTCACAGCAGCATGAGGCCATTTTATTTACATGGGAGGAATTGCCCCAGCACTTAGATCGTATTTAGGCTCCAGGGACCGCAAAGGTGGCTTTGAGAGCCCTCCTCTTGGGCTGCACTCTGCTCTTTGGCTTAGACCCGAATGCTGGCAGGGGGATAGGGAGGCTGGGAAGATCAGGGAATGCAGTGGGGTGACTGCGAGGAGGACTTTTCTTGGGAGACTGCTGTGGGGGAGCTGACGGCTGGAAGTAGCTGGCAGAGATAGCTGCTGCCTCTGGTCTCTGCTCTGTTTGGATCCAGATGTGACTGAGTTGGCACGCAGCTGTTCTGAACACAAATGCTTCTGATGAACAGAAAAGGTGTCCCCACTTATCCCCAGCTCAGACTCTCTAATTTTAGCTCGTTCATTCTCTTGGGATCTGGCTGCACGTACACCCTGTGCACAGGGTATGATGCAACTGTAGCCACATCATCAGTTCCCAATGGCTGGAAAAAGGTTCACCATCACTGTGTTCTGGTTTTAACGCTTAGAGGCACAGATTCCCCAGCCCACAGAAGGTGAGGCTGTGGCTAATCTAAAGCAGTGCTGACTGCTTCATGCTTAGAAAGCCTAGCAATAAGCAAAGCCATGCTACCAAGTAATCGGAGCTCCATTTTTAACACTTTCTTCAAATCAGAAAGCCTTCTCAGAGGGATCGTCGTAAGAATTAAACACCTCAGAGGACACCACGACTGTTTCCTTGTCATTAAGTCTCCTAGCTGGGAGTTGTGTCTCTGCTTCTATGTGCTAAGGTGTCTCGGTACAACGCCTTGAACCACGCAGACTTACAGCACACTGGGGAACGGGTGAGGGAATCTGGAAGGCATCAGCTTCGGTTGAATGAGGCTGGAAGGGCCTTGAAGCTGGGGACCAGATCGTGCTCTCTCCAAGGCAAGTGGTCAATGCAGTCAGTTGCCATGGGCACTTCGGGGGGGGGGGGGGAAGAGTGATTTGGGCATATTTTCTTGAAAAAAATAGTTATTTCAGCAAGCCCAAGCTGTGTGGAGGATGGGGAAGAAAGTAACAGGTGCTCGGAGTGGAGCTAGAGGCACGATTTCCTCTGTGGTGCTAAAATGGTTAATTAACATAATCATCACAGAGCTCCCAGTTAAGCCATCCGTTGCTTAGCAAACAGTTTTGGATGTAAATGTAATAAATATTTGATGATGCTGTGAAATGACGATAAAGGCCCAGCAACCAACTGGTTCACAGAAGAACCTTCTCCTCGCTTGGGTTGCTTCTTGTTTCTCCCACCCCGGCTCCTAAGGAACAGTCTTTAAGCCTATGCTTTTGTCCTGGCGCTGCTGCCAGGCGTGGGTTTCTGCGCGACCTCGGGCTGTTGGCATGCCGATCCTCTTAGTAATGCCGGCCCCTGACACTGTGCTATGCTGGACGTCTCCCACCGTACTTCCACCCCCCATTTCCAAACCAACAGCTCCGCGGATGTGCCGTCACCAAAGACCTCTGAATACTGCTATGGCTGTAATGCAAAGGCGCACTGTATGTGGACAAAGTCCAGCACTGTCCTTCATGATGCTTTGTGCACCATGCAAATTAATTACGATTGTAATTACCCCGTAGGACCTTTCCAGTTGGCTGATTTTAGTTAAAGCTTTCCCCATCTCTCCTCCTGAGTTCGTGCGAGCCTGTGCAGCCCCCATTCGTACAGGAGGCTGCAAACCCCACAGCTGGGCTTTGTTTTGGGTCTGTGTTTTCCTTCAGTCGCGTATGTGCTCAAAGGTGGAGTCTACCGCCAGCATCAGTCATCCGAAGGCAGTTATTCTGCATTTGCACTGCTGGGACAGAGCTGGGAACCTGGCCTGATTCAGAAAGGTGGTTTTTATTGTTGTGAGCCAGTTGTACAGTGCCAGTGCTGACTCATGAACCTGACACCAGGGACAGCGTTAGGGTAAAAATCTGTTGGTCCGGTGTTGTTTGACACTCCCTATATTCATCTGTACTTCTGCTCTTCCTCAGCCTGCATCCTGCCCCTGGACCAGTGCCCAGGCCCCTTGTAAGCCATGGGAAGACGTCACGCAGAAATGTGAATTTCTGAGCATTCAAAGGCTGCACTGTTTATTCAGCTGATAGCTCCATCTCCATGCTCTGCCCTGGCTTAATTTGAGCATTGTGTTTCAAAGAACGGGGCCCAGTATCTCGCTATTGATACTTCCTGTTAACCAAGAAACTGGGGTTAAAAAACAGCTGCAACAATCCCTGGGGGGTTGGTTATCATTCCTTGCTGGGCCTCTGCCCTGCAGCTGAAGTTGTGTAAACTTTAAATCATGACATAATGTGCTGGAGCGACGGTGGGCAGAGGCACTGCAGCTGGACCGCGTGTCCCTGCTGACAGTCAGCTGGCTAAAACAAATGTATAGCTATACCATACCTATAGTGCAATGTGTCCAAGGGGTACCATATTTAGGTAGGGATGATTTTCCCTGCACATTGACAAATCAATTCAGTTCATTCCTGGGCCACTGGCCTGAAACAGGACTTCTTCCAGTTATTTACTTACTGCGTGTTGACTCAAAATATTACGATAAGCAAAATAATTTTTTTTTTTAAAAAAAGAAAAGCCCCAAATACCCACAGCCACTGTCCAGCCTTAGGATAAATATTACATATTACATAGAACTAGTGCAAACATAGGTACAGTTACTTCAAAACAAACTGTACAAGTGAACGTTTATCCTCTAACAAGGCTATTTTTGCTGTTTGAAACTTGGCCTTGATTTTTTTTTTTCTCCTTCCCAATTTCTCTTGCTTTTATGACTGATTGGAAAAATCTCCAGAAGTAATTAGGTGACTTAGAAGCTGAAGATCCCTTTGGATTTGGGTTTGGACAGCAAAAGCTTTTGAGAGACACTTTCAGCATCCTCAGCTTAGCAACACATTATTTCTGATGTATTAATTTCTAACTAGTGTGCCCGCTAACTCTACCTGCAACTGCTCTGAGATGAAAGCAATGTCATAACTACCCATGTTTGATTCTGCCTGCAGCAAGTTTTTTGGGGAACCAGGTTCCCTGTGGACGTAACATCAAATTTTTTACCCGCTTGGTGCTCAGGACAGATTTGGGCTCCCTGCTTCTATTCATTGGGTTTAAACTTTCCACAGCCAGGACAGTGGTTTGGAGCAGCAGAGCCAAGATTTCCACAGAGGTGCCGCCGCAGGATGAGGCGCTGGCTTTGCCAAGCAAATGTGAGTGGTGATAGAAAGTATCCCACCCTCCTGCACCCAGGATTTCCCCCCTTTCTCTGCCTCCGCATCCCCCTGGCCCACCATCCCTGGCATCTTGCGGGGTGCCCCCATCCTTACCCTGCTCCAGGTCTTGCTGGTCGTACCAGGGCTCCTCTTCCTCGCTCTGAAACTCCTCCATCCTGTCGGCGCTCAGCATTTAGCACCAGCGGTCCGGGGAGACGCGAAGCATCCGTCAAAGGGAACCCCGCCGCCGCCGAAAACGCGGAGCCGGGGATGGATGCAGGGATGCGGGCGGGGATGCGGCCTCGGTGCCCCGGCCGGGCCGGGAAGGGGAGGATGGCACGACGTGGCACCCGGCGCTTCGCCGCTGCCCCGGCTCTGCCTGCCCGGGGGGGGCGGCTTCCTCCTGCCGCCAGGGCCGGGGGATGCTCCGGTGGGGGGAGATGAAGCGGGGACGTGGCGGCCGGGGCGGGGGAGCGGGGGGGGGGGGCACGGCTTGTACGGGGCTGGGGGATGCACAAAGGAAGGAAGAGGGCCCGGCGCAGCCAGGCAGATCCTCTCTCCGCAGCTCGGTGGAGACCTCTAGCATGGAAATGCTGCAAGGAAACCCGGCGAGAGGGAAGGGGGAGGCGAGGCGAGACCGGCCTCCTTCTCCTCCTCCTCCTCCTCCTCCTCCTCCTCGTCCCCGCCCAGCCCTGCCGCGGACAGCGGAGCGGGGTTCGGGGAGGGCAAAGTGGAGGGAGCCTCCCCGCGGTCCCCCCGCCGTGATGCCTCCGGCTGAGTCCCTGCGCCCCCGGGGAGGTCAGCAAGGATCAAGGCTTGCTCCAGCGCCGGTTGGGATGCGGAGGGTGTCCTGGCCTTGCCATGGGATTTTCGGTGACTCCTCAGGACCTGTCAGTGGGGATGTCAGTGCCTTCTCTGCCTCGGTGGGTTTGGATGGGTTGCTCTTCAAGGTGGGGGTGTTTCTAAGCTCCCTAGTGGGGCTGTGGAAAGGGAAACCCCATACAAACTGCCCCACTGCTTTACCTTAGCGTTGTGTCTTCACTAGCTCTTCCTCTGCCTCTATGTCCTCCCTGTGTTGCACCCTGAGGAGAAATCAGTGCTTTTGATGCACACTTACTTCTCTCTTATTTTTGAGGGCAAACTCTTGTGTTTCTTTCTGAAGGGTGGAAGGAGCTTAAAATTGAGGATTTGTAGAGTTCCGGGGAGGAAATGTGTCTGTTAGATACAAGTAAGTTCAGAAAAGACTTGGGATTTTGGTACTTGCTTTTCAGCTTAAGGGAACAAGGGTGGCCTTTCTCCTACTTGCTAGTGTGGAGTTTAGAATCATAGAATAGAATCATAGAACGGTTTGTGTTGGAAGGGACCTTTAAAGGTCATCTAGTCCAACCCCCCTGCAATGCGCAGGGACATCTTCAACTAGATCGGGTTGCTCAGAGCCCTGTCCAACCTGACCTTGAATGTTTCCAGGGACGGGGCATCTGCCACCTCTCTGGGCAACCTGGGCCAGGGTTTCACCACCCTCAACGTAAAAAATGTCTTCTTTATCTAATCTAAATCTTCCCCCTTTTAGTTTAAAGCCATTATCCCTTGTCCTATTGCAGCAAACCCTGCTAAAAAGTTTGTCCCTGTCTTTCCTGTAGGCCCCCTTTTAGTACTTAAAGGCTGCTATAAGGTCTTCCCGGAGCCTTCTCTTCTCCAGGCTGAACAACCCCAGCTCTCTCAGCCTGTCCTCACAGGACAAGTCCAAGGGGGGTTTGGTGCAAGGGGGTGTATTTGTCCTTGTCAGCCCTGAAATCCACCAGAGATTCTAAGGTCCAAATTAACTCATGTGACAGTGGGTTTAGATGATTTCTTTTTTTCTTTTGCCTTCTGTGTGATGGAACTCCCTGGATTTATTCTTGATGGCATTACCTTGCAGTGGTGCCTACAGAAAAGGCAATATAAGATGTTTACGCAAGAGCAGCAGACTGTGCATCCAGAAAAGATGGGATTTGTGTCAGAAAACTCTGTTCAATCCAGCAGTGACAGGCAGCTGAGAGCCCCTCAATGGTTAAAGCAACAGCTAGTAGTCGGCTCTCCTGTACAGCAGCAGAGGAGGGAAATGAAGCAGGGAATGAGACAAATTATAGATGATTCTTCTTCTCTTCTATCCTCACAGACCTCTCTATACACATCTACATACTCCCAAAATTCAGTGCCTGTCTGGAAATCTTCTGCCTTAATGCAGTCGCAGACCAGAGTTGAGCAGTCTCTTTTAACCTGGCATTTATAACTCTGCAAAGATAATCAAGCACTTTCAGTGTGTCTGGGAGAAAGCCATCTCTGACTGGCTCCAAGATCTTTTTCTAAGCAATTTTAATATGGAAATGGGAAAAATCTTGACTTTCTTGTGCCTATCAGTATTGAAGAGACATTTGGACAATGCCCTTAATAACACGCTTTAGCTTTTGGTCAGCCCTGAAGTGGTCAGGCAGTTGGATTAGATGGTTGTTGTATGTCTCTAACCGAACTATTGTATTAATTGTGAAAAATAACTGCCTGTGAAAAATATTCTGTTCTTAAGAATAAATTATTTTCATTTATAGGTATAGTGTAGCCATCCTGAGTGAGTGTGTGCATGGATGCAAAGCCCTAGGCTGTTTGGCAGCAAAAGCCAGGTGACATGATTTTGTGAAAATATTTTTTTCCTGTAGGTTTTACAAGAATGTCTCAGATCTGACCTGTCACTCGATAGACTCAAACATTGGTGATTTCTGTACAGGTTATATGCCAACAAATGAGATTTCCCACAGTCTGCCCCAGCTGGGGAGTCAGCACATTGCTTTCTTTTGCAAAACGATTAGAATTACCTCATTTCCTCTGAAGAAAAGGAGGTTTGCAGAGCTGAACATGTGAAATGTAACTCAGCGACACCAAAAAGACCTGCTTGCAGTTCATAGAGCTGCTTGGTGCAGAAAATAGTGATAGCTTCAAAGGCAACACTGATCTGCCTCTAACAGCTGCTTTGAGGTGTTCATTGAGGGCCAAATCCTGAATACCCGGTCCCCGGGGTTATAAAACATCCTCTCCTTGCAGGTGGGTAGAATTTAATCAGGGTTAATGGGCCACCACGTGCAATGAGCTGATTACAAGGTGCTTGTGGAGGGTATTTGTTACAAGCCTGCTCCCTCCTGGCTCCTTTTAACCCAGGACCAGGGAGAAGCCATTCCCCCGCATCCTGCAGTACCTCCCGACCATCTTGGCTCTAGGCCAGGCTGATGGGCTCTCCAGTTGTGGCTAGCGGGAGCTGTCATGGGGCTTGTGCCTGAGAGCAGCTGAGCAAAGGGCGTTCAGGAGACAAAAGGTGTGGGCAGAGGGGAGAAAGAATGGAGCAAGATGGGGGAGAGGGAGCGGGAGCTGATGGGGGGGGTGAAGGCAAAGGTTGGGAAAGAAGAGAAGGGGGCTGTTGGGGAAGGTGAGGGACAGCGGAGAGAAGATGGAGGGAGCCTAGGCCAGAGGGAAAGCGAGGAAGGGCTGGAGGAAGAGGGTGAAATGAGGAAAGCCGAGCTCTGCCATGGGCCCTTATGGAGAGGGGAGACAAGGGAGGGTGCAGGGGGAGGACGGCCATGGGCAGCGAAGTGTGGGCGGAAAGGGAATGAAGGGAGGGAAGGGGCTGCCAGGAGGAGGGTGAGAGGGAACGGGTGAAGAGGGGAAGGGATGGCAGACGGAGATGGGAAAGCTTGGGGCAGGGAGAGGAGGAAGGTGGCGGCGGGGCGCGATGGAGGGCTGGCGGAGGAGGAGCCGTGGGCGGAGAAAGGGATGCGGGAGGAGGGGAGGGAGAGCCAGGACCTGCGAGGCCGGGTTTGACAGGAGGGAAGGAGGGGAGGCAGGGAGAGCCGCCGGCGCGGGGAAGGGGAATGGCAGCAGCAGCAGCAGCGGCGGCCCGAGGAGGAGAGGCGGGATCGGCGGCCTGAGGGGACGGCCCTGCCCGCCGCGGCTGGCAAGCCGCAGCCCCGCCGGACCGCACCATGGGCAGCGCCGACTCCAAGCTCAACTTCAGGAAGGCGGTGATCCAGCTCACCACCAAGACCCAGGTGAGGGCCCGCCATGTCGGGCGGGGGGGTGAGGTGAGGCGAGGCGGGGGGGACGACGGGACCCGCCATGTCAGGAGCCGCCCTCCTGCCCTGAGGCGCGGCCTCCCCCGGCTGTGAGGGAGCCGGGGATGCTCGGAGGCAGCCGGGGCGGGCTCACAGGCCCTTCTCCCCCGGCCCTGCCCCGAGACACCCCCGGTGCTGAGGGAAGGGAGCTGCCGGGCCGCTGCCCCCCGTAGCCCGACCCTGCTGAGCGGGGCCTTGTGTGTGTGGGGGACAGCGCTGCACGCTGCTGGGGGGGACCCGGTGGGCTCGGGGTGGAGGTGACAGCATCGCCGGGGTCTTCAGCTACGGCTGGCTCTGCTCCAGGCCGTCGCGGTGAGGCCTTGCCCTGAGGATGGGGAGCTGATGGCGGGGTCTGTGTGTGTGTGTGTGGGCAGGCTGGTGTCTCTGGAGGGGCACGGGTAACGCCATAAGGCCATGCTCTGCCTCGGGGCCTGTAGCAGCGCACTCGCCTCCCCTGACACCTTGCGCTTTGCTGAACAGCGTCCTGTGGTAGCAGACTGAGACGCTGCTGTTGTCAGGGATGTCCACAGCTCCTAATGTATTCAGCTGCAGGTTTACATCACCACAAGGTTTGGCATTGCCCCCTTTTCTGTATCTTACCCCACCCCCCCCTTCCCCCCAGTAATTAGTGGAGATCGAAAGGGCTGTTGGCCAGCCATGCTGTTCGAGAGTGCTTTCTGCAGCAGAAGCAGCTTCTAGCCGTGACCTGTGAAATACTGCTTTATTTCTGCAGGCTGAAGAGGAGAAGGAGTTAAGTGAAAGTGAGTCAGGACTGTATATAGGAAGGGTGGTTGCCTAGAGGTCTAACAGATGTTGCTCATGTCCTGGGAGCTAGTTGAGTTCTTGTCTTAAGTTGGGAGCTCAGCAGCATGCTGACAGAAAATTAGTCGACTGTCCTTCTGTCTAAGGAGCAGAGGGATTTTGCTCTATTGAGAAATTGCATCTCAGGTTCTTCTGAGCTACAGTGGAGAACTGCTGTTCTGAGCTGCCTTTGGTGGTAAGGGAATAACAGCTGCTAAGAAAACTTGGGGATGATGGCAGAAAGATATTTAATGATAGGGTATGAATTCAGAAGAAAAGGGTATGGATGCAAAAGGGGTAAAATGTAATAGGAGAAAATCTGTGAAAACTCAAGAAATGAAGACTATGAATAGGAAATGAATCCTAGAAAGTAAGGCTGGAAGAGTCTTTGAGATATCATGTTTATACTTTCTAAAGCAGTATCACTACTGCGTGCATTGCTCAGGAATAGCTTTTGTGAACATGCTCTTAAAAACCTCCAGTTGTGGATGTTCCACAGCATCCCTAGGCAAAAACAAGTGGATGAATTACTGTTTGAAGGGATTCTTCCAAAGTGTCTTCTGGATGCCAAATAGTTCAGAGTGTCTTCAGATTTGGATTGTCCTTCCTACACTGAGAAACATGCTTATAAAGTGAGATTGTGGGAAAAAATAAAATTAAGCCTAGTTTCTCATGCCTGTGTTAGCTATAGGGATCTCTTCTCAGTCTGCTGTTCACAAAGAAAATCCTGTATGAGGCAATCCTTCATATAGCCAGCCAAGAAGAGAGCTCTCCCCTCCCCCGGTTTATCGATGTGTGTAATGAAAGAAGGTTTACTGGGGCCCCAAATAAAGGAAGGAGAAAAAGCTTCATTCTTGGCTGGATTCATTTTGCCTCTTTGTGGTCTAGGTGAGACTAACTGCCATGTGGAAAAAGGGTGGGGTGTTGGCGCTCCCATATTTACATACTGTAGAAGGGCACTGGTGTTTGCTTGTGCAGGATGCGTGACTGGACTCTCCTGGGGCCTTCGGAGCTTGTACCAGCAGCAACCTCTGTGTAACCTCCTAGTCCATGAGACCCTGGGTTCAAAACCAGGCTGCAATAATGGACGGAGTCAAATCCCCATTTCAACCCTATTAGCTCAAAATATGCTTTGCTTTCTCAGCAGCGTGTCTCCTTTTTTGCAGCCTTCTCCTCTGACATTAGGTGGCTGGACAAATAGATTTTTGTCAGATTATTGGTAACATGAAACCGTGACTTTAGTAATGCACTTTGCGGTGTTTCCTAAGGCTCTGATGGAAGGAAGTGGTTGAGCAGAAAGCACTGTTCACTCACTGGTGAAGGTTCAGAGTTGGCACTGAAGTTAAATTTTTTTAAAATATAAATTCTTATAATCTCCAGGCTTTCATGAATTAAAAAATATGAGTGTTCCCATGTGAACATTAAAATAAATAAATCTGTAAGGAACATAACACTTGAATGCTTGTATGCACACGTGAAGCCTGGAACTTGGAAGTCAAAGTGCCCGGACACAGATGAAATTGACTTAATTGATTTTTTTAATTCTCAAAGAGAAACTCTGAAGGTGTAACAGTATTAAAAAAGAAAAAACACTTCAGTATTATTGCAGTGATTAAAAAAGGGCAGTCATACCAGAAGGAAGGAATTAGCTTATGCTACAGATGTATATTTGTAGTTGCACATGGATAAATGGGCTTTAGGATTTTTGAGATACTTACATATTACATTACCCTGCACACCTTTACATTGATAGGGCCCACCCTTTCAATAATAAAACAAGTGTGCTTTATCATAAAGAATGTGTGAGCCCACCCAAATTGCCTATGAAAATGCTGCCTACTTAACAGGTGAAGGCAAACATAGATTGCAAGCACAACAACTAGTCAGTGGCAGAGCAGGGAACTGAAGCTGGGAGTCTTAACTGCTGGAGAAACACACTTTCTTTTCTCAGCCAGTTGGTGATTAAACGGTTTCTGCAAGCAACTGACTGGAAGATAAGACATTTTGATCTTGTGAACTAGCTTGTTAGATTTTAATGCTGGCTATGCCTCTGCTTTTAAAGAGACAGGAAGGATCAAACACAAGGACAAACTCCAGTCCTTTCTTTATCCCTGATGTGCAAATGCAGTAGTACAACAGGCTGTTAATTTGAACCTGATAAAAGTACATCTTGAGCTTAGAGAGAGGTCGGTTTCTGGTAGCCTATTTCTGATAGCGTTCAAGCTTGATTCAAGTATCTTAAGTCTCTCAGGGTGATCAAAAGCAAAGTTGTTGTCTTAAAAGCAGAGCTGTAACTAACGCTTCACCCAGCTGACTTTTGTCCTAGGCTTTCCCTGCCAGACTTCCACAAATCCCATTTTCCAGTTTCCTTTGCAACACAATCTGCTGTGGGAGCAGAGAGCTGGTGGCGCGCTCGTGTGGAGTCTCTCCTTGATTCTGCACTGCTGACTGCAAAGGTCCTATAGAAAACATTACTGTTGCTCTGAAATTTCTGTGGAGCTGCTGTCCTTGGCAGCAGGGATGAAATCTTGCTAGTTATTAATGTTTTAAATAAATCTGTCCTCAGGCTTTCTTTTTGCACAATGGCTCACGAACAGGTGGTACAAAGCTGTGTGAATTGCCTCAAACTAACCCGCTGGCCCTGCAGGGTTTCCTGATCTCCTAGAGCTGGACCAAGTGCTGCATGAATGGCTCTGTGGTCATTACACTCCACGGTTCTGCCTCATTTGGGGTGGAAAGGAGCACGCTGCTGTTACATATTATCTGAGCTTGTGTAGTACTGGCTAGAAACCCTGGAGAGGGACGAGGGACTGGCTCTGCTGACGAGTCCCAGAAAAAGGATAGTCCCTGCCCCAAACGCCTCACTACCTCAACTGATGGGATGCTCAGTTGTGTTGGCAAGAAGCGAAAGGAGAATACAGTGCGCAAGACTAGTGGCTGCTTGCCCCCTTGATTGTCTGCTGGCAGTTTTCAGCAACCTCAGAATTGGTTTAAGGACAGTCCCCTGGCAGGGACACGTTGGAGGAATTGTTGGGAACAGGCATTTGATTTAAAGGTGCAGAGAGCTCTTGACTGGGAGGAGGGTGCAAACACTCACCCTGTCTGAGTTTGTGAGGCCTTTTATCTGAAAGGGAAAGCAAAGGTGGTGCTAGTTGATGACAGTACTGAATGGGGGAGGCTGTGCCTTGGGACCTTTTCCTGTTTATAGGACATGGTCAGCTCCACTCTGTTTTCCTGTTTCCTGTGACGTATCCTGTTTGCCTGGGGATTGCCTGGTTGGGACTATGATTCTCTGTTCAGTAACTGGTAAGATGCTTGCAAACCGAGCATCTTTCTTTTCTGACTCCTACAGCAGCGTATGTCTGTGGTGTGCTTTAAAGAACCTGAAACCCAACATTTATTAATTATTGGGAAATAAAACCTGGAGTTGTCCAGTAGGACTGGTTCTACCTTTGTGTGGCCAGCATGCAGGTTGAAGGTCTTTACACCTTGCCCAGGTGAACTGAAGGCAGAAGTATCCCTCTCTGCCCACTCTGAGGTGTCACATCACCTCAGCTCTGCCCACTGTGCTCTCAGAGACCACTCTGCACTACAGTCATCCCTTTCCTTTGATGTGGAGAGCTTGATTCAGGCAGCAGTGTCTGTCTGCCAGTTAGCTCTGTAACTTCAGAAGCCTCTGTGGTGGGGTGCGTGGGGGGTCAGGAACTTCCTTTGCTCTCCAGATGTGCCAGTTGTGTTTTCAGAGTAGAGTTGCGCTACCAATCCCTTGATTCTTGTGGCAACGGTGAAGTTCTTGTTCTCATTGCATCGCTGGTGCAGAGCTGGTTGTCTGCACTGTGTTGGAGGAACATCAGGCTCTTTCTTATCTGTGTGCTGCAGCTCCCTTGCCAAGAGAGGACACATCTGTGCTAATTTGGAGGATCTGGAGGGGCCCCAGGTTACAGCATTGCCAGTGAGGATTCAGCTCCTTGTGAGCTCTTCTGGTTAAAGTGCTGTCAAGGCTAGCTGCGGTGTTGTGGGATTTGTTACTGCAGCACGTGCAGTACCAACACTTGTAACTAAATCTTGACAATTCCAAATGAAGATATCTGTAGCTGGTGAACAAGACTGTTCTAGGTCTCTCTATTTCCCTTCTCTGTGAACTAGATGCAGGTTATTGGGTGAGCTCAGCATGAGGAAATGGATATTTAGATCCCAAGAGATGCTGTGTGCAGAATACAATCAGCTTAAAAACATCCAGTAATATTCTATCAAGGAGATGAATATTACGTGGATTGAGTAGCTTCATGATGCCAGACGGTTAATTAAAACAGAGGGGCTGCGAGGATGTGAGTGACTCAGTACTGAATCCATGTCCCAGGATTGTATATGGGATACCATCTGTTGGATGAGGAGCTGACTTGCTGCAGCTATTAAAAATGAAAGAAATGGTGTTTTAGTGTAATCTGCTTGCCAAGATGGCAGCCGTGACATTAATGTGGCTGCAGCATCCAATGTTGCAGCTTGGGTAATTGCTGCTATGCTTCTTTACCTCTATGTAATTTTAGTCGGAGACAGTGTTCTTCAATCCATGTTCGCTGTTGTGTTACCATCTGTAAAATAGCGGCTGTGTTCAACCTCAAAGGAGGCCTCAGGCTAGTGGGAGGTAAAAGGATTTGTGTCTACTGGAGGGAAATGGCTTTCTCCTTCTCCTCTAGATGAGAGTGAAGCCCATCATTTATGCATGATCTCCAATTAGCAGCAATTGCTGCTCACTGTTGTTGTTGGGAGTGGCTGTGGCAGGCAGCCAGTAGGTACATGTGGCAATTATACATGTGGTTGTGGTACATGGTTTGAAAGGGGGTGTAGGAAGTGTAGGATGTTTCGTGCATTACATAGATTGGATTTCCAAATACTTGGCTTTTTCTAAGGAGTGTTATTAGAGATGAGATTTTCAAAATAGCTTTGCTTCCAATTAAGCATTTAATGCCCAGGTTACAAAGAGAACAGCTCCTTTGCACAATCTGGAAGCTAAAAGTCAGGCTGTAAACACTTGTCTGTTCCTACAGATCCCCTCTGAGGGAGCTGTGGTCTTGAACTCTGGGGGAAAAAAAAAAAAGTTGTTCTTCCCTTGGAAAGAGGTTTGGGAACTTGCTTTGGTGGCCACATGATAAAACGAAGAGTGTTTCAGCACTAGAGTTTAAGAAGGTGCCTAAACATGCGTGGGTTTTTTTTTGGTTTTGTTTCTAAAGGCTGGGGAGTCACTTGGGCTGATTCATTGCATGGCTGGAAGGACCTGGACAAGAATACTCAGCCTCCACGGCACTGGAGCGTTAAGGCAGAGAGCTGCAGGGCAGTAACCTGCTATACCAGTTTGGGGGTGGACTGCTTGCCTGCCCCTCTCACTTTTTGCCCTTTGGGTGGTAGTGACATACCATCTGCTCGAAGACTGTGGCTGTTAATTCAAGAGGTGGTAGCAAAGGGGGAAGTGCAGCACTTCTTGGTGTCAGAGTTGTGAATGAGATGTTCTCCCTAGAGTCACGCCTTGGCTGCATTTAGCAACAGTATAGAGCTGGGCAAGTTTTCTGCCTACTACAGCAGAGCTGGGAGTGGGCAGGAATTGTTTAAGTTAAACACACATTCATATTTTTGCCCCTTTCCCATCTGACATGGTAGACCCGCCCACGGTGCTGATTATCACAGTTGGTGAGAGCTGCTGTTTGCTTTAGAGCCATTGCATGTTGCAGGTAGGAGGCTCTCCCTCACCCCAAGCCGAGCGCTGGGGGTGCTCAGGCGGAAGGCTCTTCTGACCTGCCGAGCGTGCCACCACACCTCAGCACGGCTGGAAAAACTCCTCTGGAAAAGCTTCCATTTTCCTCTTCTGACTGAAATCGTGGATCCATCTCTTTCACACTGCTCAGCATAAATATGCATGTATTTATCCCAGCCCTGTAGCAGGACCCGTGGGCTGGATGAGCACTCCCAGCCTTGTTTGGGCAATGCCTATCTCTTGGCAGATATCAGCATTTAGATGGGAAGAGCTGTGTTCTTTTTTAGGCTGGCTGAAAAGTTAAGTCTTTCCTGGCTGTTAAGGGCTTGCAGGCTTTGTATGCCTGAGGTGTTGTGTAATGGAGATGCCTTCTTGTTCAGCAAACATCGCTGGCATTTTCACCTTCTGGGGAGGGGCAGGTCATCACCAGGCTTCCGCAGGGTTGGAGGCAACCCTGGCCCCATGCGTCTGAGCCTCTGCTTCACCTTGAGTGGCCAGCACCGCTCTCTGGCTCTGCAAAGCCATAAAGGGCAAAACAAGGTCCAGTCTGCTTTGTTCAGCCACATATAACCTGACGCCTGGAATGTCATAATTGTTGCTTTGATTTCTAAGTTGATGCCACACTGTTAGGAGGAAGCTAGGGGAAATAAAATTGGGACACTGCAGCCAGCTGTACAGAGCTGTCTTTCCAGCTGCAATCTGGCAAACAGACCATTCTCACGGTGAACATCCCTAGCACTGGGGCTTCAGGGTGGGTGTGAGAAGAATCCTCCTTCTCTCACTGTGAAAAGGAGACAACAGTGCTGGTAAAAGAGGGGGCTGTCTGCACCTGCAGAACCAGAAGAGGTAATTCGGAGAGGTATGTTTCCAGGCATGTGGGCTTCTCAGACCACAGGTCTGAAATGGATTGCTTTTTTTGGTATATCAGTCTCCTCCTTCCATCTTCTTCTTTGAATTGCACGCTTAGTGCTTTTTAAGAACAAAGCCTTGGCAGCGACCAGCTGCACTGAGTCCAGTTCCCCATAAATATTTGATTCAGAATGATCAATTCCATTGCATCCGTAAGTGCTTTGGGGTGGGTCTGTCAGTTCCGTGGGTCTGTTCATGCCTAATGTGAGATGTCCCTGATTGCTTCCTCGAGACTTCGGTTACAATAGAAACAATTCCAGTGCATACTCAGGGTGTCCTTGGCTTGCTCTGAAGGTGACAGAGTGCATGACAGCAGCCTTGCCCCCACGCATTGGTAAAGATCTTGTAATACGTGCCCTAGGTTGCAGACTAGCAGGAGGCCTTGTGTATGTTGTGACTCCATGAAAGACTTGGAGAGTCAGTCTGATAGAGTTGGTCCCATAAATGTCTTGCTGCTTACCCTCTTGCTGAGGTAATGCTCTGTCTGGGACATCAAATCGGCCAAAGCCCTGGTAACAAAGAGGTTGAGGTACAAACCCAGTCCCAGTATGTTTTAGTGAACCTCTTCTGTGCCTGGTCCCATCCCTGAGCCAGGCTTAATCACTGAAGTTTGGACCTCACGGAACGATAGTTCTGCATCTGTAACTGTGTTTTTGTCGCCACAGCCTGTGGAGGCAACGGATGATGCCTTTTGGGACCAGTTTTGGGCGGACACAGCCACTTCAGTGCAGGATGTCTTTGCCCTTGTACCAGCTGCAGAGATCCGGGCAGTGAGAGAAGAATCACCTTCAAACTTGGCAACTTTGTGTTATAAGGTAAGGCTGGTGCTGTCTTCTTTGGTGCTATGCTAGTAAGGGAGTGTCCCTGGATCAGCAGTCCTATGGCTCCCAAGGGGAGACAGGTACCGTATTATTTCCTTGTATCACATGAAGTGCTTGCTTATCTGTGTCTCCTCCTGATGGTAACAGCCCATACTCTCTTGGTTTAGCACTGACCACAGCTGGCATTTGCTCACTATGGAGCCTTTTTCATCTTGTCCCCTTCCTGTGTTTCACCCTGTCCTCTTGGGTCTTGTCTGCTATGTAAACTACTTCCTACTTAGGTGATTTTGTATCAAGCCTGCATGTTTTTGGCAAGGCTGAAACATCAGATTCCCTGTCTGCATCTAATTGCTCCTCACCATGCATCAGTCTGGCCTCAAGCTCATAGATCCCAGAGGGATGTGGTGTTTTTCACTGTAAAAGAGACTGGATGAAGTTCGAGGGAGATCTTAAGACTTTTTTTTTTTCATTCTGCTGCGACATCAGAACATCTCTGATGCTGCTTCTGGTGTTGCTGTGTCTTTATGTGCAGCACAAGGGACACTGAGTCATGTTTCTTACCCTGCCAGGTTTGGCAAAATGTCAAGCTGGTGAGCAACAGCTGATGGTGCTCAGGGAACAGCCTGAGACTTAGTCTGCCTGGGAGAGTTCAGGATGCTAAGCCTCCTGATTTGAGCCACTCAAAGATAATGCTTCTGATTTGAGCCACGCAAAGATAATGCTTCTATCCTTGAATTTGTAGTATTGGAAACATTTGGAATGGCATTTTCCCAGTTTTAAATGGTTATTGCTATCCTGTTTTTCTTTCCTGCTCTACAAAATGTGAATGAGACCTATTGAATCATATTGAAGGTACCTCTGACTGGGAATTGTGCCTCAGACAGATGCCTGTAGTGGATACTTGTGAAAGAATAAAAAAAAAAAAAAGGAAAAATGAGGTAAAATGCAATAGTTCTTCCCTTGTGCTGTCTCCTGGCAATCAGCAGTTTGGGAATTGAGAAAGGCCGAGGAGACCTGTACTGACCACAAAACCTCTTTGTCTCTGTGTCCTCTTTCCCCCCGAACCAAGACTTAAAATATGGGCTGTTCTCCCTACTGGAAACAGATGTCTTGGGAGACCTGGTCATTGCAGGGCTGTTTATCCAGGAGCCCTAGATCTTGGGATATCAGGGTCAGAGGAGCCTGCAGACTCCTGCAGTGCTTTTGCGGGCTCAGGACCCTGACCTGTGCCAGATGCAGTGTGCCACTGGACTTAGCAATGCTGCATGCTTGTGGAGAGCAGAACAGCATGGCTGAAATGTCATTTGCAGTCATGGCTGGAGACTCAGACTGTACAGAGTCATAAATATGCCTGAAAAAATAGTTAAGCTCAGTCATAGAGTAGTGTGTGGACGGACAGACTACACAAACAGCATTTAAATACCCATTAAGGCAATGACGCAGGCTAGCAGAGTCAGTGACCCAGACAGTTTGCTATGAAAATAAGCAGGGATACATGACCTCATGAATTAAAAAGCAGCAAGGTGATTCCTTGGTAAATGTTTTGTCTTTCATTCCCCCTCTGTTTCCCCTTGGGATTGGGGAGTAAGAGCAAGTGGGTGCAGCTCCTGGGTGAAGGAGCTGCCCTTTTCTATCTGCGGGTAAAACCTCCTGCTGCTGCCTCCTGGGGGTATGGTTGCTGCCTGGCAAGACCCACATCCTACTCTGAAAAACCCAGTGTGGCTGTTTCAGGAGTGATTGGGTGGACTGCAGAGACTCAGCCCAGAAGCCCTTTCCAGAACAGCAATCCTATTCACAGGGTGGGTGGGGGAAACCTGGGCTACCACCCTCATCTGCAGCAGGATCTTGACAGGCTCTGCAGAAGGCTGTATCTGTGCACTTAATAGTGACAGGCAGCAGCTTAGCTCCCACCTCCTGAGTCAGGAGAGGTCCCTGCTGCAATCGCAACAGCACATACAGATCTGTCAGACTCTGTGTTTCTGTGCAATCTTCCCCTGCCAGCACCTGACACTGTGCAGCACAGCACTGCTACCTTGGTTCTGCTTGCATCTCGTGTACCTGATGTGGCTGATTAATCTGATCCGCTCTTTGCAGTGTGTAGTGTCATGGAGCAGAGCTGGAAGGAGCCTTCTGGTGCTGTGGCTCTCTGTCTCACGTGGCGCAACACATGTGCTGCATGGATTAGCCCTGGCATGCGAGTCTCTTGCAGTGGGACAGTAGAAGGTCTGTTTAAGATCATTAACCCTATTTCTGCAGTGTTTCAAAGAGCAACAGTGCCTGTACTGTTGAACTCGGAGAATATGGGCTCCAAAACCTGCTTATAACGATGTGAGGATGTCAGTGGCAGGATGGACCTGCCTAACTCTTGCTAACTTGTGTCCAGGCTAATGCTACCTGCCTTGGTTTTGTTTCCTTCAGGCTGTGGAGAAGCTGGTGCAGGGAGCAGAGAGCGGCTGCCACACGGAGAAGGAGAGGCAAATCGTCTTGAACTGCTGCCGGCTTCTCACCCGTATCCTGCCTTACATCTTTGAGGACCCAGACTGGAGAGGTTTCTTCTGGTCAACCGTCCCTGGGGCTGGCCGAGGAGGGGTCTGTCTCTTGGCACTTATTCTTCTTTCTGGAGGGTTGAAGGGGAGGCTGCAGCAAGGAGATCCTATGTTCTTTTGAGGGCAACTTTATTCCAGTTGTTTCTATTTGGTCAGAAATTAGGTGGCATGTTCTAAATTTTTTTCCTTCCTTTAATTCTTGCTACTCTTCATCCTCAGCTGCTTTGTTTAGCACAGGTTGCTGTATCATCTGAATATTTCACTTGAGTGTGTAGCTGTAGGAGAGAGCTGGTGTATGAGGGAAAACTTCTCCAGTATAACTGAAGGTGTGAACTGAAATGAACATGAGTGTCCTGGTTCCAGCAAGGATGGGGTTAATTTCCTCAGGGAGCCGGCAGGGGAGGCAGGTATTCCATCCCACGTGACCCATGCCCGGCTATAAGAGGCGCTAGCCGGGGAGAGGGGGGCAGTAGCCACTCGGGGGCGGGCTGCGGTGGTGCGGGTCCGGTTGGTGCGCTGCGCGGCGGTACTGTAATCGCGTTCTTATACTCCTTTATCGGTGTTATTGTTTTTCTTTCTTCTTCCCTTTGACTGTTCTGTTAAATTACATTATTTCAACCCACGAGTTTTGCCTTTTTCTGCCGATTTTTCCCACGGCTCTGGGAGTCGAACGAGCTGCTGCGTCATTCTTTGTTGCTGGGTGAGGCCAAACCACGATAATGAGAGTGGTACTAAAAGCTGTGTGACTTTCTTTAATAGAATAAAGTCATTTCAATTTACTAAAGTTGATTTAAGTTTTAAGTCAAACTGAAATAGGGTGTAATTTGTACTGATTTTACGTCACACTTAAAACAAATAGATGCTCTCGGCATCATGACTCAATACCCTGCTTATGAGCTGAGTGATACAGTTTTAACCAGCGCCTAGCCTGATAGGTGAAGCCCACAACTGAGCAAGAGTGGTTAAAGAATTAGGTACTGTTTCTGGCTTTCAGTGATGCGTATAACCTCAGGGGAGTCTTTGAACCTCCCTACTTTTCTCTGTCTGGAGAGCAGGCACAATAGTGCTCTTCTGTGTCTCTCAGATGAACGGCTGAAAGTGCTTTACAGTTTCCTGCAACTAGAAGAAATAGTGTCGAAAACACAGTTGAATTAGGCCAGGAACATCTGCGTGTGCATAGAGAGCACTCTCCTATGAGTTTCTGAATCTGCAGGTCAGCATGGCTGTGCTTGAAGAATGTGGTTTCCTCTGAACGTTAAGTGTACTGTGGTGTTTTTGGGGAAGGTGATATAGGATTGGCAGTGGTTGGTATAGTACAAACCTTGCACCTTGTGCTGTCTCTGCCTGTCACCTCTAATCTGTTGTGCCTGAGGCCACTTCAAGGGGAAATTCTGGGTGGTGGAAAGAGAAGTCTTTGCTAGCCCTGCTGTGTTATGTGATCTGTGTGATTGGGAGGGTGGTGGTTGTGCATCCTTTCATCCCTCCAGGGGCCAGGGAGTGCTGGAGAGGCTTAACAATGGAGGAGCTTGTTTTGGGAAAGAACATGTGGGGTGCCTGGTGCTCTGATCCAGCCAGGCTGCTCTTACTACTGTTTTCCACCTTGTTCAGCACCTGGAAGAGAGAGTTTCTCAGCCTTAGAGTGTTGGGGTCACCCCAAGTTGATCCAGCCCAGTATACATGTGCTGGGTTCAGGAGCCCTCCTGCTGCGTTGTGCCTCCTGAATGTCAGTGGAGCTGTTGTGGTTCAGCATACTTCAACGTTTTACCATGTGCAGAAGCAGCTGTAAGGCCGGCTGAGCTGTCTGGCAGGGGATAACAGATAAAGCCCAGAGATGTTAGGGAAGCAGGGGTCATGCCTAATCTAGGGGCAACAGCTTTGCTGTCTGAAGGCTGACTTCTCTCTGGGAATTGAAGGGGAAGAAGATGATATGCCTGGACCATTAGTAAATATCTCTGCGATTATCCTTTGCCTGCTTCATGATGCAGTGATGGATGGCAGTGCTCCTGGAGCATGGGTGCCTCCCTCCTGTAAGGGAGTCTGTATTGTGTACAGATCTGTTGGTTTGTTGTGTGTCACCCATTTTGGATGTGGTGGTATCCAGAGCCTGCAGGAACTTTTTTCTGGTAGCTGAGGTGATTTTAGCAAAGATAATTATTGGAAAAGAAATCCCCTTGGACACTAATAATTGTCATTTAATCTCTGTGAGCACAAGTAAAAGCATCTTTGCTGTGCTAGCTCCATCCATCCTCTCTGGGCTTCTCCTTACATCCGGGGTCTGTTTGACACTAATCTTCCTGCTGTCGCAGAGACAGACGTCAGAGCCATACAGGCTATTATCTCTGTTAGCTGCCTGCTGTGATTTAAGAGCCATGTGTTGTGCACAGGCTGACAGAGGCCTGGCTGAGATAGATAAGCTCCTTCCATTCCTGTTCCCTGCTTTTCCCTCCAGCACCAGTGCGTGGTGGGGAAGGACTCCCATCCAGGATGCTCTTTGACAGGCAGGATCTGGCAAGGTTTCCTGTGGCAACGGCTGCAGAGGAGTAGCCATGCATGATTCAAGTGATTGCTTTGAATGCTGGAGACAGCAAAATCCCCTCTGCTGTCATGCTTGCCTCACCATGGCAGGCTGAGGTGGCCCCTTGTGTGATGCACGCAGCCTCTCCCAGTTCTGTCATCTCTAGTTCTGGGCAGCCCACTGCAGGAATTTGAGAGATTTTACACCTTATTGCTGCTGGCTGGCTTCTTCCTGTTGCTGTCTCTGTGCACCATCCAAATTGCCCTCCTTCATGACTGCAAAACCCTCTTCTCTG
This sequence comes from Vanellus vanellus, assembly GCF_965231255.1. NCBI lineage: Eukaryota > Metazoa > Chordata > Aves > Charadriiformes > Charadriidae > Vanellus > Vanellus vanellus. The sequence goes on from NC_138922.1 coordinate 7,796,402, forward strand.
TAAATGGTTTCCTTTCCTTTTGTCTTCAGTAAGTCAAGCATCTCCATGTGGCAAGATCCACTGCTACTCTTCTGTTTTGCCAACATCTCTAGGCGTTTGTCTGCTAAGTTTGGTGTCATTAAAGAGCTTGTTCCTATTTAGTTATCACCTTCCAGGAGGGAATTTCTTTCCTCGACTGTCTGGGTTTTGTGTGTTTCTCCCTTTTGTTCCTTTGTAACTTCTTGCTTCCCTGCATGTTCTTTGGGAGCATATCTTCTTTTGCTGTGTTATACTAATGTTACCGTGTGCTCTTTACTAACCCTGGGCTGACAATACTCTTCAATGTTTCTCACTTCTAGGGAGATGAAGACGATGAAAATGCCCGGCCACTGGCTGAGTCGTTGCTCCTTGCTGTCGCAGATCTGCTCTTCTGTCCTGATTTCACTGTGCAGAGCCACCGGAGGAGCACGGTGGTAAGTTGAATCATGAGATTATCTGCATAGAGGCAAATTAGCTGCATGGAGGGGGCTACTTTGGAAAAACTCATCAGCTTCCTACAAACCTCCATGCAGGAAAATACTGAGTTGCTGAGCTTGAACCCACAGTGACTAATACTGATCAACACTTTGGGTTCACTGTGTGGTGTTTGTGTCATCTAAAACATGTTCTGAGGCAGCTGGGTGAACCTTAGCTGGAGTGGCTGGCACTTACCCCCGCACTACAGCTCACCCCTCAGGAAAATCTGGTTGTGCTGGCAAACAACTGCTCTTCTATTGTTGCCAGTGGAGCAGAGACCTTTAGCACCTTGTTCATTTCACTGCCAGTTTGGTGTAGTCTGGGGCAGGAAGCAGCTGTTTTCTCTCTCTCTCTCTCTCTCTCTCTCTCTCTCTCTCTCTCTCTCTCTCTCTCTCTCTCTCCCCCCCCCCCCCCCCCCCCCCCCAATGACTCTGTGTTTCATGTAGGTCCAGTCTATAAACAAAAGTGAGCAGCCCTCCTTTTTGTGTAGCTATGTAGTAAATTAGAAATGAACATGCTGAACCATTGTGTATTTCATGGCTGAAAAATTCCCTGACAAACCTGAGCACTAAGTTGCTTGCTTGAAGTTTCTGGGCAGTAGAAATGGGGTCTGTCACCTGGGGATATGGGGATAAAGGGGTGAGGCTAGATCAGAGCCACATGCGTTTGTGCTAAAGCAAGTGGGAGTGAAAGACATGGTCTTGTCTTGGTGTTGTCACTTGGGATGGATTGCACAAGTGGGGGTGACAACATTTTTTCCTGGGAGAGCCCTGCGCACTGCACCTGTGATTTCTCCCTCAGCAGCAGCCAGCCTGGCTTTCCAGAGCTCTGGGCAAGTTGAATTAGATTATGGGATTGGGAATGCTTTATGTTCCTTGCTGTTAGTTGCTTGTCTGCTGCCTGCAGCCTCTGCAGACTTTGCTTAGCTGTCTTTTCTTTCTTCTGTCTCCTCCTAGTGTTCCTACTTAGTCACATGTGGTAGAAGCAGGTTTTTGGATGTAATTGCATTTCTTTCCATGAAGCCTGTGCCTGGCAGGAGGTGTTCAAGATTTGGTTGTGCAGGGAGGTCTTGGGCACTCCAGTCTCAGCAAGAGTTGTTCTGAGGAGCTTGGTGAGAAACCTGACAGCAGGTGAGCTCCGGCCTATCTGTAGGAAGTGAGTAGCAAGGCAGGAAAAGCCCAGACTGTGGAGGAAGCTGCAGTAGCTTCCGTGTCAGCAGTAGCTGCTGTCAACATGCTGGTTTTGTGGGAGTCGTGGTTGGGGTGGTAAGTAAATCTGGGTTGCCCTCAAGCCCTGCTGTCCTGAGATCAGTGCCTTCGTGGGAGGGAGGAAGAGAGGAAGGTTATGCAATGGGAACCCAGAACAATTAGAAACAGTCCTTTGATCTGCTTTCCCCAAGTACAGAGAGGAAAAAAGGTAGACAGTAGAATCCGCTTAATTAAACCCCAGAAAAGAGACAGCCGAAGTGTGCCGAATGCACTTGGTGCAAACATATTCATCTGGGCCCTTGTTCCTGGTCATTCCTGGAGGGTTGGCAGGTGGTTTTCAATGGCTGCTTGTCTCTGAAGCTGCTTCAACCCTGACTTGACCAACCATGACAAAGAAGGGCAAACTGCTGCGATTCATCTCCTTGTTCTTACTAGGAGAAATAACATATTTGCAGTCACCTTCTTGCTTTACCCTCTGAAAAGCAAGTCACAGCCATATCAGTTTTTATTATAAATGAGGGTTAATTTGTGCTTCTCCAGCCTTTGGGCTGCAGCCATTGCGAGTCACCAATATGTGGGTAAACTCAACATGATGTGGTCTGAGATAAGGTTGAGGTGTCAAGCAGGACTGAAACCCTATGTGGTGCTTTTGATCTGCAAAGGAAAAGCCCTGACCTGGGCTGTGTTTATGAGATGTGGAGGAAAAGAGAGGAGACAGTGATGCATTCAGTAATGAAACTATTCTCTCTGTATTTTGGATCCTTTGGCATTAGATGACACGTCCCAGTGGGGGTGGCTAGCATTGCTCCTTAGCATGCTAAAGGAAGGCCCTCATTCTGCATGGTGCTCAGTACCTGTTGAAGATGAGAGGCCCTTGGTTGGAGGTGCTTCGTGGGTGGGGCTGGTATGTATAGTCTGAGTGTTTGGGTGCTTCTCTGCTGGTTTCTTTGCTATTGCTAAAGAGAGCAGCTGAACTGCCTTGGATACCACTAGCGCTGTCAACTCTTGCTTTTGCCTTCTGTGGTCCAACCTCTTATTTTTCCCCACAGGACACAGCAGAAGATATCCACTCCATCGACAGCTGTGAGTACATCTGGGAGGCAGGAGTGGGCTTTGCTCATTCTCCACAGCCTAACTACATCCATGACTTGAATAGGTAAGAGGATCTGCAAAGGCAGAATGGAAAGAAACTGGGCTCAGGAGAGGGGGATTTGGGGGAGTGGGCTCTCCTTGCCTCCTTGGGTATCTGTGATTCCCAAGGGGCTTTCTACTTGCTCCTTTCTGAGCTAACAGGACTGACAACGTGAAAAAAAACCAAACAGCTGACCTGTTGAATAGCTTTTTATAATATGATATGGGAGTCAGAGTGTCTGCAACAGGAACTGGCAAAACATTGCTGCTTTGAAAATGCCTAAGCTCTGTAATATACTTTTGCATAAGGCAGCAATTTTGCTGAGCTTTGTGCTGGTGACAGCTGTATTGCTTGTGAAATGAAATAGCCTTAGCTCTCTGTGGGGAGGACTTTTTAGATGGGACTGAGCCTTCTTTATATGTTGTTGTGGTAAGTGATTGTGCCTCCTGTGCCCAGTTCCTGCTCCTGAATGGCTCCAGGCTTTAACTGCTTGTTCCTTTCTTTCAGGACAGAGCTGCTTAAGCTGTTGCTGACCTGTTTCTCTGAGGCCATGTATCTGCCTCCCTCCTCAGACAGCAGCAACGCCAACCCCTGGGTGCAGTTCTTCTGCTCTACGGAGAACAGGTGATGGTGAAAGGTGGGGGACTGGGTGCCAGGGGGAGAAATACCTTCAAATCTCTTCCATGGAGTGTGTTGGTAAGGGGGGATCACAGCACTTGTTTCCCCCAACATCTAGGGGCTGTTGTCCTTTTTCTTTGTCCCTGTCTTGCTTACACCCCATTAGCATCTCTGTTTAGTGAGAATTGTTCCTCAGCAACAAAAGGAGAGACTGAATGTGATGCTTACTGGAATTTGATGCAGGACTGATCCCTGTCTTGTGTGAAATAGCAGATCCTGTTCCCTGCTGTAGACCCTGTTCCCTGGTGGGGATGGTGGCGTGGCACTGCAGTGTGTGGTTTGTGGTGTTGGTGGCGGGTGAATGCTGCCCTCTAGTGACATTGTCTTCTCTGGGACTTTCGGCTCCTCAGGTGACAGTTGCTTATCTGGAGGAGTACAGTCCTGGCTGAAGGCAGACAGTTTTGTCTTACCAGAGTCTAGAGAGCTTTGAGATCCTGTCCACTTTTTCACATTGCTGCACAGGATTCCTCTGGGAGGCCAAATGGCTTTTTTCACCTCCCCTTCCCTCTCAGCTGTAGTCTAGGAGACCAGCTGGGAGCTGGGCTGTCAGCTCTTGTCTCTGGACTGCTCAGTCATGGGCCACTGTTGTAGGTTAGAGAAGATGCTAGTGTTTTGTTGTGACCCCATACTCTGGGGGAAAGAGATGACTGTCCCTTTCCAAGGCAGCACCTTTTGCTTCCTGCTTCTGCCTTCTGAGAATGTTTTCACCTCCCCAGACATGCACTACCACTCTTCACCTCGCTTCTGAACGTCGTCTGTGCCTACGACCCAGTGGGTTATGGGATTCCTTACAATCACCTGCTTTTCTCTGACTACCGTGAGCCCCTGGTGGAGGAGGCAGCCCAGGTGCTGATTGTCACTTTGGACTATGACAGCTCCACCAGTTCAAGTCCCACTGTGGATGGCACAACCACTGGCACAGCCATGGATGACGTGGATGTGAGTGACACTGGGGTCTCTGCTCCTCTCCTGAACTCCCTGTGGTCGTCTTATGCCAGCTTGCATTGAATATTGACCTCTAGGGCCCAGCACTGCTGCTCTCCTTGCAGTCTGCCATCTCTGGCTGAGTCCTGCTTCTTTCTTGTAGGTCACTAAACAGCTGTAGATGACCAAACCACTAGGTTTTGGTCAGACTTGAATCAGGAGCATGTAAGTGAAAAGCCCCCAACTTTACTGTTCCCTGAGGTGCGCTGCCTCCTAGCATTTAAAACAGGATCATTCAGAGATGAAATCTGAAATGAGAGGCATTAGCCCTCAGAGCCAGCGGTTATGCTTTGACTTCCTGAGTAAACCTTGCTGCCAGTAAGCATTTCACTCCTTGTCTTTGAACACAGCCTCCTGGACCAGACAATCTGTTTGTGAATTACCTCTCAAGAATACACCGAGAGGAGGTAATGTGCTCTTATCCTGAACTATTTCCAGTCTGATTTCATGTTGATTGCATTAGCCCTGGGCCCACCATGGTCTCTTTCCTGGTCTGTCGGCAGGATTTCCAGTTCATCCTGAAAGGAGTGGCACGCTTGTTATCAAACCCGCTGGTCCAGACCTACCTGCCAAACTCTGCCAAGAAGATCCAATTCCATCAGGAACTCCTTGTCCTCTTCTGGAAACTCTGTGACTTCAACAAGGTGTGGATCTGCTTCTTGTTGAGCTTTGCCATCAGCTCTCTGCCTGTTGCTCAGAGCCTGTTGTGGCTTTGGCTGGACCGAGCCCTGGTTAAGAGCTGTAGGCAGGTAGTTAGCAGTGACGCTGTGGTACTCTGGTCAGCAGCACTACTCCCTGCTGGGTGGGTTGAGGGGGTCGGGTCTGGCTCCAGGAAGAGCTTGTGACAGGCTGTAGCTCCTGAAGGTCAGTGCTTGAGGTAAATGCAGGAGCAGATGTTATAACAGCTCTACAGATAACACTGGAGTTGAAGAGCTGGTGCATACACCAGCCTTTCTAATGTTCTTGAGAGACTAACTAACTTAAGGCTACCTGGCCTGAGTTTTGTGGACGGTGCAGAAAACCAAATATCCTTGTGATTGTCTGAAATCCTCCCCTTTCTTCCAGAAATTCCTCTTCTTTGTGCTGAAGAGCAGTGATGTTCTGGACATCCTTGTCCCAATCTTGTATTTTCTCAATGATGCCAGAGCAGACCAGTGTAAGTTGGTTATTTTCAATATTTAGGATGATCTATGCTTGACAGTTGAACTAGAATGTTTTTAAGATGCTTCCTGCCTACTACTGAGATGTGATAGCATCTCAAGTGCGTGTTCCTAGCCTTCTGGAGGCATGAAGTAGAATGGTTCAGGTAGCTGGGTGTTGATGTTTGTAACAGCCTAGAAGCAGGCTTCTTTCAGTCCTGTAGTGTTTCTCCTCTCTCCTCACTGCCCTTCTGTCTTAATTTAAGAGTCCACTGGCCTCACTGTGATGTGTGTTTTTTTTTGTTGTTGTTTTTTTTTTTTTTTAATTTTTTTCCTGCAGCGCGAGTGGGCTTGATGCATATTGGCGTTTTTATCCTCCTGCTTCTCAGTGGGGAGCGTAACTTTGGGGTTCGACTGAACAAGCCGTATTCTGTACGAGTGCCTATGGACATCCCTGTCTTCACTGGGACACATGCAGATCTGCTCATCATAGTGAGTATAGCTCTAGCGATTCTTTTCTGACCCTCCTAACTCTTGTTTCATACCTCCACAAATAATTTTCCTCCTTCAATATACTCATCCTTCCTAGATTTCCAGCCCACTGAGTAGCTAGAAAGTGTGTGGGATGCATCTAAGCGCTGGTGGGATCTTTGCATGCTGTTAACCTGAGGTGATGTGTCTGGCAGGGTGCATATGCATGACGTGCAATTCTGTCTGCATGAGATGATCCCAAAGAACAGGATGCCAGATGGTCCTGGACTGGTGTCCAAAGGACTCTGGGACTGGCATGAGTGGGATGTGTGCATAGTCTCTACCAGACTTGGTTGCAGGTGGGGAAGGCAGGAGATCTGACTGCATTGCTGGCTCTGTCCCAAGTAACTTGAGTTGCGTGGAGCACCTCTGTCAGAATAGGAACTCCAGTGATACAAAGCTCAACCCTGTAGCTTTGGGTTGCTGCAAGATTTCATTTGTCTTTCAGTCTGTAGTGCTGAGGGTCACAACACTGCCTACAAACAGCTGTGTATTTTCCAGTACCAGCCTCAGGTGGTGCCCTCCTGTCATGTTAGTGCGTGTTTGCCAGAGAAGAGTCTCTCAGCAGTTTCTGATAAACCTCCAAAAGGAGACTCCCGTTAGAAGGAGTAGGAAGAAATGTGCCCACCAGAACAGTTCCTAATGCTACGTGTTTTGCTATTACGTTCCATTAATCTTAGATCATCTCTGTATTTTAATTATGCTGCAGGTCTTCTCTACAGGGATGCCAGCTAGAGGTGGGAAGGCCAAGATTGGGAATGTCTGAACTGGTTGTGAGGCAGTTGAATCTTTCCATGTCATAGAGTATAGTTAAGAAAAGTAGGACAAACATTTGAGTTAAACGTTTGCACTAAAATAAAATGGGAAATAATTAGTTCTGTGGCATTTCAGGCAGCTGTCATTAGGGTTCAGAGTCAAAATCCATTGGAAGTGAAGAAGTTTCTTACTTCCTGGTGGTTTATTTTTGTTTCAAGATGCCTGTGCATTTTGGAACAGCTCACAGTTTCTGTTTGCAGTGTTGTAGAGCCCTAATCAGGTCCCCAAAGGATTCCTTGTAAATGAAAGCCTATGCTCCTGGAGCACAAGTCTGCAGTGAGAGCAGCCTTCCCCACCTGTGTAATTGTGGAGTGTGCAGGGCCCTGCCTAGGAAGGAATGGTGTCAGGAAGCGATTAGTATGGGGGTGGCACTGGTTTTGGTTGAGCAGGTGCTTTCAGTAAGGTACCTTGCTCAAGAACTCCTTCCTTACTGTAGGTCTTTCACAAGATCATAACCAGCGGGCATCAGCGGCTGCAACCTCTCTTTGACTGCCTGCTCACCATCGTTGTGAACGGTAAGCACTGTGTGCAGTGTGAAACCACAGCCAACAGAGGGGACAGCTCTGGCTGCCTCTCACTTCCCCTCTCCCTGTGCTCCTTCCTGTGCCCCTTAACATTGACCAGCGTCAGTGACTGCTGCTGGAAACTGATCCTTTCTAGTCTGTGCTGCAGATCAGACCTGCCTGCAGCGTTATTGCCTGGTCTCAGTCAGATGGGGCAGAGGGTGGGACAGCAGAGCCCCGCTGGGGTGGCAGAAGGGCATTTGCCAGAAGGCCTGGTGAGGGTGGTGGCAGTGTTGTCCCTCTCCAGCAGGGTGTGCCACCTCTCTGTGATGGCAGTGGCTTCCCTTGGGCTTAGTGTGTGTCCAGGTTGCTCCAGTTGTATAAGCTTTTCAGGAGGCACGCCAGAGATGATATTACTAGTCTAAAACTACATAAGACCCTCTAAAAGCAGAAATGCCTGCTTTTACTAGGCAATATCTCTGTTTAACTTTTTTTTTGGAAGTGTTTCTGTGGAACCCAACAGGGCTCAGCTATTCCATGAGGCTTTCCCAGAAGTGCAGGGTGCTTAAGAGCAACATTTTTAGTGGCTCCAGTTTTCATTTGTTTGCCTTCCACAGTGTCTCCATACCTGAAGTCTCTCTCCATGGTGGCTGCTAACAAGTTATTGCATCTCCTTGAGGCTTTTTCCACCACTTGGTTCCTGTTCTCTGCTGTCCAGAACCACCATCTTGTTTTCTTCTTGCTGGAAGTTTTCAACAACATCATTCAGTACCAGTTTGATGGTAAGAGCCTGACTACTGTATTTAGTGGGTTTGCAGTAGTTTAGTCCAAGAGAACATGAAGTGGAAGTTCAGAGAAAGTCTAAGCAGATGAGAGAAGGGGACAAGTGTGGAAACCAGCTACACGGAGATTTGCCTAGGATTGAGAAGTTGGGTTGGTAGCTAATTAGTGTTGGGTCCTGACCCTGACAGGCTGCATTAGAGCAAAACAAGATGGCAGCTAATTATTAACATAACATAAGCCTCCTGCAGACCAGAAAATGAAATGGGTAGAGGAAGGAGAAGAGAAAGTGAGTGTGTAATGCTGAAGTTGTGACTGGCTGGATGCTGCTGTGAAACTGCCCATGTTGCTCAGCAATGTAGGTGAGGGCACAGAACAACTTCTATCTCCTTAAACAGTTAAAAGTGCCTCTCCATTCTGCTCTGGCAGGTCTCTGGAGCGGAAGACCAAAAAGTCCCAATCCAAACAAAGTTCTAGCACTTGCTACCTTTCCAGGAAATGCCTTATCCTTTCACTCCTAAAAGTATGAGTCTTTTATCTCAAGGAAATAATAGAGTGAGGTCCCTTAACCTGCTAGGAGCTGTTATTTGTCTCTGCTCAAAATATAATGTTTTACTTTAAAGCTGCAATTCAAGAGTGGCCATTCTGCTTCCCTATTGAAAATCTAGCAAGTGGTGGTTGCCAGATCCTAAAACAGCCTTTGTGGCTGTGATTTGTGTGTTATTTTAGGTGATGGTTTCATTCTGTTCTCTGGCACTTTGCAGACAGAAAGAATTCTGGCCTTTTGGCTTTCCTATTTCAAGCCTGTTTCTCCTTGACGGGAACGCCCCCAATTTGTTTTGTGAGCTCTTTTGAAGGTGGAGAAATGTTGAATCTTGGCTAACAACCTTTTCCTCCAAAATAGGTGCTAATATGTGGTTTAAACTGTCCTTTTTTCCCCCTCAGTTATTTGAATGTCAGTTCCTAAGCCATTTCTTGTCAGCCTTCCAGCCTAGGAAGGATTTCACCAAATTTCCTGTACTGCTTTGTAATGGATAAGAAGATATTGAGCTCTGCTCTTTTTTCCTTGTGCCATGGCCTTTGTGGGTGGAAGCATGGCTTTCTGAACCTGCAGGGTCTCTGCAGTCGTGCTTCACATACCCAGTGAACTGTGTTGTATTGGCAGAGCTCTTTAAGTCTTCATTCTCTCCTCATTTTGTTGCTGTGATTCCCAGGGAACTCAAATTTGGTCTATGCTGTTATTCGCAAGCGGAACGTATTTCACCAGCTGGCCAACTTACCCACGGACTCACAGTCCATCCAGAAAGGTCTGCAGCGCAAGAAGAAAACTCCTGAGCCTATTTCTCGCACCAACTCCCAGGATGGGGTCTCCATGGAAGGATCACGTCCTGCTGCCCCTGCTGAACCGGGGACACTGAAGACAAGCTTGGTGGCTACTCCAGGTCAGCTTTGGTTTTAACAGGAGAGAGGTTTGTTTTCTCTGTTAGATATGGTGTCGACTCACCCTTTCGCTGGGCGTGGGAGAGATTAAGAGTTTACATCTGTGAATAACTTACTGCCTCTCAGTCTTAGATCAGTTTGTCCAAGCTGATCACAAACAAGTCAAAGTAAACTGCCTTTAGTTTCTCTTCTCTCAGACTTAGTGTCCACACAGTCTTTTGTCCTCATCTTGACCTCTTGGCTTAGTTTAAGTATATCCATGTGAACCTGTGTTCCTCTTACATCCGGGAGCGTTTTCCTAGAGACAAACTCACTCCTTTGGGATGATGAGATCAAGGCTAGATCTTGCTTCTCCTGGTGAAAGGAGAACGTTTCAGTTGCCAGCAGATGCATAGGGTCTGTGCACGGTAGGGCAGAGAAAAAAAACCCTACTTTTACGTGTATTTAATTCACTTATGTTTTTGAGCTTTTTATCTTTTAAACACAGGAATTGACAAGCTCACAGAGAAGTCACAGGTATCAGAGGATGGGACCATGCGTTCGCTGGAGCCTGAGTCTTCACAGCCTTCACCAGAGGGTAACCTGCCCTCAGCTGTGAGCGATGGGGAGCCCTGGAGCGGGGTAAGGGCAGACATTCTAGTGTGTAGGGAAGGTCTAGGGCTTGGTGTGAAAGAACTAAAACTGGGGACTTTAGGTGAGGTCTGGCTGGCCCTCTGAAGAAAGGCATCGTATTAGAGGCAATATGCACACAGGTGCTATGCTGGAAAACACCATGGTTCAGAAGTACTGTTGCATCATCTTGGGTGTTTCATGTTTGTGCTAGTGACACAAGAGTTAGGACACTAGAGGAGTGAGCTTTCTCCACCTTGAAAGCTACTGATAGAGCAGCAAGTGCGTAATTGCAAAGGGATGTATTCCTGATCCAGAGGCTTTCAACTCAGGTTCTGACTACTGCTTCTTTTTCCTCTCCCTCCTTTCTGGGATGGAGAGCTCTACCAGAATCTTCTGGCTAGCGGGTGTTGTGAAAAATGAGGCCCCGTGAGGGCTTGGCTGAGATGCTGCCATGCAGTTGACACAGAGGCTTTGCAGTCTGTGAATGAAGGCTGTGCTGTCCTCCTAGGCTCTGGTGGCAACATCGGCCTTCTGGTATTTGCTACTTTTCCCCATCAAGAGCTATAAAACAGCTGTCTTTCAGATTCAGTGGAGCAGCAGTCTTTTATTGCTCTATAGCTTCTCAGTCCATGTCCTTTCCTGGCCAGTATCAAAAACCTCCAGGTGGTCTTGTAGGAAGTGTATTAGGAGGGCTGTCCTGCACATCCTCTCCTCCTTCAGCAAGGCCCCTTTTGTACACCCAGCGCTGCCTCGTGCTCTGCCTAAGCATTTACTGTCCACTGAGCCATTTCATTGCGGAGAGAACATTGCATCCATTCAAACAGAGAAGCATTGGTAGTGAAAGGCATAACATTCCCAGCTTTTCCTCTCTTAATTTTCTCTGGAATGGCCAAATTGACTTATCAGTTCTTGCCAGGTGTGGAGCAAACTGGACAGGAGGCAGTGAGTTGGGATGAGATGAATTTTATCATGGGCTGCTATAGACTGTGGTGGTGCTACAAGAATCTTTCAGCCTGTTTTGCTCTCGACATGCTTTTGGCTGAGATGGTACCACAGAATCAGGCTGCAAACAGGGGATGTTTGCAAAGGCATCACAATCCAGGAGAGCAGGCTGAAGGTATTTCTACCCTTATGTCCTGACCCTCTCTGCTTGTTCTGCTTACATATATACACACGTGGGCCTTTGGTCTCAGACAGACAGTAGCCCATTAGCTGCCCCACCTGGCTCCAGCATGTCAGAATATTTGTGGGTGGGGGCCAAAAAGCAGACAGGAGGTGAAGGGCAATAAAGCAATGGGTGTGGGATATGCTGTGGGGAGAATCATCACTGCTATCGCATGGCGCTCTAGGTAGCACACACCTATCTCTAGGGTTTGCGGTGTTTCAGACTGTCTGAACATTGTTGTCTTTCTGTGTTCCAACCTGATTCCAACCTACTGAGTAAAGATAAACTAATAAGCGGTACTGGGTAAATTTTAGGATAGCCACCCTTATGACTGATTTAATTTCCTTCCTCTATCTGTTGTAATGTTCTCCCCTTGTCAGCCATAACCATTTCAAAAGTGTCTCGTGAAATGTTCAACAGCCTTCATATTTCAGTGTAATTCCATCTTGCCTATCCTAAATTTGTCAGCTAACTGCCAGCATTTGGATGGCTGCTGTGAGGGGGCAATGGCTGTGGGAGAGTGAGGAGGAAAGAGGAAGAAGTTGGGGTCAGCTGAAGGAAATCAGAGTTTTTTTTATGTTTTTAAGAATTTTATTTTTAGAAGCTTGATGAAGACACTGCACTGAAGCTGAACAGACTGAAGGATAAGGCTGTAGCTGCAAACATTGCAAAATAATATTGCTGTTCAGGCTTTGAAAAAAAAAAAATGGAATGAACAGAATTCCTGAATATCCCAGGACCAGTTCTACTTATCCTTCCTGGCCTTCCCTGGTACCAGATGAAGGCCCATGGTCAGCAGAATGTCTTAAGCACACAACTATGTTGCTATTAAGTGAGAATCTTTGCTGAGAACTTGCAGAAGAAAGGTTTCCTTCCAGCAGCCCATGAAACATAATCACAGGTCATTACATCTCTGTGTCCAGCAGCTGGCTTGAGCTGTTCCCCAGTCAGAAAAAGACTGGTACAGCACTGTCAGCTTCCAGTGGATTGCAGCGCAGCTCTGTCCCAAGCCTGCTGTTTCTGGTTGCAAAAGTGACATGTGAATGAGTCCATGCATGTGGAGGTGCAGGATGCCTGTTGGAAGGAAGTGCTGTTCCCATTTGTTTTGTAGAAAAGTCAGCTGTAGTAGTAGAAAAGTAGGCTGCAGTAATGAATGGTCAGGGAGCATTGCAAAAGGAAAAAGCTTCTCCATTTTTATCTCATGCAGAAATTGATAGTGATTTTAAAGGGTTATTTCCTTCCTTCTCACCGTGAATATTCTGAGCTTTCCTTGGCAGACCTGGAAAGCCAGGGTGGTAGTAATGTCTTCAGTATAAGAGCATTTAAAAGAGAGTGATGGCGGGAAAAATAATGAGAGAATTTGGTCTTGGACTTTGGACCAGAGCTTTCAAAAAAGTGACTGGCAATGGTGTATGGGGGTATTAGTGTATGCTTCCTTAAGAGGCAGGGGTTGTTTAGGTAGGAGCTGCTGATAGCTCACCCTTGGAAAAATGCTCTTTAAAATATTCCAGGATGGGTACCAAAAATCATAGAGATACTCAGTAGGCAGAGTTCTGATAACCTGTGACCTTTAGCTATTTAATCTCCATGCTAGAAGAAAGAAACATGCCTGGACAGTCTTTTGTCAGTCCCGTTTTAACTCTCCCACTGTGGATTGTTTCAACAGAGTGTCAGCAATGGTGACTGGAGTTGTGACATTGCCACAGGGTCTTTCAACTTAACACCATCAAATATTGACACTCATTGGGTCAAACCATGTGGTTTCAGTGAAAGAAGGTCTGGTGGCTTCGACCTGTTCCAGGAGCAGGCTGAGATGTTTTTTCCCAGCAGTGCTCTGGAGAAGCTGGGGGGGGAGAATCAGCAGAAAATGGGTTCTATTTCTTGCTGTTGTGTAATTTGCATTTTGGTGGTATTTTTTTAAAATAATGTTTATTGATAGGAGGCATCACATCCCCGACGAGATCGAAGGCGTCTCTCTAGTGCATCCTCCAGTGGACAGTGGACCCCAACTCCTGACTGGGTAAGGGAATTGGGACAGAGGAAATAAATAATGAGGAAAAAGAGTTGTGGCAGAAATGCCTTCCTTCTCCCCCCACCCCAAAGCAGAGACTCTTCCAGAGCAGGATTTCCCCATGGGGAATGCCTTTGACTTATGATCAAAACTTGAGACGTTACTACCATCTATGAAGAAGTATTTTGTTTTACCTGTTTTAAGTCAATGTCTTGCTAGTTTCATTGAGTGGCTCATAATTCTAGTGCTTCAGGATTTATTGTATTGCTGTTGTGCACTCAGTTCATGGGTTTTGTAAACCTCATTTGTTGTAGAGATAGTGGAGATAACTGTAGAAAAACTATTAATGCAGTGCACTGATTTCCCTGTGGGCTTTCCTACTTACAGGTCATGTCTTGGAAGTCAAAGCTTCCCCTGCAGACAATCATGCGGCTCTTACAGGTGCTGGTCCCTCAGGTGGAGAAGATCTGCATTGACAAGTAAGTACATTTTTGAAGAGAAAGGGCTGTGCAGTGTGTAAAGAGCTCTGTGAGGTTGGCAGAGTTTGATGAATTTGGAGGGCCTCTAGGGGAAACCTTGTAAAGTATAACTGAAAGCATCACAGTCTCAGCAAAAGTGTTATTTTGCTTGCCAAGCTTCTTGTTTGTCTCATCCCTTCTCAATTTTTTTTTTTTTCAGTGGAGAGAGTGAGTTCTTGGTGGACATGGTTGTGTCAGCCACACTGACTGTGTCTGTGTGTGTTTAGACTGATATTTTGTGCTGCAGCAGTTTTGGGGGTATCTATGGGACATGCTAAGGATGTTCCTGATCTGTCTCTTTGCAGGGGTCTTACTGATGAATCTGAGATCCTCAAGTTCTTGCAGCATGGCACGCTGGTGGGGCTGCTACCTGTCCCTCATCCCATCCTCATTCGCAAGTACCAGGCTAACTCGGGCACTGCCATGTGGTTCCGGACCTACATGTGGGGAGTTATTTATTTGAGGTAAACCAGCTGGGTGCAGTTTTAACTCTGTCTTTTCCAAACTATTGTGGGGGCCTACAGAGAGAATCGCATGCACTTGACCAGCTCTGGATTGTCTCGTATTTACAGGATAGAAAGATGTTGTTCCCTTGGAAGAGACTAGGGTGAATCAGCTGCTCCAAAACTTTGTTTGAGCAGAAGACATGAAGGGAGTTGTTCTGGGAGCACTGCTTGTTTGGGAACTGGCAGCTTTTCTATTCCCTGCTGCTGCTTAGAGGGGATGGTGCAGAGATTTCGTGCAAAGCTCTGGCTTTGTGAGATGTTGTAGATACTGTCATCCCTTTAAGGCCCATTGTCTCTCAACCGGTGATTTCCTCTTTTGCAAAGTTGAAGGCATTCTGTGTAGCCAGCTCCTGTAATCTTGGCTCTGAGATTTGAGTTTCATGTACCTGGCCACAGAGAGTAAAGTGGATCTTGTCTTTCTCTCCTAGGAATGTGGATCCCCCTATCTGGTATGACACAGATGTGAAGCTGTTTGAAATTCAACGGGTCTAAGAGAGCACTTACCTCTACGAAGAGAAACACACTGGATCTAAGGACTGCTGTGTGCTGCTTTGTCACAGCTATTCCTGCGTTTCACATCCAGCTGAGAGACCAAAAGGACAATCACTTCATTTACCTCCCCGTCATTTAAAGCTTTAACTGGGACCTGCTTGGACATCCCTCCCCCCAGCTCACTTCTCTCCCCTCACCCTTCACCATGAACCTTGAGTGAAAGATGTCTAAGGGATTGTCCATTGTTGTGTTTGCACTAGAAATCAGACCGTTCTTAGCTCTTCTGTTCCTCTTTTGCTCTTGGATGTGGTTTGGAAACCAATCTGACCCTGTCCTTGCCCTGGTCAGAGTAAGCATTTAATTGAAAAAGACTAGCTGTAAATTGGGTGCAAGGGAGAAGCTGCTATTCCTGCAGGAGATAGGGTTTGGAAACTGCAGTTACTTTCATGTGGCTCTGTATAAAGTTTCCGGGGCATCCCTTCTGGCTGCAGGTGTCTCCCTGGTGTCTCAGTAGCATATTGGTAGGGAAGTCTTTCCTATCCAAACGAAAGGAGAAGTTGCTGAAGGAAAACTTTGTGTCTCAGTTCTGAATCTCTCTATTCCTTTCCTGGAAAGCTGCTTAAGAAGTTTTGTAGTAGCTGGTGCTTTAGTGTGGCATAAGAAGTTTTTCCTTGGGTTTCAGGCCCGGCAGCCTGTCCTCCATGGTGGGCTGTTGCAGTGGAGTGTGTGTCACCTTGGAAAGCCCTGCTTAATCCACGTGAGTACACAGGGAGGAAGGGACTGGCTCAGTGAGAGCAACAAGAAGAGATGTGACTGTTAAACTCCCTTAGTCTTCTCCTTTGAGTGAAAGGACAGCGTCACTTGGGTTTGAAAGGAACCATATCCTTCCATCTTTGCCTGGCAGGCTGATGCAACGCAGGGAGTACAAGGGTCTTTTGCACACTACTGCCTAGGGCAGGGGACTTGGGGAGGCACTCAGGGAAGTTGTAGGAGGAATTTGGAAGTTGTAGGAGGAAAAGCACCTCCATGTCACTGGGGAGTGGAGAGTGCTGAGGCAAAGTTCGATTCTTCAGGGCATTTTGTTAGTGACCGAGTTATATCTTGAATGTATTGGGTCCCAAGCATGCGAAGTCTAGGAAGCCGGAATTAGAACTGGTGGGAGACCTGCTGTTGCTGGCTTGGTTCGGCTGCATGGGGTTGCGCATTGGTAGGTGGAGACATCCAGGGGTTTCAGTCAGATTTTATGTTCTGCTGAGAGGGGCTGCTGTCTTAGACCTTGTGGTCTTTAGACAATGAAATGTGAGGGGTCCTGTCGTGAACGAAGACCTTTCCCTCTCCACCAAAGCCTAGTCCTTGGTGCTCTGGTGTTCAGGCTCTCAGGAGGATCACTGGCCATGAGCTGTTTGCCACAGTTTAGAACCAGTGATGTCACTCCATAGAAACTGGTCTCGCACATTAAAGTAAGGGGTCGGGCATGGCACACACTTCTGTGTCTTGTAACCCTTGTATAAGTTTTGAAGCTAGAGTGATAGCAACGTGACCATTCTCTCCTAGAGGGAATGTTACTCTGGTGTACTGCTGGCTTGTAGTCAGGTGTTTTCCTCCTTTGGGCATTGAAAGGGGACTGGAGGCCCAGGACAGTTGAAAGCTGAAATAAAACCTGAATGGTTTTCAGAACGATAAGAAATACGTGAAATAGAGAGGTTTATTTTCCCCCCCACATCTCTAACCCACTTTGCCATCTAGCACTACTCCTATCCTGACCCCATCTCTGTTCAGATGTAAACAGGGGGAGGTCTGTGTTTTACTTGGAATCTCTCGTATATCAGAATGTGATTTGGTGGGGCCAGCCTCTGATTGTATGGCACTTGCACCTCACAGCTGGAATGGGGCATCCTGTGTCCCACGCGCTTGCCTCTTCCCTCCCATGGATCTGCTGGTTCTCATGATCTCTTCCGTCCTCTCTTTTCTGCTTTGTTTCTTTGTGAATTTTTCTGGAAACATTTTTGTTTGTTTCTTGGTGTTTGGAGTCTAATCCTTGTTCTGTGGAAATCAACTTGCACTGTAAACTATTTGCTTACTTACAGAGAGAAAGATAAAGATTATCTGAAACATGCAGTTGGTTGCTTATTTTTTTTTTCCCCAGAGAGGTTTATAATCTTGTTTGTCTTGTGCTGGAGTCATTTGTGCTACTAGGAGACCGTGTGCTGGCTTCCTCTGCAGCGTGTGGATTTTTGTTTGTAATCGGAAATGAAGATTGAACTCTAGAAAATGAGCCTGAACTGTGTGGTTTTGGCCATTTCTGTGCTTATGGCTTGAGACACGATCCAAGGCAACTGCCTCAAAGCATACAAGTAGAGGAACTAGATCAAACAGGATAAAGTCTCCTGACTTTGTGAACTGCGTACCAAAACCTTTGTGCAGTTGGGACCCATAAAACAGGCACCCTGGCCCTGGGAGAGCTTGGGAAGTCATTCATGGATGGCAGTTGAAAAAGGAGCAGGTGGGCCACTGACATGTCATGGCTGTGTCAGATCCAGGAGTCATGGCTACCTCGCTTCTCACTAGGCTTTCAGAGTGCTGTCCCCAGCTCTGCTGTCAGCCTAGTGAAGGAGCTGAAGTCAGTTTTAATTTCACACAAACTGTGTACTCATGGTTTTACACCTCCTGCAGGTAGCCACAAATCAGTCCAGAGCTTGAATCATGTAGAACTAGAACCCTCCAAAGTGAAAGGGCTGAAACTTTGGACCCCACATTTCTCTTTGGCCTGGAAGAGTGCTTTTACTGTTGCCCGTTGTGGTGTTTCTTACCTTCATCTGCAGTGTTAGAACTGAGTGTTATTGGGAAAGGACACAGAGGGCCTTCAGCACTTATCTGACCTACAGTGGCTATGTATAAGAGTTGGAGGTGGTGGGCTTCATTCCTGTTCGTGCTAATCATGTACTCAGGTAGTCCCTCCTGTTTACCAGCAAGAAATCACAAGCTGACTTTGCTTTAGTCCATACTTGTGTGTAGTACGTATGTGACAGTATTTATGTCTCAGTGGGAGACCTCCAAAGTCACCTGCTCAGTGGAGTCTCAGTAACAGTAACGTAAGCAGTGTTTTATCCATTACACTGCAGGTAAAATCCAGGTCATGGGTTTGCCCATGAAGTACATTATTGCTTGTCCCCAGGCTGTCAGTAACTAGGAAGAAGGTTTGAGGTCCCGTCCATCATTTGAAAGGGCCAGACCTTGGCATGCGTCTCCTGTAGATCCTTTGGTATAAACTGTGAAATGAGAATAATAACTGTATTGGAGACTAATTTATCCAGCTGTTATTTCTCATGACATGTTTCTGTTGACACAGGCCTAAGTAAAACCACTTAGTGGGCAAAGTTCACGTTCATGCAATTGTTCTTACTTTTAGTTTCACAGAAAGGTGCTATTATTGCCTGAACGCTGAATCCTTATGAGAGTGGGATGTGTGTGGTCAGGAGTTTCTAGCTGCCGTCACTATTACTGTCTTGAGAGAGTTTACTTTTCAAGGGAATCACAAAAAAAAAAACAACCCATAAATAGGCTTTGATCCTAAACCCACACTGCTAATGGGATTGATTTATAGAGGAACAGAAGCAATAACCTAGATTGTGTACTATATCTTTTGTGCCGTGTTACTTTGACCTTGGTTAAGAGTCATGAAAGATTTTGATAACAACAAACAGAGTGATTGTATAACAAGGCCTGCCCTTAGATCTCATATAACCTCTGAACCCAAGAGTGCTGTAAATCCGCGTCAGTTGATTTTTGAGTCTGGTCTTTGGCAAGTGCAGAGCAAGTGCAGAAATTTCACAAGATACACACGAAAATTCAATCTGTCTTTATTTCCATTCATCAGACTCTGTATTTGGTACCCATAGTCTCAAGCCCCCTTGTTCTCCCGTGTGCTTTCAAAGCAAGCATCTCCTGTGGAACGAGTCCTAACGGGTCTTTGATCAGGTACCACGCTGTGCAACTTTATTCCCGTACGCACAGCGCATCTTGCGAAATGTTTGTGGATGTGCAAAGCGGTTGTGAGGATCAAAGTGTAGGGGTAGGGAGGGATTCACAGTAGATTTGGCAGTAGCTCTTTCTTGACCTAGTTCTGTGTGCAAGAGTGGGGCCTTTGCTAGTACCCGCTGGTGATAACATCATGCACAAGCAGTGTCAAGTAAAGATCAGCCATAGTACTTCTCTAGTGCTTCTCACCTGAGCTCTGTGAGTGCCTGTAAGGAGAAATAGTGTTTATTCTCAATAAAGCAAGACAATGCTGTAGCTTGTTATCAATAATGGGAAAAGTTGTGCTGAACCGGTCTGAAGGCCTGTCCTGTTCTTTGGTACTGCAAGAACTCGGCACTTCAGTGGAGCCGGGTCCTACGGGCCTCAGGCAAGTTGGTGTGCCAGATGTCAGCACCAGGAACAAACAGATACAGCCCTTGTTCTGACCATTACAGCAGCTACCAGCATAATGACCCTCCTGAACGTTACACATAAAAAGCATATGTTTGGTTTGTTTCTGAATGACTGGGTGTTATGTGCTTCTAGTGTGGCTGGTACTGGTAGGACTCTTCTGTGATGCAGGATGGAGGGTTGGTGAGCAGTGGTGGGGCTGGTGGTCCTTGACTGTGGATTTTTGAAGTTCTGTGGAGTGTAGGTCAGTCTCTTGCTTTTGTTGAAGGCTGCTCTTGCATTCTTTTATCTGGAGGATTTCAATAGGAGCTGGTAAAGTCCCACTTGCTACTATACAGCATCCACTGGCAGATTACTGAAAAGTACCAGCGTGCATCCTTCCTCAGAGCAGTAAGACTGTTTATGGGCTTTGAATCTATTCTCTATGGAGAAAAAACGATGATATAAACCAACCTCCTTTTCTTCTGAAACTCAGGGAGATGTTGTGCAAGAAGCAGTCAAAGCAGAATCTGGAAGGAAAAAAGCTTAAGAGCTTCCATGTGCATGTCTGCTGCTTACTGCATCTTTGTTCAGCATCACTGTTTCACTCCAGCCTCTGGGGTGAGGAGTCAACTTGGTTCAGGCTGTGACATAGACCTCCAGGAGTCCCCCGACGGAGTGCATTCGGTAGAACACACCCAGTGGGAGGCCAAAGTTCACAATCGCAAACCAGGTGGAGTAGCCGTAAAATGACTTTTCCAGTCCATTCTCGAAGACAGGGTGAGCCCCAAATGTGGGCATGACCCAGAGCTAAAGATGTGTAAGAAAAAAAGAGCAGAAGTCAGAGTATGACAAACTGTCTCCTACCTGCACTCTGATCTCAGTGCTGGCTCAAGTGGTTGTAGGACTATTTCAAGAGTATCAGAGGAGTCTCCCTGCCAGGCAAGTTATGCTGCTGACTCCTTGCCTTAAGTCAAAACCTGTTGAATTCCTGGAACCCTAATGGCAGCCTCATTCTGCCCTAGCCAGCTTCATCTTTCTACAGTATTTCACTGTTTCCTTGGCCGATTTGTTTTCACTGGATTAAGGCTGCAGTGAAGATCCATGTTGATTCAAGATCCCAGGGCACAGTGTACTTTATTGGGTGAGTTTCAATCCTGGAGACTCATGTTTACAAAGACTCACTGCTGCTGCCTCATGTTTCTCCACCTATCTCATGAAACACCCTTAAGGAGTTTGATAACTTTTTCAGAGGCTAAAATTTTGGCACGTAAGGATTTATTAGCTGTCTCCTTCCTCCACCCAGGAAACCCAGCCATATTTGACTCTTTGGTTTCAAGAAAGACTTTATAATTATGGAAGTGGAGTATTAACAGCAAAAAAACAGTCCTGAATTGCCTCACCAGTAGTTTGAAACTTGGTGGGCAAAGGTTTCTTGTCTGGCATAGTGGCCCAAGAGAAAGACAAGGAGAGCATGTCTTTATCACAGGTCATGACGGGTTAGCCAAGCTGTGAAGTAGCAGAGATCGCAATACTTACTATGATGTTGCACAAAACCAAGAACGACGAGATCTCCCTTAATACTCTTCTCTTCCAACTCAGATGAGAGTAGCTATGGATATAGGACAGAGAAACTTTCCGGATCTCCTGTCCCAGCTCCAGCATGTTCACTCGTCTCTGGTCGTAGGCTTCATGATTCTGTTCTTCTTTCATTTCTTCCTCTCTGCCAGGAGACATCTGTGTGTGCTCCTGGTTGCTGCTTGTCGTGGTTTCCTCTTCACCGGGTAGGTCTGAAGCCACTACTTGCTCCCCGGTGTGTCCTGTGTGTCTGGCCTCAGTTGTTGCTGCAAAGGGCTGCCGGTGAAGCCCATCAATGATGAAGACATTTTGGGTGATGTTCTGAAAGATGAGGAGGACAGAATGGGACAGGATGAGACTGTTCAACAGGTCTCTGGGGTCAGTGGCCACAATGGCAACAATGGAGAAGTAGGACATGGCAATTTGGCCAAGGGCTGCCCCCATCAACAGGATCACATCTAGGCTGCGGGTTGGGTTCTTCAGTGTGTCTAGCTCCTTTTTTTCCAAGGCATGGATGATTGTCCCGATCACTGCGCCCACGCTCATCAGGGGCAGGAGCACAATGTAGTAGGAATAATACATCACAAAGACCTGGTGGTTGGGGGCTGAGCCGGTGGCCTGGATCTGGTACATCATGAAGACGCAGATACCGATGATTACAGCAATGGTGCCCAGCAGTGGCCCAAAGACCACCCCCTGGAGCTTGAACTGGGGCTTGATGTGAGGGACATGGTGGTGGCTGATGCGTCTCCCCACGTTCTTCCACATGACGTACAGCACAGAGCAGCAGATGAGGCAGTACTCGGTGTTGAAGGGGTAGAGCAGGATGTAGCCCTTCTGAAATACTTTGCAGATGGTTGTGTTTGGGCATGTGCATGAGGCAGTCTCGTTGCCTGGAGCATGAGAAGAGGAAGGCAACAATTAAGAGGGAGATGGCCTGGATTTCATGGCTGTCTTTGGGAGTTTCTTGCGCGCAGGCACAATGTCTGTCTCTATGCATCTCAGAAAGAGCGATCGGTAGGAAGTTAAGTGATTACCACTTGGTCCTCAAGGATGCGAGGATTCGGAATAACAGGGTTTAGCAAATGTCTTCTCCCAAATACATAGTGCTCCTTCTGGTCAATGCCATAGGTGCTTGATGAGAGACATCCCTCCCCTCACGGTGAAGCCTCCTCTATCTCTACCCTTAGAATACTAGTACCCCCACCCCCTCATATCCTCAGAAAGTAAAGCACAGCAGTTGCATGAGTCTCTTCTAGTCTGGCAATGTTTTGCTGCCAGTTAACAGGTAAATGTGAGCCAAAATGCGAATTTATGGTGGGCTTTTCCTTTCCTAGCCCTCAGTTCCAGGGTTTCATAGCAGATCCCCCTCCTCTAGGTGAAGAAGTTCTCCCCTTGCAGCTGATCTCCTTGGGAACAACCTCTAATAATTGGGAAGTTGCAGCATTTAGGGGAACTGGTTGTGATATCTGAGTCATTGTCATCAATAACTGTTGTCTCCCTAGAAGTCATCTATGTCAGCCCAATACACATAGGGATGTGAGAAAGGAGCCTTGCCTTCAAATCGCTGCTCCACTTCGCGCAGCTGAGACTCGATCTCCATGTGAATGGTGTCGTTGGTCACAGCCAAGAGCCAGAGGAGGAGGTTAGTGGCTATGGTCAGCATCAGCCCACACCTGGGAGAAGAAAAAGGCGCTTCTACAGCATGTTGCCTGTGGAGATTGTTTACGAGCTGACTGTGTGTCCACCTGCCATGTGGTGCTGCCCTTTGCAGCTTACCCATGCACAGATGGGTGCAAACGCAGTGTGTTTGTGCCCGTTCTGCGTACGGCCATTGGTGCGTGAGTTTGCACACAATAATCCGGCTGAACACGTTCCCGTTTGGCCATTTGTACAGGAGCGGGGTGGGCAATGCCAGGCTCGCGGGAGAAACTGGCCTAAGTCTGGGTGCAGTCGAGGGAGGGAAGGCTGAGCCATCTCCCAGTGATAGGAATGGGGAGGCCACCCCACATCATCCTCCAGTCCATGAATTGATCCCTGAGCCATGCAGCGGGGAGGTATTTAGGGTTAGGAGGAAGCAACAAGCTTTGCAGCAGCGCAAGGCACAAGTGAAAACCAGAGGGAGCTGGGGAGGATGGAGGGAGAGGGAGGAGGATGGGTCTGGTCAAGTCATAGCTTGGTTCTTGTGCGATGCAAAATATAGAGAGTCTGTGCAAGATCAGATGAAGGCTGTTCTAGCTGGAATAAAGGAGAGCGTAGACAGAAAGGGAGAGTTCCTTTAGAGAAGGAGAAGGCAGTTTCCCCTTTTTGTACCTGGTGAAGTTGTGCTGGACTTGAATGCAGTCCTTAGAGTGATGCCACAGGAAAAAAGCCTGCAAATGGATAACAGTTATGACATGAGCAGGGTGAAGCTGGCAGCCTGCCGCACACGCGGTGGAAAGGGACAGGCGGGCCAGAAGGCATGTGTCCGAGCGGGAGCAAACCTGCCTCTGCGCCAGCGGTGCAGGGCCATGCGTGTACATGCGTCTCAGTGTTGGGGCATGTGCTGGTGTCCTTAGGTGACTGCAGCGCGTGCGTGCCTGCACCTAATGCAGGTCTAGGACATGTGCTTTTCTCTGCCGTGTACAAAGGTGGGTATTTGCGGCTAAGATGGGAGCTGGTTTACTTTTCAAATATGGATTTGGGTCTGGAAAGAGGAGGGTTGGTATCAGAGTAACAAGCTGCAAGTGGTATGAGATGCTTTTTTGCACAAAGGATTTTGCTGGGGGGATGCATTAGCAGATAGAGAGAGGCTGGGTCTCGGACATCTTGCTGGCAAAACCTGAAATTTCCTCTCCTTTCTCCCTACTTGGATGCTTAAAAACACACTCTTCTGGATCCTACGCTACGTCAGGTATTGCTTGAGGGATTTCTTTCTAAATCTTACTACTTTGTCTCTTGATCTGGCACATAAGGAGTGTGGGTGGGTGGGTGGTATTTGAGACAGTGTGTGATGCTATAATGCCTTTAATGTTCGTGAGAATGCCTCGTGCACCCACTTTCCCAAGTCTCCCCACTTCCTCCCACCCCTTTGGCTCCCAGGAGTGGGACAGAGAGAAAAAGCGAGCTTCCAGAAGGGTAATGTGCAGTACCTGGGTGAAAATAAAAACGATTTCAATGCTGGGGAACACAATTTCCACCCTGGATTTGCACTGGATGAGAATTGCGCTGTAGCCGATCTGAAACACGTTCAGGAGGATGCTGAAACTGCCGAACAGCAGCACTGACCCTGAGCAAACAGCAAAAGCACCAGTAAATAAACAAAGACGTATCTGTGGAGCATCTGAGGGTGGATGGGGACTGGAGACCTCATGTCTCTTGGATCTGGGTGGAGCTGGAGGCCTTTCCCTTTGGAAGTCTCATGGTTTTGAGAGAAGGGGACAAGGGGAGGGGGGCTGATTCCTGAACCTGGTTGCGTGCTTCGGCTGGTTTAAGGTGTTGAGACAATGCAAGGTGTTTTCTGGCGCTTGGATACAAGGTGGGAACAGCATTTTTGACCTTTTCTGTGCAGTCTGGAGTGACAAAGGTAAGCTAATGGCAGCTGATGGTTTCGGCCTTGCGGGGGGGGGGGGGGGGGGGAACCTGAGATGAGTGCAGGTCTGCTGAGGCTTTTGGCAGCAGGAGTCTGCAGGAGTTAGGACCCTTTAATTATTTCTCCCTTTTGCCTTGGACACCTCTCTGCAGCTCTAGGTACTCAGGTACCTTGCAGCTTTCTTCTGTTTAATTCTCCATGATTAGTGAACGAGACCATGTGCTAATTAGAAACTCCATAATAGACTAGAGGCAGGGCTGCTTGGAGAAGTGTCATTTCACAAAGTGGGGCAACTACTGATGGGAAATCTCCAGGAAAGCCTGGTTGTCACTGGGATGTGACTCACTGGCTAGGTGTCTTCCCCTGGAAACGGGACTAATGTGATGTTAAACAAGGACAAGGGTGGCATGGGGCTGCTGACGCCCTCGGAGGGTAAATGTGGTGGTTCTCCTCTTCCTTTGCAAAGTGGCCATGCCTAAAACCTTCCCTACATCTCTCCCACTGTGCTTTATTGCTGGGAGGTGCCTGGGTTGTCCTTTGGGAAGGGAATGCAGAGTGAGGTTGCGTTGGAGGCTGAAGAGAAGCCAAGTTCAAGACTTTCCCAGCCGCTCAAGTTCCTCTCTGTAGCATCCACTATGCCCCTGTCTTCTCCCAGCCTTGCACCACAAGCTAACTACATCTCCTGTGGCTTCCAGCTCTTTTAGTAGTGGGGGAAGAATTTCTTTATTTTCTCTATCACAAGCACTGAGAAGAAGGGAAAGGCATGAGATGATAAATAAAAGCAGAACTCACCCCGAATCCAGATAGGCCCAGCGTGGGAATCCCGGTACAGGACTGCGTGCGGCTGCCGACTGGTGCCCAGCAGGTAGTAGATGATCCAGCACAGGCACAAGACCTTTAGGATGGAAAGTAGGATCCAGAGGTCTGCCAGTGTGATGGCCACGTGGTTGAAAATTATACTGCTGATGAAGGCGCTGCCCAGAAACACCACGTTCATGGCCAGCAGCCCTGAGAAGAGCTGCCCAGCTTTCTGGGCTTGCCTGTCCCTCTGCTGCACTGAAGAGCAGTGACGGTACAGCCAGAACTTCTCATAGTGGATCGTGGAGGTGCCTGGTGGGGCTGAGGCTGGCCTGTTCTTGCAGTGATGGCAGGGCTTTTGCTTTGAGGCGTTGTTGCCCGACATGGCTCATCTGCTTGTGGGTCACCTGCCACGTGAGCAAAGGGGAGGTTAGAAGTAAACGGGACAGTGAGGGGCAGGCTGAAATGTGCTCTGTTGTGAAAGCTACTTGTGTGGTGACCTCCCTTGCTTGCTTTGCAGCTTCCCTTTCCCTCTCCAGAAGCTGGATGTAGGGGAAAAGAGAGACTGGTGTTTAGCCCAGTTTGGGCATTGAATTCCCCCATGGGACAGAATCATTGTAGGGCACTGGGAAAGGCCCTTCTGCCAAAAGCTGTCCAGAGACAACTGCATTAAAATGGGTATTTGACATCTCTGCCCTACCCCACCACTACTTGGAGCTGTTGGGACTGGAGGTGACCAAATTGTCCCCATCCTCACCTTTCACAACTCTGTGTGCAGCCCTGGATTCAGGCTTCCTCCTTTCCCTTTGTTGCTGTAAGGATTGGGTGGAAACACAGAGCAAGCTCAGACCTGCTCTAAAATTCAGAGCTGTTTGATTTTGGTTGATGGGTCCAACCTCTTCCTTGTGGTTTTGGACTGTGAGAGTTACACCACGCTCCTCGTCCGGCCCCACAAATTGTGGCAGAGCTGGAGAGACAAAAAAGAGGGTCTGTAAGTTTTGATCCCGGCTGCTGGGTGAAGATGCAGCCTCCCGCCCAGGAGGGCTGAGAATGGGACAGAGTTAACATCTGCTTTTCTTTCTTTTCCTACTTGTAGCACAGAGGAAAAAGCACAGAGCCACCAGCGCACTGACACAGAGGAGTTTGAGGAATTGACCCAGACAGATATCCAGAGCCCGGGGGCTTTTCTGCCTAGCTTTTGGAACGAATCTTGGTAGGACCATATTGCCCATGAGAGAGAAATCTCCTTGTTCGTGTGCTGCACTCAGGCGAGATCAGCCTTCCTAGAGATCCGATGAATGGAAATGCTTTCACTCCAGGGGGTAATTTTAGCTGTGACGGGGGTGGCTGGAGTGAAAGCACAACCCTGAGACGTGTTTGAGGTGGGGGGTGGAATTATAGGTATTTTTCTCAGGGGCTTTGGGGGAGAAGTTGTCTCAGAAAGGGTTGAAATTTCAGTGCTTCCTCTTCCTTTGCACGTGCACGGAGGTGCTCCGTCTCCCTTCGCTCTCTGTGGGTTCAGTGCACTTCTGTTAGTGGAGATTCATCCTAAACTTTTCCCCATTTGGCTCCAAAACTCTCCCAACTTAATAGCGCAGGAGCGCATGCACTCCCATTTCTTAGGGCCACAACTACTCTGCTTTTCAGGATCAGGGGAGGGAGGGGAGAGGACATAAAATCAGAAGAATCGGATGGAAACGCATCCCGGCTGCATCAGGAGGTACCCAGGCTGCACACAGCAGCTGCCGCCGTGGACCCAACCCCTTCGCCCCATCGCCGCGTGCTGCTGAGAGCAGCCAAGCCCCAGCCCTTACCTCCCCGCAGCCTCCTGCTGCTTCCCAGTGGGAGCAGCTGCCGCCGCTGCCTCCGCTACAGCCGACGTTGAAACCTCTTGCTGGAGTGCCACCAGGATGCACGTGAGTCTTTCCCAGGGACCGAGGCACAGGCAGAAGCCGTCAGGACTGCTCCCTGATGAATGTGGCCTCTGCTCTCAGTCCATTGATTTATTTATTTTTTTTTTTTTCTCCTTGTTTACTTTGGGTTTATTGTTGTCATTACATTAATTACGCAGTGAGAAGCTCTCGGCTCTGCCAAGGGCAGCCAATAGCCGTCAGCTCTTTTATACACCTGCTGGGTTGCCCCATGTCGACGGCCTCGGCGCAGGATGTGCCAACTGGTAAAACCACAAGTTGCGGTGACTAATTTGTGCCATAGCTCAGGTGAGTATAGAGCTAATCTCCTGGCACAGGCTTGTGCCTGGGAGTGCTTAGCCACGCTGCTTTGGCTAAAATCCACTTGAGTTCCCCACTCCCTTGTTTTTAGGTAAATCCTAAGGTGTTTTTTTTTTTTTTTTCTCAAGTGGGCAATTACTTTGTGCCTTTCTCCAGGGCATAGATACCCAAACTGTGACCCAAAAGGCAAAACTCACCGTGCAGCCCAGATGCGGGGATGGTGACAATTTGATGCACTTCTGGCAGAAAGGTTACTGCTTCTATGGTGACAGCTTCTATAGGGTGATAGCTATGGCGTGTTAATGCTGACTTCAGAGCTGGACCCTCACGTGCAAACCCCACAGGCTCAGCTACGCGGGGTCAGGGATGCTGTAAGTCCAAGCTGTGCTGTCTCTGTTCCCTTTCCTATCGCAGGGCAAACTGATTTCTGTCTTGGGACTCTGTGGTGAGCTGATCCCCCTAGTTTTGTGGCTGGCAATAGGGATTTTGGCGTTCCTGGCTGAGCTGGTGAGCCCAAAGGGTCCATCAGGCGAGGATGGACCTCTCCATGGAAGGAGAGGAGTTTTCTGTGTGTCCCAGGATGAACCCCCAAGCCCTGGGGGTTATTGCAGCTGGCAAACACGTGAGTCGGGAGTTCAGAGCTATGAAACACTTCCCAAGAACCTGATTAGGGGTAGGAGTGGGTGGGGGAGCACAGGTTATCATGCGCGGGGATGTGACGAAAGGGACGGAAAACAAGAGTGAAAGGGGCCCATTGGTCCTAGGCGAGAACACCCAGTGTGTGCCAGTGCAGCCGTTGCCTTTAATGTCTGCCAGCAAAACAGTCATGTTTAATGTCTGACCAAAACCTTGGCTGTGGGGGAGCCTGCACGCTTTGATCTGGGCAGGTTTTCACGAATGCCTATGGCTAGATAGATTTGTCCTACCTTCCCCCAAAGCATCAACACCTCCAGTCTGCTTGCGGGACCGTGTCCTTGCTTCTCGCTTTGATGCTCTGGGATCCCCTGAGTGCAATCAGGCTCTCCTTCGGGCGCCTGGCTCTTCTCCGGACCCCATTCTAGAGCTTAGCGGGGGTCTGGGATCTCCCAAGAGCAATTTGGTGGCCTCTTTGTCGAACAAAGCCAGCGGTTTACATGTGAGACACAGGCAAACCTGGCTGGCTTTTGGTGCACGTGGTCCTAAACTGGGGTGAGTGCAGAACTGGGAAACGGAAGGAAGGAGGCTGGGTAAATAAGTTTGAGGGAAACTGGAGGTTTTCCTTTAAAGATGGGCCTGAAATAAAATGCTGGGGCCTTCTGTGCCCTGGTGGTTTTTGCCAACGGGGACTGTGCATCTTGGCTGACAAGATGAGGTACCCTTCCTAGCCTGACTTGCCCTCTGCTGGCTTTGGAGCCAAGATTGAACCCGGAGGAGTTGTGAAGCCCTGGGAAACTGGCTAATCCTCCTAACTTGGCCTTTATGTTGAAGAAGAGCGGCCGTTTAACTTGAACGTATTGACACAAGTGTAACCGAGTCATTAAGTAAGCAAGTGTGCGGGAGAGGGGCAGGAAGGGTGAGGATGAGTTGAACTAACCGATCACATAAATCACTGCCCGTCTCTGCCCCGCAGAAGCTGCCTTTACTCGGAGGCTGAGAGAAAGCTGCTGAACGTTAGGAGCGATGTTTGCCCCTCTGCTATCGGCAGTGTGCTGCTTAATGGCGTTATCTGTGCACTTAGCAGTAATAACACCCAGGCTGGGCCAAGCGGATCTGTAAACAGGACCCGGGGGTTTGTGCCCAGCCACTGTGTTTGCCCAAAGGCCACCTGAGCAACGCCGCGCGACTCCGCCGGCTGGCCCACACCCTTCCTTCTCCCCCGACGATAACCGTGCCGGTGACGTCTCCCGTGGGGCTGATGACTGAGCGCCTCTTGGGGTGACTGCAAAGAGCAGCCTCATCCAGCGTGGGTGAGGGTGAGCCATGCTGCGCCGCCCCGGCTCCGTCCCTCGCTGCGGGAGCAGATGGGCTCCGTAGGTATGTGCTGGCTCCACTCGTGAAGCACGGCTCTGTGTTTCCCCCGCTGGCCCTCGGTGCTTCAACCTCCTGCCGGCATTGAGTTGCTCCTCGCTGGTGAGGACCACTGCCTTGGTCCCTGGGAAGTGCCTCCTCCACCGCCACCTCCTTCCCTGGCTCCCAGCACACCCCGCAGCCGGTCCTGCTGGCAGGCTGCACCGTGCCGTGTGCTGCGAAGCCATCCCTCGTCTCCAGCCTTGTGACCTCCTCAATGCGCCCACTTTCCAGCTGCTGCATTGACAGGTAATAATTAACTTGGATTCCTCCCCTGTCCCTGACACACCTCAGAGCAAATCACCCAGATAAAAGGCTTTTTTTTTTTCTTTTTTTTTTTTTTTCCTCTAGTAAAACAAAACTCGCCCTCAAATAACAGATGATTAAGAAGCAGAGGAGGGGATGGGAAACCCTGGTAGTGGCGGGATGATGACTCAGTTCTGGCCTTGGCTATGGCCTTCCCTACTTTTTTCTGAGCAGTGATATCTGATCTCCCGCTCTTTGTCTCTTCCCCTTCTTGCTGCTCTCCCTCGCTGGCTCCAGCACCGCGTGCCTCTGGTCTGGATCAGGACCTTTTCAACACTCATGCAGTGGCTCAAGTCCTGGGGCTGGACCTGCAGGGCTGATGCTCCCTGAGCGCGCTCAGATCTGGGCTCTTAACCCTGATATCCCTTTGGGGAGTGGTTTTTATTGGTGGGGTTTGGTGCTCCTGCCAAACCCCAGCAGCCCAGCAGGTCCTCAGCACACCAAGGTGGCTTTTATGCCACAGCGAGCGAGACTGGAAGCCCCTGGCAGGACATGAGAGCCTCAGGGCAGACCTTTGCTTTCCTGTAGCTCTTCATTTGCAACGGCTGCCTTTTAAACAGTCTCCCCGAGGCACATCCTTGTCCCTGCCTCCCACCCCCTAATTCGGATCGGATCTCTGCTCTGTAATTGATGCAAGGACAGGAGCAGTCAGCAGAATGCTGCCGGTGGCCTCAGGGCCCAGCCTCATTCTCTGCTCTGACACAGGCTTTCTGCTCACCCAGCGCCCGTGCCTCGGTTTCCCTCCTTCCAGGTGCGGAAGATGGAGCTGTAGGGATCTGTCACGAGGATGTGCGTACGAAGGACCGAGTGGCTCTTGACTAGCAGGACCCCTTCACGGTACTCATGCTCGAGGTGTCCTCCCCTCCCATAAAACTCTCCGTCAGGCAGGGATGTCCCCCAGTTTAACTGGGCTGGGAGGAGGTGTGGTGCAGGTCCATAGTGAAGGCAGAAGAACGCAGCCCATGGCTGGAAACCGCTGCTGACCCTGCGTTCGCAGCCTGGGGATGCCTCGGGTTAGCAGGGGGCCCTTGTGGAGCTTGTGCTGTCCCCAGAGCGTTTTGGTTTATCCTGATATGATTGCTTGGGGTTGGGTGTCGTGGTTCCTGCTGACCCACCACCCCGGAGCGGTTGATTTGGCATTGGCTGTATCAGTGCTGCTCGGGGAGTGGTGGGGTTCTCCTTGCACCCATCGCGAGTTTGTTTATTCCCAGAAGTGCCCCCGTGGTCTCTGTCTGGAACAGAAGAGCAGTTCAAACTCTGCCCTGCCTGCCGCAGTGCGCCCGGCCCGGGAACCTGGGACCGGGCACCAGGAAGAGTGCGTAGGAGGAAAACCCGGTGTGGCCCCCAGGGACACAGCAGGTGATTAAAAGTGTTTTCTGCCCCTGTCTGAGCTCAGCAGCTTGGGCTGAAACAATGTCTAGGGGTGTACGTAAGACTGACGTCTGTGCACCATTTACGTCTCTTTTCTGACTTAATCTGTGGCTCCCTCAGTTAAAATTAATAAGGCTTTTGTGTTATGGAAGGTAAAGTTTCTAGGGAGAGATCGTATCTTTACCAGATCAATGGGAAAAATAGAGCCAGGCCTGTGCTGGGTCGGTGGGGCTGGGAGAGACTGCCTCGCCGTTCCCGGGCTGGGGAAGGGAAGGATCGGCCCCCCCAGAGGTGCCGGTTCAGCGCAGTCCTCTGGGGGCAGGGGAAATTGGGATTTACCCCATCTTCTACCCGCCTGGGAAAAAGGCTGCTGGCAGGCAGGCTGGTGTCGGACCAGCCGGGGGCACCGGTCCCTTCTGGTTTGGTGCTGTAGGTTTGGCGGGGGGAATGGTGGTTCGAAAGGCCTGAGCCTGGGCCGTCAGCCTGGGCCGTCGGCTGCAAAATCACATCACTCGATTTCTAGCGTCGTGATTTCCGTTTATTGTTTTTGGTTTGGCTTTTTTTTTGTTTTGTTTTTTTTTTCTTTGGTGGATGTACACAGGAAAAGGCTTGATGATTTCTGCCGCCTTTGCGGTGCTCTTTATTGGAACGATAAACCCTGATGTCTCAGGGCACAGACAAAGCTCAGCTGTGCCGTTTTGGCACGCGCTCTCCCAGCCTGGCGCCGTGGGCTTTCTGAGGCTCCGCTTGGACTCTGGGTACAGCGGAGGACCCATTACTACCTCCTACAGCCCACGAGTCCTGCTCTGAAAGCCCCCTCAACCATACAGTGGTTCACGGAGAGCTGCAGGCACCCAGAGCCCTGTGCCGGGGGCTGTCGGGGTGCCGGGGGCTGTCGGGGTGCCGGGGCCGGGCTCACAGCCTCAGAGCCCGCACGGGCTTGAGCGCGCAGCGCGAGCATCCCTTCAGGGCACGGGACATCAAATTGGCCGCGGCGTTGGATTGATTCCTGCGTCGCGGGACACAGAAGGTCCCTTCAGGGGTTCAGTGTTACAGTGAAAATCAATAAATAATTTTCCATACAAAAAATGTTTATATATTTTAAAAAAATCATTATTTTTTTTTTTAAAAAAAGAAACAACAAAAAAAGAAAAACAACCCCAAGAAGCAAATCTCTTCATCATTTCCCAGACTGTATTGCCCAAGTGATCTTTATGGCTCTTGAGCCCTGATTCGGGAAAACTGGGGAAAAAAGTGTGCTTAGAGGAATCCCACGTCAGGGCCAGCCCGGGACCACACGCACAGCTCTCCTGTAGAGCCGACGAGGCTGCAGTGCCCAAACCCACCCGGCAGCAGTGATGCCTCCCTGAAGAGGAAAGAAAACAGCAGGGTCTGGTGCAGGGAAGGGTCAAGGGGGCGGATATAAGTGGGCAATACAGACAGGAAAGATTAAAATGTTTCCCCGAGCCTTTGGTGGTCACTGGTTTGTTTTTCACATCTCTGCAGGGGAGTGGTTTCGGACTGGCCATACCAGAAGTTGAAGTGGTTTTTCCCTTTCTTTGCCTTCCACGCCTGCGTTAGCCCCTCGTACCCACCGGGTGTCTGCGCACGGGCAGGCACTGACTGTCCAAGGGGGCCGAGCACCTGGAGTGAACAGGCTTTTAAAAAGGAAGGTGAGTCTCTTTGCGTGAACCAAGGGTAATTACCATGATCCTACTCTAGACACCTTCCTCTTTTTTCCTTTAAGCTTTAAGAACTTTCAGGCACACACACGCACATCCACACACAAGTAGCAAAAATAAAATCTGGACTATGTTTGGATGATCTTCACTGACAGTTCATAAATGCCCCAATACTGCAAGGGGACGTGATTCAGGGAGCGCTGGGGACCCCTCAGGAGGTCTGGGCAGTCTCCCAGCCCCGGGGTAGGAAGTAGGTGGATTGGTTGAGGAGGATCTCATCTTCCTTACAAGACAGTTCTTTAGGACATGATGTAGACCTCCAGCAAACTGGCTACTGCATGCATTCGGTAGAAGATCCCAAAGGGCAGGCAAATGTCCACGATGGCCGGCCACATGGAGTCGCCATAGAAGTTCAGTTCTGTATCATTGTCAAACTGGGGCCGGGCACCAAATGCTGGCATGATCCAGAGCTGTTGGAGAAACCGGGAGAATAACAGCGCCATGAGAAAGGTGTGCAGTGCAGTAAGCACCTGCAATCACAGCTACCAAGAGGTGGGAAAAGAGCGACCTTCTGAACATGAGACCAATGCCAGGAGCCTGTGTTTGCATTAGATCAAGTATGATCTAGTGTTGTACCCTAGGACTAGTTTCAATTTGTGCTCAATGACAGGCTTGAACCGAGGGCTGAAGCACTCACCAGGGCAAGAACTTGAGCACGTTGTGTGTTAGCACGAACCTGGCCTGTCCAAACTCTTTGGATGGAGCGAGCATGGGCAGCGCTGAGCTGGCAGCAGCTTGGTCTCCCCAGGCTCGGTTGTGTACGTTGAGCTCAGAAGCCCAGCCAGCGTGTGTATCTGGTTGCATGGGGGTTGTCAGCCCATTCTTTGTGAGCTTATGTGTAAAATTGGTTCAAGGACATGATGCGACTGACTAGCTGAAGATTTGGAGGGTCTCTGGAGACATAATGTGGGCTTCATTTCTTTGGAGGTGTAGCTATGTTTCTTTTGCAGGGAACTGCAGTCCCCTGGCTGCTCATGAAAGTGGAAAACCCATCTGAAGTTGTCAGTGCCCAGTTTTTCCTCACAGCAACCACGATCAGGGTTGGGACTCCAAGGCCGTGGGTTTTGAGAAGAGTCATGCTGCTGTTTCTCAAGAAAACCCAGCCTTCAGCCCAGGCATTTATCGCTTTACACCCTTTCTTAGGGTGCGTAAGAGAAGGGTTTAATGTGTTTTATTGCTTTTAATAAGCTATTCTACATATCCGCTAACACCCAATGCAAATACTGAACCTGATTCTTCTCTTTTACCCATCGATTTTATTGTCTGACATTCTGGTGATAAGTGACAGCCTCTGTCAGCATAGCCTAAAATCTCTTAACTCCAGGGCAGTTGCTCTTGCTTTCAAGTGACAAAGGGATCGCAGCTATCGGCACACACCAGTATAAGTGTGCTCCCTGTATGTTGGAGGCACAGAAAGGACTGGTTTTGCGTGGGCTGTGCCCTTTCCTTCACAGACGCTTCTCCCTTGTGCTTGTCTCCCTCTCCCCCCGCCCTGACAAACTGTACTCACTATGATATTGCTCAGCAGGAGGAACATGGAGATCTCCCTTAAGAACTTCCTCCTCCAGTTCATCTTCTTGGGGGCGGTGAGGGACCGCACGAGGTCAGAAGGATGGATGGCTTCAGCGGCAGCGCCAGGTGCCAAGGTGCTGCCACTGTCAGGCACACGGAGGGACACTGCATTGATGTTGACAAAGGTGAGTCCATAGAGATCCTTCTGGTGAGAATCATGCTTGTGGTCTTCTTTGGGGGGTTGCCGATGAAGGCCTTCGATAATGAAGATGTTCTGGAAGGTGTGCTGGGCAATCATTAGGAGGGCATAGGTGAGGTTGAGTGCACTGATAGTGTCCCTTGGTGTGCTGGCTACAATGGCCACAATGGAGTAGTAAGAAATAGCATACTGCCCCAAGGCTGCACCCATCAGCAGGGCCACGTCCAAGGTCCTGGTTGGGTTCTTGTGCCGATCCATGTCTCTCTTGTCAAACCGGTAGATGACAGAACCACCAATACAGACAAGAGACATCAGGCCCAGACAAACAATGTTGAAGATGTAGTACATGGTGAGTGCTTGGCTCTTCTTGCTGGATTCAGTGCTGGAATTTACCTGCACCTCATAAAGAATAAGGACTCCCAAACCACTCACCAGAATGATGAGGCCCAACACGATGCCTACAAAGAAGGTCCTTCGGAAAAGCCTGAACTTCAGGCGCTGAATGTGGTGGGAGTGATGGTCTATGAAGCGTCCAACGTTCTTCCACATGACATAGACCATGGCAGAGGCAAAGAGACTATACTCAATGTTAAAGGGGTACAGCCAAAAGTAGCCGTTCTTGAAGATCTGGCAGATTTGGCTATTGCAATTGCATTCTTCAGCTGAGCTGCTTCTCATTCCCGCTGCAACAAGATAAAAACACATAGATGCAGTGGTATCAAAACAAGGAGCCAGCACTTCTTAGCAGCCCTGAAGAACTGCATACTTAGTCAGTGAAAAACAAGACCAAAGACAGAAGAATACGTGACTATTTTGAAAACAAAGACACTTCAACCTCGGCTTTCTGGTGCTCGTGTTCTTTCTGAAGAAGTTAGGTGGCAGGTTAAATCTCTCTTTTTCCTTCCCTTCTTCATCCCCATCCCATTTGTACAGGCCCTTCCACCTTTCTGACTCCTCTGTGCTACAGGCTAAGAAATGAACATTAAGACCTGGTTTTTAACATACCAGCTCTGTTAAAGGACCCTTCAGCTCTACACAGGCCTTCTGAAAAGGGTTAAAACCTGACTTGCAGAACAATTTCTACCTCTTGCGCTCCCTCCCTGGACCAGATGGCTCCACAAATGGGCAGATTACCTTTCAGGAACCATTTGAAGATGTCCTCTGTCATGTTCTTCTTCAACTTTGAATGCGCTTTGTGAACAGACTCATCTGTCACTGCTGACATCCACACCGCTAAGTTTGTAGTCAGCGTTAGCATCAAGCCACACCTGCAGAAGAAGAAGAAAGTTCATGAGATTAAAGCAATAGCTCTAGGCTGTGTTGCTCCGATCCATGGTATAGACGTGGGTGTGCTCGGAGAGACCGTGGGAGCTGCCTGAAGTGGTGCAAGGACTCTAGTGGTCGAGGCAAGAAATCCTGACCCTTGCTTTGCTGCTCTCGCTCTCTTCCTATTTTTTGTCCATGCTCATGAGAATTAGCAAGGCCTGATTCCTCTTGTTGGTTTTGGAAGAGCTCCTCAACAGTGAATAGATTAATAGGTCTGGACTGGTCTCCAGCAGATCCGGTCTTGCAAAAGTGAACAAGATCTCGTTTTAGCCTGAGGCTCGCCCACTGCATTGTCGTCTTCCCCAGGGAAGCAAAAGTCAGCTATGAATCATTTTATTTAATGCTAATTATTTATTTAATACTAATCTGCTTTGAGTAATGCTTGTATTCTTGAACTGAAACCCAACCCTGCTAGATCCACAGGTCATGAACCTCAACTGCTTTGAGCTGGGATCTAGGGCTAGCTGGAGACCGAGCGGGTGTAGCTTTGGCCAGCATTAAGGGAGATGGGATTATCCCCTTGTTGCACCTTAGCTGTGTGAGACAGTGCAGTGGGTTTGCGGTGGCCCCGGTGTTCTGAGCCAGCGGGATTTAAAGAAGCGGCAGTGCTCACCTGGTAACGTTCAGGTGTACGTGGACGCAGTCTTTGGCAGAGATCCACAGGAAGTATGTCTGGCAGAGGCAAGAAAATAAGTTGTTATTTCCAACAAAGGAAGAAAGCAAATCACATCGTTCCGCAGTTGGGAGCTCCCTGCTCAGCAGAGAGCGAGCTGGAGCCTCTTTCACTTGGGTCCATCTGCACCCAGCCTGCTAGCACATAATCTTGTCCATTTGCTGGATATGGTCTGTTCTTTCTTTGCTCCTCCTGCCCTGTCCCACTGCCATCGCTCTGCCCACGGCCAGCCCCTGTTCCTGTCTAAATTGTCCCTATCTGACCTCTTCCCTCCCTGCCGTCGTCCCAGAGCAGGAAGTCCTCTGTGCAGGACTTCAAACTGCAAGGCAGTCCCTGCCCTGACTGTCCTCCTCCCTCTCCTTTCTCCATGGGAAAGGAGACCTGGCTGGATGGGGGCTGCTTAGAGTTTGTGACCAGCTATCCTGGCATTAGCCAAAATGTCACAGGATAGGAACAAGTTGAAAACAGTGCCTTAAAGTGAGTTGCCATAGCTGGAAGTTGTTGTGGTTGCAGGGAGGAGATATTTGCTGGGGCTGGGGGGGAGAGGGGGGGGAGTGGAGACAAGTTAAGCCGCTTGCATTTGCTGCAGGGAGAGTTGAACTATGTCTATGATCCATGAGATCAGAGCTCCTTCACCTGGTGGCTCTGTCTCTCTACCCCTCCCCAAGAGAACAACCATCTCACCTGGACCACCAGGAATATTGCTTGCACAATGGGGTAGATTATTTTGATTGCAGACAGGCAGCTGTAGAAGCTTGAGTAATATCCTATTTTGAACACATCCATGACAAGGCTGAAAATGGCAAATAGGATCAGGCCTCCTGTTGAGGAACCAAAATACCTGTGGTTGGACAGATGTGTGCGCTAATGCAGATAGGTGAGAGGAAGAAGAGGAACTATGACTGTGATACTGTGATACTGTGACTGTGTAGAGGCTTTGCTTCTACCTCTGTTTTTCCTCTCCCAGCACCCAAATTATTTTGGCACCAAACAGAATCACACAATAATTTTGGCTGGAAGGGATTTTCAGTCCACCCTGTTCTCCGACTGGGGCTACCAGCTCTTGCAAGAGCAACAGCACGGTTGGGAATAAACCTGGTGTAAAGTACCAAGAGCTGTTGCGGGATAAAGGGAGACTTGGCGGTGAAACCAGTGGAGGCAGTAGGAAGTAACCATCTGAAGCAGGACATGGTGCTGTGCCCCAGCATAGGAGGAGGAGACTGTGCCCCAGATGGTTGCTGTTTCCCCTGTAATAACTGATGTCCCCATGAACTGTCCACCCTGCATCCTCACCTCCAGCCCGACCCCCCCGAGAGCTCCTACCTCTCAGCCAGACGGGCCCAGCGTGGGAGTCTTTGCAGAGGATGGCATCTGGGCACCGGGAGGTGCCGACGAGGTAGAAGATGATCCATATGATGACTATCAGCATCATGACAGTCAGCAGGAAGAAGACATCATAATCGTGCACAGCAATCTTCTCAAACGCCCCGCTGCTCACCAGCGTGCAGGCCAGCAGGGCCAAGTGCACGGCCAGCAGGATGGAGAACATGCGGCCGCCCTTTTTCCACACTTCCTTGGAGGCAGGCGTGGAGGGGGGCTGGTGAGGCTGGTGGCTGAAAGATGCTAGCTGGCTTGAAGCCAGGCTGGCTTTGTCATCCTTGTGTCCGCAGCCCATGCTGGAGTTGGGGTGTCTGATCTCGCTGTCCTTCCGCACGGGCTCTTCAGTCATGGTTCAGCTAATGCCTTAGCTGAGGGTTAACGCTGTTGGGAGGAGAGCCCCATGAATGAGAGGCGTCACTTCATTTTGAGTAGTCCAGGGTTGGACCAAAGCAGGACATGTGATGAGGAGGAGAAGACGTATCAGAGGAACGGGGAAAGCTGAGACAAGGAGCGCAAAAAGAGGGATGAGCTCATTTTCAACCTTTCTCTTCCCGGTTCCCTGAAGGCTGTATTCTTGCTTAAGATGCTTTTGCTTGGGGAGATCCCAGGTCAGTTTAACAAAGCATGCCTAATTTCTCACGCAAGGTTTAGGTGTTTATTGATGCAAGATATTGGAAAAGCACCAGAAAAGCACCTACAGGATCAAATATCCTGGGGCAAATGGCCAATGTGGTTTGATTTCTAAATGTCAAGCACTAAACATTCTGAGAAAATGTCACACTTCCTGGCTAGAGAACAGGTAAGAAAGCCCTGGGAATCTTTGGATTCAAGGTTTATACCAGTCAGGATGTGAACTATTTCCGCTGTCACTCCCTTTAACGCCCCTCACCCGTGCCAAGCTCGGGACTTCATTGATTGTCAATGAAAAACCTGAAACAAAGCAAATTAACTATTCAAACAAAGCCAGTCCACCAACCTGGTTTGCTGTCTGGAATCCAAATCTCTGCTCTTGCCAGGCTGTTGGAGAAGTTTCCCTGTTGCTGCAGCTTGGTCAGCCGAAGAATTTATAGCCGTTGGGATGTCTCTGTGATTTATACCATGTCTGGAGCTGGCAGCAGTGCTTCATGGGCTTCTCAGAGAAACTCATGTGATCCATTTTGTGCAATAGCTGATTTGGGGGAAGCAGGAGAGAGATGAGGAGATAAAGGTTATTTACCTGGGGAGGGCATGAGGTGACAACACTGCTAAGTATGGCACGGACCGCTTGGCCGCAGGGTCATGGTCACCATAGAGCAAGGCCACCCCATCAAACCCATCTCCCTACACACGAGATCTCTTCCCTTGAGAGAAGATGGTTCAGGTGATGAACTCACTTTTGCTGATGATTTTGGGATTGGCTTTCTGTTTAACTGAGCACAGTAAATATTGAGCCTCACCCTGTACTATTCCCATCAGTGCACTCTATGTCTGGAATGTTTTCAAGGAAAAGGAAGAAACTTGCATTTGTATCTGTTCAGTGCCAAGGGCAGCTCAATATTTTCTCACCCATGGTGACAACAATGAGGAAGGTTTAGTGCTAGAACAGGGCAGGATTTGGGGATTGGAATCCATGTTCCCCTTTGCAGACTCACTGCCTTTGACTTTTCAGGGTGGGATCACCTTTCTCTGGCCCTCAGGAGCTTAACTTCTCTCCTTGCAATGAGGAACGAGTCACGTTACAAACCATGGCGCAGATGGGATTCAAGCATTTGCCAGGTGAGGGGAGAGTTTTTGCTCAAGATCTCTTTTACCCCAGCAGTTATACTTCCATGGGGGACCTAAGGGGACCCAGTGCAGTTCTGAGTGGACAGGGACAAGCTCTTTCCCTTCATGAGGATGCTTCCTTTGGAGACGCCCCTGCTGCTTGCCTCCTCCGGGGCAAGCCCAGCGAGGCGGCAGTTTGCCGTGCATTTGTCAGCCCCATTCCTGCCTGCTCACCGCTGTGTTCCTTCTTGCAGCACTGCGGGGACAGCATCAAACTGAACGGTGTGGGATGGTGGAGGAGAGCTCAGGATCAGCTCTGCAGCCCAGGGAGACCTTCACGTGTCTTTCCTGTGCTGCCACCAGCCGGCTGCCACCCGCAGTACTGGGTGCGCTCTGCCTGGCCTCTGCTGATCCTTTGGAGTTCCTCTTTGGGGTGAGTGGTTGACTTTTTTTTTTTTTTTTTTTTTTTTTTTCTCAGTCCGTAGCTTTCCCAGGGGAAGCGCAGACTCCCCTGCGGTGAATCTGAGCTGATAACGGTGATGTTTTGCGGAGGCCAGAGGTGCAGAGTCCCCATGGGCTAAATGCACTGATTTATGCTCCCTCTTTTGTCCTCAACAGCCAGCAACAGAGGAAAGAGCGTTTACTGCCTTGGGCAATGCTTCAATCTCCCCCGGGAGCTACCATACAGAATAACAAGCTTAATTAGTAATAATACAAGAATCATTAAATAACCCCGGTAATGAATTGCAGACGTTACTATACTGCTTTTCACCTTGAAGGATCCCGGGGCCAAATACCTCGATGTTTAGTACATCCCGTCAGGACTCGGGCAGGGAGGCTGAGCCGGTGAGTACGAATGTGCCGATGTGAGCAAACCGTGGGAGGAGCGGACCCTCCCTCTGGTGCGCTTACGGGTGTCCCCAGGCAGGTGGGATGGTGACTCCGTGTCGGTCACCCAGGGATTTAATCGCTGCAGCTCGCGTGGGTGCACCCAGCACTGCTTTTGGGTCACCCTGCTGTCCTGGGGCATTTTCTTGCTCACAAAAATAAGCTGTGTTTCTCTCTGGTTTTCCTCTTCTCTGCTCGTTACCTTCCAACCCTCTCTGCTGCTGTCTTTCAATCTTTCCCCATTTTTCTACTCTTTTCTCTCTTTCTCACCCACCTACTGGGTCTGCCTTTCCCTTCTCCAAACCCCGTGTGCTGTCCCAGGGCTGTGGTGGCAGATGCAGGGTCCAGTCCTGGAGGTCTCCATCCCTAGAGCCAGGACGTGACTGGCAGAATGCTCGAGAGGAATGGGAAATTCCTCCTCCTTGTCAGTGTGTCCCAGGGGATACGGTTCACCTTTGGGCACAGTGTGCTGCGATAGCCATGTGCTTTGCTCAACATCCAGGCTTGGCTCTGTCTCTCCCAACGGCAGAGGGTGCCCGGGATCAGGAATCCTGCCATGGAGGCATTGCCTGGGGCTGTCCAGCTCCCTGCAGGGCACACCCCAGCCAGAAATTCAGCCTAAAAGACACCGGAGCCCAGACCCTACCCCTCTACATCATGGTAGAAGTACTGAGCTACAGACAGGAGCGGGTTTGGTTTTGAGGGTTTTTTTTTGGTTTCCAAAGAGATGAGGAAGGGAATTTTTATAGCCTCTATAAGTTACTTTGGGTTATCACAGATTCCTGTCACCAGTTTGTTGTGCAATTCCATAGAAAGCAGAGTCCTGTGGGCACAGGCAGGGTATTGGGGGGACAGGGATGGTGATGGGGTCTGCTGTTGTCTTCCTAGTGACACTAGGAAGAGATATATATATGCTGTTGACTTCCTAGTGAAACTAGGAATATATGTGTGTGTGTGTATATATATATATTTTTTTTTTTTTTTTTTTAATGAGGAAAAGCTGAGCTGTGAACACCCCTGGGGTTGATCTGAAATCAGGGCAGTCACCAAACTGCTCTTGGCCATCTCTGCACGGAGCAGGAGCATCCCTCCAGGTCCTGCTCCGATGGGGCTGCGAGTGGAGGCAATGGGGGCTCACGCTCCATCAGCCCACACTTCCTCCTGTGGCTGCTGCTGACCCTCACTCGAGATGGGATAGCTACGGTGAGGGGCATGAGGGGGTATCGGGCAGGATACAGCCCATGAGCCCTTTTGGCTGCCCGCTCCGCTTAGGGGACATGTAACCCGGGCGAGCTGACTCTGCATGACCCTGTGCTCGCAGCGCTTGGCTGAGCCCGGCGTGGTGATGCTGCTTAATTGGATTTTTTTTTTTTTTAATGTGCCGTGGAGCTGGTGCGTGAAAGGTTTGTTGTGAAGAGCTGTCAGGGCTGGAGGATGCTTAGGACCCAGGGGAAGCGCTGAAGAGCCTGTCTGGCTGGGCTCGGAGGAGCTCCTGCCTCCCCTGCCAGGACTTCTCAGGTGTCCTGGTACGGCGGTGCTGTGCGAGGCGAGCTGGGCCCTCCTGGCAGTTCCCCCTTCCCCATATCCATGCCTGTCCTCTGAGCCCCCCTGGGCACCCATGTGTTCGCCCGGGGACCGATCCACACCATGAACGACCAGTACCACCGAGCAGCCCGGGACGGCTATCTGGACCTCCTGAAGGAAGCCACCAAGAAGGACCTGAACTCGCCGGACGAGGATGGCATGACCCCGACCCTATGGGCCGCCTACCATGGCAACCTGGACGCCCTGCGCCTCATTGTCAGCAGAGGGTGAGTGTTGGCGAATGCACGGGGGACGCAGTAGTTGGGACCCCATCTTTCCCCCTTCCCTGCTGGCAGGTCAGCATGGGAACAGGTGCCCCACAAAATGATGGCTTCTCTCTGTAACACCCCCGCTCCTGTCCTCCTCTCTGTTATTTTTCTTTCCTTGTGATGCTTCGAGTCGAGCCCAATGCTCCTGATAACCACTCTGTGTTTTCCCGGCTTCTCTGACCCTATAACCGCCCCGGCCCCCAACCCTGCTTGCAGGTCCCCAGGTGGGGCTGGGTCCCCCCTGGAAGTGCTTTGCAGTCCTGAGTCACGTCCTGTAAAGACAGACAGAGCCAAAATGCAAGCACATCGGGTCGCTGCCACGAGAAAAGCCCCTTTAAATGAGGGAGCAGAGAGAATAACTGCTCATTCTGTCCCAAGAAATGCTCGCATAGGGAGATATGTGTGGTCCCAGCTGGCAGTAGGTGACATTTGTCTGTTTTATCCAAAGGGAGGTCCGAATATGTGACCCCCGGGCAGCCTGTCATGCACCAGGAGTGCAGGAAATTCAGGAGCAGGTTCCCCAAGAGCGGATTTTTTTAAGTCCAATCTCCCCCGCGGAGGCTGCTCGATGCTGATGTGTGTCTCGTGGTCCCTCACCCTGGGACGCCAAATCTGAGGGTCTCTGGCTCCATAAGCGTGGATGTGGTAGAGAGAGGGGAGTGGGATTGAAGGGGTTTGTCAGGTTGGTGGGCTCTACGTCTTGGTGTTGGGGAGCTATAAAAGAAGGTTTGTGCTAAGGCAAGAGCTGCCATACCTAGTTCCTTCCTGAGCTGCGAGTGGCTCCTGTTCTTACCACCCTCCCAAGGGAGCACGTCCCAGCGCTTCCTTCCCACTCTGGTTGCTTTTCTGAGCACCTCATCTAAAGGCATCCAAGGTGGGGTGGTCTCCGCCTTGTGTTGAGAGATTGGTGGCGGTGCTGACTTTGATTTATTTCTTTCTAATATTGAGGAATAGCGCTGAGGTCGGCTGCCCAGATGTACATCACTCCTCCTTGGAAGGGTTTTGCTTCTCCGTGTTGGGTCAGGACTCAATGGGGCCATCAGCTTCCAAGCAGGGATTTTCGGTGTCCACCTTGGGCTGCGTTTGCAGCTCTCACACCCGATCAGCTGCATCTCCACTGTGCCTGTTCCTGAGCTCTCAGCATCTCCTGATACTCTGGTCTGCTTGTGCAAAACCTTCAGCCGGCTCCCCTGGCCCCGGCCAACTGCACTTACAGGCAGAGCTCCCCCCCACAGTGCTGTCCTTCCATTGTAAAGCATTTTCTTTTCAGATCCTGGGGTCAGAAAGGCTGTGTACAGAGTTGCTTTGAGAAGTCCTTGAGTGCCTGATGCAATAGGAGTGTGGGCAGGAAAAGATTATTTCAGAGTCCAGAGGGGACAGAGCAAGGCATCGCTCTGAGTGGGGCATCTCCAGATGCTCCTGGGCCGAGACCTCTGTGATGCCTCCCTGGGGGAGGCTGTGTGATTTACTGTGTACCTCCCGGGACAGACACTGCCCAGGAGAAACCTGCTCTGAGCTCCTGCTGGGAGGGGAATCGCCGCCCAGGGCCAGAGAGATGG
This sequence comes from Vanellus vanellus, assembly GCF_965231255.1. Classification (NCBI taxonomy): domain Eukaryota; kingdom Metazoa; phylum Chordata; class Aves; order Charadriiformes; family Charadriidae; genus Vanellus; species Vanellus vanellus. The sequence continues at coordinate 7,840,595 of NC_138922.1, forward strand.
GGGTGGGGGGTCTGGGAACAAGACCCTGAAGTTAGAAATGGTTCCAAAGGCTCTTTGATAGCCAAAAAGTCAGTCTGAAAGGCCTATGCCGTGGATAAATGCCCCTCCAGAGAGGCAAAGCCTGGTGGCTGCAGCACCACTGCCTGCCCCACCAACCCACGCATGCAGCTTCTGCCTCTCCGCGAAGCCCAGGGGCTGTTTTTCCATGGAGGAGCCCTTTTTATAAATCCCCATTGGATTAAAAGGTCCTCGTGGGCTCAATCATGTCCGAGTGCAGCTTGGTTGCTGTTTAATTAACAGCCTAATATGCATTTGTTCCTGACAGGGAAAATAGCCTGGCAAAAGCCCAGTGCCCTTTATGTGATGGATGGTGGAGCGAAGCGTATGTCTGTGGGGATGCGTTTACATCCGCGCATTCATCTCCGTGTGTCAGACCCTCGCCCAGGACCACGCAGAGGTCGGTGAAGCCTCCTCGCCCCACCGCTGAGCTGGGTGCGGAGGGAGGCACACCTCTGCGCCCCGGGCTGGCTTGGGGTCTGCGAGAGGCAGGAACGCCCCAGCCTGGGGACAAGGGTGACAGAGAGGGGAAATCACGCAGGACCCAGGAGAGCCCGTGGGCAGACCCTGTAATTTCCTGCTAGTGCTTAGGGTGACATGGGCAAAGGTATTTAAGTCTTGTTCAGAGATGAAACTCAATTCTGTGTTGGATAAGTCACTATTACACCTGCACTATAACAACTGGGAGGCAAGAGGGAAGATGCCCAAGTGTCCCAAAATATCAGGACGTTTCTCTCTGTTTGGCCTCTGCTCTCAAAATATTCCTTCTTCGGCACGGAAAGCCCTGCGCTGCGAGGCAGGAGCATGTGGGACGGTGGCATGGAGCGGTGCCCGGGGGAGCGGAGGCTTCGGGGCTGGGCTGGCTCCATGTGGGGATGGGGTGGGTGGCAGCCGCAGGGTCCGAGGGGGCTGGTCAGCCTCCAGCTGGGTTGATGGGGGATGCCGAGGCACACGGGGTGATGGGGGAGACTTGAGGGAGGAGGGAAATACTGAATCTTCCATGCCAGTGCGGGGGGGTGCTACTGGCACCCAGACAAGCTGGGAGACTGAGTGCTGGGGCCAGGCTGTCACAAAATGTCTGGAGGCACCCTGAGAAAGCAGAGCTGGGGGGGGGGGGGGGGGGCTGCTGGGGGCAAAAATCATGGCTGTGATCGTCGTGCCCCGTGGCAGGTCAGCTGATGGACACTTAAGGTTATCTAGGCTCTGCTGCCAGCGAGGGAGCCTCATTCACACACCTGCGGTGTTCAGCAGGTTGTGGTGTGAGGGCTGAAATTCAGAGGGGGAAAGAAAGTATAATAAATCCGTTGATGGGTCCTTGAGGAAAGTTTGTCATCTCAGCTGACACAGAAGGGGTAACGGAGGAGGTGTATTGCTCTGTCCGTAACAGCCGGTGATGTGTCTGTGGCTGCGTGCCACCTTTGCATGGGGATGGAGAGAGGGTTTGGGACGGAGGGATGAGCAGTGGCTCATCCTTCTTGTGTGCAACACAAAAAGCCTTTTTCTTCCTCCTGGCTGGGCTCCAGCGAGGGAAGCAAACTCAATTAACATGATGGCTGGGAAAAGACAGGCTAACTGGCATTTAGTACTGCAGCTTTTCAGAGGCAGTAATTCTTCAGCGTGGTTCGTTATGAACTGCTGTGGCAGTGGCGGGCATCAATCCAGTTCCAGTTAACCACGGGTCTGGGGGCCTCAGCTGGGAACAGCCTTGGAGTAGACCATGGGAGAGGTGAAGATGCATCTTTCTGGTAGACAGGTCCGCAGTCAGTTTTGTCACCCGGCATTTCTTTGCAGAGTTGTGCCTCAGTTTCCCTTCTTACCAAAACGGGGGCCGTGGATGCTTTGGATGTTAATGGCAGAGGGGCGGAAAGGGCTCAGCAGCGGGTTGGAGGGGACGAGATGGCTCCTGACATCAGCCAGGCTGCTCGAGGGAGTTGCATCACCCCGGCTGGGGCAGGGTTGCGGTGGAGGTTGCAGCGAGGCACGTGAAGGTGATGTGCATCCTCTGCACGCCACAGGGCTGAGGGCCACGTGGGTGCCAGGAGCAGCGTGGCCGTGCCAGTGAGGACCTTCCCTTGGGTGATGACCTCCCGGGGAGGTGAAGGAGCAGGGTGGAGTGCTGTCGCAGCTTCGTCGCTTCCGGCATCTGAGCTGGCTGCGTGGAGTCAGCGTGGATCTGGGCATGGTGGAGCGCTGAGCCAGTAGACGTACCCCGAGGCACCACCAGCGTTAATAACCACCAGTAACAATAACTGCTAGCCTGGCTTTTTGCTGGTACAAGAGACAGACTGACCTGAGATGAACCTCACCTACAGCTTCTATGCTGGATTTTTGGGGATCTGAACTTGTTGAAGAAAAGCTGAATCCTTGACCTACCACCACCTGGACAAAGCTCACAATATAGCACACGTGGCTCTGCTCTGGCTCCAAAAACTCATCTTTTCTGCTCGTTTCTAGGCTTTGCTTGGGTCATTGCCCTGACTGGCTACAGTGGAGCTGGTTGGTTTCTCCTCAAGCCGTAAATTATTTTTTCCTCTTCCTATACCCAAAAATGTTTTGCGGGAGCCAGAGGTACTTTGCACCCAGCGGGCTCCCAGTCTGAGGGCCCGATCCTTCACGCACAACTGCGAGCCAGGGCGTGAGCCAGCCCATTGCTATCAGAGGAACTTCACACGTGCAGCCAGGGAAGGACGTATGTAAGTGCCGGTGGATTCCCCGGTTAATTGGGATCCTATGGGAGAAGTGGAGGGGAAAAACCAGCAGGAAGGGAGTGAGTGTGCGTGTCACGGTGCAAACGCAATGACTCAGGAGATGCACATGTCCACCTAAGGGGCTCAATTAACAGCGTTTTTAATAATGATTATTACAGGAGTTGACTCAGCACTCGAAAACGCTTTGAAGTTGAAAAGTGCTGCGCTTCACACCTGTTATTAAAATACGTTCCCACTTAGTGGACCCTGCAGTCAGCACCTCCTCGTGTGCAGCACCCTGGAGGTGAAGTTTTGCTGGGACAGCCACCTGTCAGAGGGAGGACCTCATGTTTATTATCTGAGCCGGATCAAACACCTCTACTTTGCAAGTCACCGTTCTTCTTCCCTTCTGATGCATTTTTAGCGCCTGCGGCAGACATTTATAAGGCAAAGGGACCTGGAGATCTGATTTTGCTCTAATACCCGTGTTTCTGGACAGGGGAAACATCCAGAGAAAGCAGGTTTTGATGCTTTTTCACTCACTCTCTGAGGTGGTGAAAAGCACGAGGAAAATAGACGTTCAAACACGAATACACCAAGACCTCCCTGGCTTTGCTCTTTGCCCCCTGAACCAGACAGACATGAGAACGGGGTCTGAGATGGACTTTATGGATTGAGCATCCACACGCTTCGCTTGGGGAGCGAGATTATTTCCAGTGAGTCCGCTGCTAAGTCACTGTCCTTATAATGAGTCCATGTACGTGTTGGGACCCTCATAGTGCCCTGGCTCATCTGCCTGCATGTGTTGGGCACACATGTGCCCATTCAGAGCACACACAAACAAATGAACAACCCTTTACGCGCTGAAGTCCCACCGCCAGCCCCAGCAGTTCCAGTTTCACTGGCTTTTTAATCCAGCTCCATCAATAATTTATTCCTCTCTTGCAATTCATCAAATATTTATCCTCCCCATGAATTTCCCAGCCTGGACATGTCACTACGAGGGTAGAGGCGAGGGATGGGGAGTTACCACTCCTGGAAACTCGGCATTGCCAGAGTACCAACAACTCCCTCTCCTTCTGCTGGCTTCACAGCTCCTCAATCCTGTGATCTCCTGCCTTTCTCCTTCCTAGCACCCATCTTTGAAGCTTTTCTGTGCTTCTATGAGAGACGTTGAAGACTCTGGATACAGAAGTCTTGCAGGGTTTGTGGGCCTTTTTGGCCCTTACACAGTTTTGAACCTTCTGACTAACTTGCAGAATTTGCCAGCAGGGTCAAAGTTGTGCTTACTAAGTTCCTACAAATTTTGTGAAAATACGTGCATGGGGGAGCTACATTTGATGCTCCCACAAGGGGAAAACTGAGTGCACCTCATACCAGCTCTCGGGGGATGCAGCCAGAAAGCTCACACTGTGGGTCCAAATCATCTCTAACTTAACCTCTGAACACTCTGTTTATTGCTTCTGCCTTTTGCAGAATCGTTTCCCTTCGGTATTACGTAGCTGAGACATTTGCAAAGCCTGAGGATTGCGAAGTAGACATGCCACCAGCCAGGTGGCTCTGCTGCGGCTCCGCTGTTCCCTGAACAGCAGTGTCCAGAGTGGGCAGCAGGGAGCCTGCCTGCGGTACGGGAGAGCGAATGTGCTGGTTGAGGCTCTTACTGGGTCTTGTGCATGGGTGCCAGTGGTGAAGATGCAAAGCTGGCAGGGGAAAGACGTCCCTCAGCTCCTGTGATGTCCACGATCTTTCTCTAAAGATGTTTTCAGACTCTTTCAAGTGAGACGAGCCCAAAGCGCGTAGAGTTTGGGAGAGGGTTCTGGGTTCTGCTGCTTCCAGCTCTTGTCAACACAGGCCCTAAAGCAGCAAGGAGTAAAGTTACGTGGGCTGAAAGTCTCCAGTGTGCATTCTCATTCCAGACTCCTGGTGTCACCAAGGCTTGGAGCTGGGGTCCTCGTGGACAGAGGGACAGCGGTTGGTTCCTCTAGAGCCCATCGAAAGGGGTGGTGCGGAAATGGGCAGGAGCTGTGCTGAGCCAGAGCTCTGCTGCCTGCGGGGAGTTGCTCTTGAGGGTGGTGGAACTGCACAGCCCTAATAAAAGGCTTTGCCTTATCCGTGTGCATGAAGGGAGAGCGCCTTGTTGACAGATACTGCTGCTGGCCGTATATCATTAGCACACGCGCTCAGGCGAAGGCTGGTGCCAGCAGGGGTGTGAACTCTCTCTTGTTTCAGCAGATCATAAATACAGAGGAATGTCAGGACAGACCTCCTTTCAGCCCTAGGTTTGTGTCCATCTTGTCATGGGAGGCAGGAGATGTGGGCAGGCGGTTGTGTCCCATCAGCGACTTGCCGGGGTAGGGTCTGGCATGGTGTGAGAAGAGATGCTAATGGCATTAGTCGAGTGTCTAGCTCTTGAGGAGTGCAGAAACCTAATCTCCACTTTCTCTGAAACTGGATTCTCAGGATGTGCTAATACCAATGTGCTTCAAGCCATGCAATCGAAACCAAGCATGGTACAGCAAAAAAACCCACAAAACCCCAACCCTGAGGCCAATGCCAACAACTTTGTACTTATTCTCTACTGACAGTGTGCCCTCTTGTGCCACGAATTTCCCCAGGCACCAATGAACAGGAGGGCAGGGAGGTGCAGCAGCTGGTGGGTTTCAGAACCATTGCTGAGGATGGCCATGTGATGGTGGTGCTACCATTGTGGTGGGACCCCGTGGTGTCCCACACAGGATGTGGTGTGTTAAGAGGTATTTTGGGATGTGTCTCCACAGAATCTGAATGAAGCCAAGATTTAAAGATAGAATCTGAGTAGAATTTAATGGGATGTTTGAGATTTAAAATTTTATAACTAGCTTAAGGTCTGAGCTGGAATCAGCCCCGTATCTCAGTCTCAGTTCTGGACTATTCAGAATCTGGCTTGCCTCCCTCCAAAAGTTGGTTTGATGCAGGAACATATGTCACCTGAGAACTAAATTCAAGCCCCGGGAATCACCACAGACTTGCGTGTCAGGCATGTGAATCCATGTCAGTGGTATGCTCCCTCCAGAAGACCCCTTTAGAATTCAGCTGTGCGGGACAGAGGTGTGTAACTTCATATTTCAAGGATGTAACAGTTCATAGTGCTGATTTGCTCCTGAACAACTGGAAATATCTCAGTAGAGTCTGTCAGCCATGCCTCCATGCTAACCAGTTGTTTTTCTTGCTGTCTAGGGGCGATCCAGACAAATGTGACATCTGGGGGAACACCCCTCTCCACCTGGCAGCAGCCAACGGCCACCTGAACTGCCTTTCCTTCCTCATCTCTTTTGGGGCCAACATCTGGTGCCTGGACAATGACTACCACACTCCGCTGGACATGGCAGCCATGAAGGGGCACATGGAGTGTGTGCGTTACCTGGACTCTATTGCTGCCAAGCAGAGCAGCCTCAACCCCAAGCTGGTGAGCAAACTGAAGGACAAGGCCTTTCGGGACGCAGAGAGGAGGATTAAGGACTGCGTGAAGCTGCAGAAGAAGCACCACGAAAGGATGGAGAAACGGTATAGAAAGGAGATGTTAGATAATTCGGACACCATGAGCTTCTCCAGCTATTCGAGCAGCACCTTAAGCAAGAAGTTCCAACACATGTCTATGGTGACTTCCCTGCCATACTCACAAGCCACCATCCATGGCACAGCCAAGGGAAAGACGAAAATACAAAAGAAGCTAGAGAAGAAGAAGCAGGTGGACGGGACGTTCAAGATTTACGAAGATGGGAGGAAAAGCGTGCGGTCTCTGTCTGGTCTGCAGCTGGGGAACGATGTCATGTTTGTGAAGCAGGGCACATACGCCAGCCCCAAGGAGTGGACTCGGCGTAATATCAGGGACATGTTCCTCACGGATGAAGACACTGTCTCCCGTGCCATAAGTGACCCGGGCTTGCACATGGACTCGGCCCACTCGGAAGTCAGCACCGACTCTGGCCACGACTCTTTGTTCAACCGCCCTGGGCTGGGCACCATGGTGTTTCGGCGCAACTACGTCAGCAGCGGGCTTTTTGGGATTGGCCGGGAGGATGCTGGTGCGCTGGGTGAAGACAATGCAGATGGGGTAGGTGTCAAACTGCGGAGCCGCCTGCAGCGCTCGCCAAGTCTCAACGATAGCATTGGCAGTGCCAACAGCCTGCAGGAGAGGAACGCAGAGGAGCTACCCTGGGATGAAGTGGAGCTGGGTTTAGATGATGATGATGAACCAGACACCAGCCCCTTGGAGACTTTTCTGGCTTCCCTGCACATGTTTGAGTTCATCTCCATCTTGAAGAAGGAAAAGATCGACTTGGAGGCTCTCATGTTATGTTCAGACAATGACCTGAAGAGCATCAATATCCCATTGGGCCCCAGGAAAAAGATTGTGGATGCCATCCAGAGGAGACGGCAAACTCTGGAGAAGCCAGATGTCATTGTAGACACTGAACTGTAAGTAGGAGATGGGCCCTCTGAGCGATTAAACCCTGGACATGTGGATAATGTAAGGTCTTGTTTTCAACCCACTTGGAAGAGTAGGAGTCCAGGTAACCACAGTGCTTCTGTGTGTGGGCAAATTCCTGCTTGTGTGGAAACGATGAGAGTTCGGAGAGGTGGCAACAGCGTTAGTTCATTACTCAACAGCCCTAATGTGGCTGGGCAGGACGTGAAGCCTTTGTTTTGTTTCATAACCTACATGAATGCAGACTGTGCTGTGGTCTGATTCTTGAGTCCCTGTAACTGGGATTTTCAACCATACTCGGGCTTGTCTTGACTCTTCACCTTTTGAAGACGTTAGGAAATCAGCCGCAATTCCCAGTGGGAGCAGGCTGACGGCAGTACCCAGTGGCATTGGGAATCCATCCCCAAATGCCTGAGATCTTACTCAGACCTTTGGAGATTGTGTATCTGGGTTGGAGTTGTCGCTGTTTTTATGGTGTTTCCAGGGTTTGGTTGGTTTGGTTTGGTTTGAAGGACCTCGAAGGTTTGAGGTTGTGGAATCTCCCACTCTGCAGACATTCAAAACCTGCCGGGATGCCATCCTGTGCAACTGCTGTAGGTAACCCTGCTCTGGCCGGGGGGTTGGACTGGATGAGCTCCAGAGGTCCCTTCCAGCCCTGACCATTCTGTGATTCCGTGACTGCGTGCCTATCGTGGAGGTGAAGGGAAGGCATCAGTGTGGGTCTCCCTGCTGTCACATCTGCTGACACCCCAATCCACTGCGTTCTTTGGGCTTCCCAGCCCTCAAATATCTGTGTGCTTCTTGCTGGTGTTACAGCCTTTCTGTACAGCTCAGTTTTGGGTCCTCACAGTGCTGATAGATTTTTCTCTTTCCCTTTGCAGATAACAGCAGCATCATTTTTAATTTTTTTTTTTCAATGATCGAGAAGCAAACTCAGTTCTAAGTTGCCAGAAAACACAAGCCAGAGACTCTCCTCCTGGGGCAGCTGAAAGCTACAGCCATCCCCACCCCACTGGTCCCTCTGGACTGCCCTCCTGTTCCCTCGCTCTGCCCCCTGTCTGCGCGACGCTCCCAGGCGATACCTGGTACGGAGGGACGACTGCTGAGATCGAACCAGGCAGCTCCAACCTGCCAACCTTGAAGGGACAACGGTCACCTGCTTGCTGGAGGAAGAAGTGTGCTGCCCAGCTGGCTAGGACACTGTGCTGTCACGGGCTGAGGGACCACACAAAGCCATGAACAGAGAGAGATATGTGATGGTATTTTCAAAGGGAACCAAAATAAATAATTACTCCCCTTCTTTCTTGAGCAAGTGGTTGATTTGGGGTTTGGACTGGAGGAGCAGGGGGATGGGGGGTCCTGGCCTCTCTCCTGGTTCTTGGCTGCTTTGGTACAGTGTTTTTGGAAGGGACTTTTGATTACTGTGGTTTGGAGCTGTTCAACTTGAGACATGCCAGCCCTGACTTTTGCCAGACAGTGCCCTCCATGTCTGTCAGTCTAGTCTGTGCTGTCTGAAGTGTGACCATCTGAAATTACAATGGTGTTTTGAACGTGTTGGTAGCTGTCTTCCAATGTGCTGGACAAATGGAGACAGAATTTCTGCCCTGTGTCTCCAGGGCACTGAGCTGCATAAGCAGTTTTTGTGCGAAGGGACTGGACTTTCGCCTCCAGGAGCTTCCCAGGACTGAGTGCAGCACCAGGCTGCAGCCCAGAGCCTACTCCAAGCATCCCTGATGCATCAGCGCTCAAAAGACAGCCCAGCTCCAAACCACAGCATTAGTTGTTTTCTATAGACCCATTGCCTCTCTCGCTGACCATCGCACGCGCTTTCCGAGCCCTCAGCTCTCAGCTCCACCACACCGGGTTACATACATGCTCTATGGCAGCTCCTGGCCGGCAGGAGTGTTTCTGGGGTGCAGCAGCAAGCTGGGGACCTGCGCCCTCCCCTGATCTCGCAGTGAGGTATCCTAACGAGCCCCTTGCCATGGGGTGCTGGCAACGCGCCTGTTCAGGCTGTGATGCAAACTGCCAGATCAGAGAAATGCCGCATGGTGTTACTGGTACTGCTTATCCAGCCTTATCTCAAGGATGCAAACGATAAGGAATGACCTGGACACAGTGACTCCTGGCTGTCTGTGTGTGCTCGGCCCAGGTCTGGCGGGGATCTGGACCACGCTTGTCCCTTTGGCGCGGTGGAGGCTGTGGTTTTTTGCTGTTAGGAGGATGGGGATTTGTTTGGTGTGAAGCTGTGCTGCTCCCTGCCTGTGCGTGCCCTGAGTGCGTGTGTGGGAGGAGAAAGACTCTTTGCAAGGTGGCTCTGCCCAGCTGCTCCCCAAGTGGCTGAAGCCCCCCCAGGAGTGGTGTGGGGTCTCCAGTCCCAGCCTCATGCCACCACACACAGAGGTGCTCCGGCATCAGCTAAACACCACCGCTGCACCGAAGGCCCAAGATCTTTCTGTATGGATGCAAACTGAGAAGGAGCTTATTGAAAGCGGGTTTTTTTAGAGATAAAAGTGTATTTCTATTTGAATTTGCAAGTTTTACATAACTCTTGGCTTGATTTCCAGGCAAAAGGGCGAGTGATCAGATGTGCTGAGTCAGCAAGTTCTCCGTGAAGGCTGTGCGGTGCCCGGGCCCCAGCGCTGTTTTCTTTGGTCCCTCTCCAAAGCCCGGGGCTGCCATCCCAGCAGGGAGAGCTGTGGCTGGGCTTGCTAATGTCACAGCTCCCTCTGCTGGGACAGGGCCTGGGAGAGCAGGATGGGACCCACTGCCCACCGGGGCTGCGAGGCAGCAGGGATGCAGTGCAGCACGGGGATGGCCACCAAGTCCCAGCTGTGAGCAGGACCCATAACTCAAGGCCAGTTTTCAGGTGAGGTTACGGTGGCTAAATTCACCCCCTTCTCAGTGCACGTGCGTGATTTCACCCAAGCCCTCTGCCCTTGCTCTGGATAACCGGCACAGTGCCGACTGCCCTCTACGAACCAGCTCCCGGCTCCGATTCCCCTGAGGATGAATTGTGCCTTTGGGTTTATGCCAGACACGGAAGGGAAGCGATTCACCCTGGTTCCTATAGCTGTCACTCCAGTGCAACGGGGACCTGTTTACCCAGTGGATTATAGGAAGAAGTTGATCTATTGCCTTGGCACCTACCAGAGCTTTTAGTGTGCTGGGCATGGGGATGCAGAGGGTATTTGGTGGCTACCAGGCAGGTGGGGTTTGCACACTCCCTAACTTTGCCTTTTTGCTTAGGAGCACCCGAGCAGTTGCTGATGTTGGGCTGATGCTGACAAGAGACACGGATCCCTTCTCCCAACTTGTCTTTCCTCCAAAGAGCTGGTGAAAAGGTTTGGTGACATGACGGTACCCAAGTGCCATGGGACACATCCCCGCACAGCTAAGGCCAAGCCCAAAAATGCCGCCCAGGATGGCCAAGCCCTGAGACAAACTTTGTCGCCTCCACGACCGCAGGGAGAGACCAAAGCTGAGCTGTGGCACCAATGCAGCGTTGCAGAGCCCAAGAGATGGGCTCAGGCCCACAGCTGCCCCAGGTGGGGTGAGGAGGATGGTCTGTGGGCATGGGGGTGGCTGTCAGAGGTGTCAACAGCCCCGGAGCAAACACACACTCTTTGGGCTCATGTGTGTTGCTTGGCTTTGGGTTTGGTCCTCGGTTTCCAACCAGGTTGTCTCCCATGAAGTGTGGGGACCCAGTCCTTGCAGGACAGGGTGTTCAGTCCCCCCGGTCCAGGAGACATCCCCTGGTTTCCAGCTCCTCCTGGACAGTTGGGTTGCTGCATCCTGCTGGGCTCTTGATGGAGCCGGGCTCTGCTCGCCCTGGGCATGGAGAGGGGATGTGGCTGTCCCCGGCACATCTGGGCCCTGTCGCCGCTCTGCCCGTCGGCAGCTCGGCCACCATGGGGGAACCTCGCCAGTGCTAATTGCATCTGCTCCAGGCCCGAGAACAACAAGCTCCTTTCGGAGAGGGCACTTGTGAAAGCAGGGTGGAGGCCAGGGCTGGCACACCCTGGAGAACACCCTTAAATACCCTCCCAAACAGAAACCCAGCCAGGCAGCAGGTTTCCCCGACCCGGCGCTGCCAGTGAGCAAACACCGGTCTTTGCCCCTGCCCGCTGTCGGACCCGGTGCAGGTCCCACTGGCACCATGTTGGCAGCAGCAGCATCTCCCTGGGAACGGTCATCCCTTAACACCCCCAAGCCACGAACGCCAAACCCCCTTGTGCCGCTGCCAGTGTTAAATTAGTCTTCCCAGCAAAACCAGTCCCTTGGGTTTAGCTTAGACATGTAATGGTGCAGTCCCCAACAGTGCAGGAGGTGCCACGCAGGGAGCGGAGCGGGGCCAAGGAGTCAGGCCCACAGTCTGGCTGTGGCATGGACACCCCATCCTTGAGCCAGACAGCCCCGGCTCCTCAGCTGGAGGAGTATCGCTCATGAAAGTGATGCCGATTCACAGCCTCTGCCCTTATCCCCATGTGGCTGCTGTGAGTGGGATGTGTCACAACTCACCGTCAGCTACTTTTGCCTCCCTGTCCTTAGGTGCTGGCTGGGCCCCCCGGACCATGGTCTGGAGAAGGGGAAAGGCAGAGGAGGGTTTTGGGGATGTACAGTGTTGGTGTTGGAGATGCGGGTTTGCAGGTGCTGAGTGAGCATTGCAGCATCCCTGCTTGGATAACGGGTACCACGGCCGGCCTGGGGGAAACACAGCTGCTTCCCCGGGGCTGCTGGCAGCACTGGCTACTGGCTGCTCCCCTTAGGCAGCTTGGTCATGCCACACAGGGCTGGCATGGGAACCAAGAAAGGACATTGCCCGTGGGACACCGGGTAGGTCCTACAGGCAGAGGGGACCACAGGGAGGCATCTCCCTCGGGCAGAAGCACCTACTCCTCAGCCCTGCCTGATGCTCCTCTCCTCCAGCCTCACCAGGAGCTGGTGACAGCCACGGTGCCCACACCAGAGGGTGACACTGGGGTCTGGGACCTGGAAAGGCCAGCACTGGCCATTGCACGCCACTTGCTTAACTATTTCCTGCCCATCCCGACGGGGATTCACTTCCTGGCCGAGCGGCTGAGTAACGCGCGGCCGCAGGAAGGGAAGGTGGACAGCCAGGACGGAGGCGAGCAGGAAGGGGCTCCACGCAGAGCACCCGCAGCACGCCCTGGCTTTGCTGTGCCTTGCACGGTACCCCCCCACACTCCCCCGGCAGCTGTGCCCACATGGCATTGCCTCACAGGGGCTTTGCAACAGCTTTTGGGACCCTCTGTGGCTGTTCCCTAAGCCAAAGTGCCCCAAAAGGCAGCGACGTGGACACGGCTCAGCCGGTCCTCCCAGAGAGGGAACTGCTGAGTGGACTAGGAAAGCAGGAGGAGTGAAGTGGCATTTTCTTTTAACGCTGGCTTTAGGTATTAACAGGGTGAATTATTTTCTATGTCTGCTTTGCACAATTCATAAACATTAGCAAAATATCAGGCGGCGCCGTGGATCCTGCCACTGAGTGTCTCGGGGCTGGAGAGAGCTCCCCGGTACCCATCATCCCGGCACCCATCGCCCCGGCTTGCTCTCAGCTGGCATGGCTGGAGGAGCATGGGGATGCACCCACGGATGGCACCGAGCATCTCTCAGGGGGAACTGGGGCAGAACAAGGTGTGGGGCATCACCGGTGTGCCGGGCCCGTCCGCCTTTGGTGGTCTGTCCGCAGCGCCTGGTGCAGGCAGGCGGTTCGCTGGAGGGGCAGGGTGGGGAGATGCTCCCTCCTGCGTGTTAAGCTGAAATCCCTGACTGTCGCTGAGTGAGGGTCAGGAGTTGGGCAGCACCTTCTACTACGGGGCTCGGCATGAGGCCAGAGCAGAGGTTTGCTCTGTAATTGGGGAGTTGTGGCTGCAATAATCTTTTCCAACCTCAGCAGGGCTGTGGAGCTGTTTCTGCAGAAGCATGCAAGGAATTGCCCCCACTGCAAGACCCCCCAGAGCCCCTCAGCACTCAGGCTGGGGTCTAAGGGGAAGCTACGGGGTCTCCTGGGCTCCTTCCCCAACAGCACGAAGAGAGGGAGGGATTTGAGGGATCATAGCTGGGGACTTTGGACTGAGGGGATATTCAGTTGGGGTGAAGATATGGCTGCTGTCAGGTATGTGGTGTTGGTCTGGATTCATCCCACTGAGCACTGATGGTGCTGCTGGGAATACATGTGCCTTAAGCACAGCCACCACCTGGTCTTTTTCCCCAGCTGCTGAACATCCCTGGTCCCCCCATGACACCCAGGCTTCTGACTCGCTCTGGCACAGCCCTGAAACCAGTGGTGAGGGTGGGATCATGCCCAGCACTGCTGGTGGGGATGCTGAAGCTGCAGGGAACTGTGTTTTAGTAGGACCTGACTCCAACCCCAGTGATGGAGCAGGCTCTATGCTGCTCCATGTGCTGGGCTGGGGGCACCAAGCATCCCTGCACAGCCCTCAGTGACAGGGCATCTCTCACATGCAGGGGGGCACGTGAGTACCAGAGGTAACGGGGGGGTGGGAACAGACACTGGCTCCTCGGTAGCGCTGCTGGCCGAGACCACGCAGCCCCGGGGTGGCTCCGAGGGAGGGTGGTGATCACAACTTTCTTCACTCTCTCCCAACCTCCTGCTTTTTCAGATGGGCAGGGACAACCTTCCCACTGCTCCTGCTCCCTAATCTTTGTCTAAGCTTTAAGCTTTTAGGACATATTTCAACAACAAGTATGTTTTCCTGTTGCAGGAAAACGAGCTCCAACTCACTAGTGCTCTCCAAAGCCAGAAAAGCCACCCAGCCCTGAAGGCCCCAGTAGGACCAGGAGCAGTGGTCACTGGAGGAGACACCCTGGTGAAGGCTGGACCACCTGACACGCCATGGACTACACTGGGACCAGCAAGCACGGGGCTGGGATCCAGCCCAGAAACCACCTAAAAAAATCAGGCAGTAAGTCCTAGTCCAGCATTTTAGCCCCGTTGGGGAATCGATTTCCTTGGGGTCCCGGCTCCGGTGGGGCTGCGGCCGGCTGATGCCCAGATGGAGGGTGCAGCAGGGCACCGCTGGCAGCAGACTGAGCAGGATGCTGCTCTCGCCCAAGGACAGGCTCTGCCCTCGCGGGAGGTGCCGGGGATGTATCCGGCTGCTACAACATCCCTTTGTTCCCCACCCATTATCTCACCACTGGGAAGCGGCGGAGCTTGGCTGGCGCGGCTGTGTCACAGCAAAACCCGGCGCTGGCGGCAGAGACCCTCACCCACACTACCCCCCATGGGATGCTGCCCCTGGAGTCACCGGCTGCAGTTTGGAAATATGCCCATGGATGGGATGGCCAACCTCCACCCTTCCCTGTCCCCAGTTTGTAGTGCCACCAGCCATGGGCACGGCTGGCAAGAAGCGTGGAGAAGAGTGTGGGAGCTCCAACGAGTCGGGGCAGGGAAAGGATCCTGGCAGCTGGCCTGGATGCTGCCTTTTACCTCTGCGGTGATAAAACCACAGCCTGGCCCTTCTCCACAGCCACAAACAAACACTCAGCTTGGCACCGGCTGCTCGGCTGGCATGCCAGCACCCGGGGGTGGCTGCGGGCCATGGCGCAGGGGTCAGCCGGGGCTGCTGCCCCCAAACCCCCCTGGGTCCACAGCACAGCAGAGCTCCCACCCAAACACACGTTATTTCAGCTACCCCATCCCTCTCGGTGTTTCGGAGCACACCTCCCGGGCTGGGGGGCTCCTGTGAGGTCCTACAAGGCGAGGGAAGGCTGAGCGGCACAGCTGCCCACCCGGGGAGCTGCACGGGGCAGCCATGGCCCCATCCCAGCCGCTACCTCGGGAGCTGAGAGCCGAGCCCTCGGCCCCGCTCAATAACCGAGCTAACGAGAGCCGCTGTCAACAAGTCTGCAGCTCCCCAGCCGACGCAGGGAAGGACGCCTTGCTCGAGAGACCCAGGAGGAGAAACCTGTTTCACTGACCTTGCTCCATCACCACCTTCCTGGCTGTGCCGTGGGGCGAGTTTGGGGCTGCAGCGGGGGGCGAGTGGCTCGGCCGCCCGTCAGGAGCACGGTGAGGAGGAGGAGGAGGAGCGGGGCCGGTGCCACATCGCCGGCGGGTCGGGGTGTTGGGGGATGCGCCGGGCGGGAGAGCGAGATCCCGCTCGGTCGATGCCGTGTCTCGGCGTGGCTCCTCGCCTGCCAGCGGAGCCTCGCTCCACCCCTCATCAGCTAATAAAGCCTCTGCCGCTCCGGTCCCTCCTTTGCCACTGACTCACGGGCTGACCTAGCCCAATCCCCTAACTGCCCCGCCACCTCCATTTTCTGACCTATAAATCAGGGCTCATCCCCACTGCTCTCCCGCTCCCTTACATAAGAACACCAAGTGCCAAAGCAAACCCTGCGGCACTTTGCAACCCATGAGTGATGCCCGAGGGGCAACACTGGGTGCTCGACAGCAGCATATGAGCTCAGTGGCCAGTGCCCAGGGGCATGCAGACCCCAACTGTGGGTTTTGTGGCTGCTGCGCAGCCCTCGAGGGCACTGGCAGGCAGCCATGAGCTGGCCACTGGTTGCACCCGCAGGTAATGTCCCCCCCAGGGGTTTTGCTCGCGTTTTGGGGGCTGGGAAGGGGAGGTGAGCGGAGCGTGCTGTTCTCAGTGCGGCGTCCTGCCCGCTCTGGCACTGGGGAATGCCTTCGCCCCGCTGCCCTGGTGCTTTGGCGCTGCTCCAGCACCCCGAAACCCGGCCGGTCGGGTTGGGAAAGCAGGCCAGGGACGGCTGGGGGAGGGGGAGGCTTTCTGGGCTATGCTGGGCTCCGCTGGGCTCATCTCCGCTGCCAGCCAGGGAGCAACCCTGGCCCCATCCTGCCCCTTCTCCCCTGAGAGAAGCGTGAAACCATCCCTTTTTTTGTTTTGCTTTCAAAGATGACGGGGAAGGCTGCTCCGTGTGAAGCAGGACTGTGCCCTGAATCTTCCCGAGGTGGAAGAGGAGCATCCTCAGGTCACAGCAGGGACCGGGTGACAGCACCCACCAGCTTCCCTACGAGAAGGCTGCTGGGCAGGGGGGCCCATGGGGGCACCCAGCAGGCACAGAGACCCCCTAGGGAGCAGGACCCTGGACCTCTGGGACCCGGGAGCGGCCGCGGTGCCTGGCCAGCACGGGCAGGGAGGGAAGCAGGAGCTGGCTGAGCCGTGGCCCAGCGCTGACTTGACGTAAGAGGTTACACAAGCCCGTGCGGGCAGGGTGCCGGCAGCAGCACCGGCGTGTCTGTGACTGGAGCTCTGCTCCCACTCCGAAATAATGCCTGCAGGAATGGGGACAGCCCTGCCCCATGCTGGGCATCCCTCATGAAAGCCCTGGGCGGCAGTGGCACCCTGGAGCGGTACCCACAAGGGATGCACAGGCTTCCTGGAGGAGCACAGCGGGGCTGGGCAGCTCCCGTAGCAAAAGCCAACCTGGAGAGGGGTGAAGATGGTCTGGTGGTGTTCACGTGCCCAGGAGCCATGTCTGGAGGTGGTTAGGGAGGGAGGCAGCAGCGTCCCTCGCCAGTGGCTGGGAGGCCATGGCAGGAGCAGGGCAGGGGGACAGTTTGCCTGGAGTGGGTGGGTGGGAGAGGGTACAGAAGAGCGAGAGGAGCCTGGACAGTGCTGACCTGGGTCAGCCCTGTTTGCAGGAGTGGGGAGAGGTTCCCTCCCCAGGAAGTGTTTTGGAGGTGCTGAGAGGGGCTCCTGGGTGCCAGCGGAGCAGCACACCTCCTTGCCCGCCGGCACGGGGTGATAGAGCAACCCCCGGTATTCGAGGCAGCCGGCCGAAGGTGTTACTCACCCGGCCCAGGGCTGTGCTCAGCTCTGCCGGACAGGAATGCCACGTGCTCAAACCACCTTTCCCCAGGGAGGACCAGCTCAGCGGCCCGGGGCAGTGTCCCCAAGCTGGGGCTGGCTTTGACCATGTGTGAGATGGAGGGGACCAGGTGCTGTGGGTGCCTCCTGGGTGGCTTTCTGTGCATGAATTAGCAGCTCCCTGGCCCTTCCTGGGCATCCTACGGTCTGCTGGAGCTGGAAGAGGATCACCAGGGGCTGGAGGAGGTGACATAGGATGGCTGCCTTCCCCCCTGAAGGGGACCGTAAGCTCCCTTTCTCACCACCCCAGGGACAGATGACGCCAAGAGCTGTACCAGCCCTGACAGCAGGATAAGGCCACGTTGGGACTGAAGGCTCAAATAAAGCACTTTTTTTACACTGTTTCTTCCTGAAAATTATTGGGTATGTAAAGGAGGGGGAGCTGGCAGTGCTTGCCATCTCTCCTCACATGTCCTCCCCACCAGCCCTGCCACCAGCAGAGCCTTCCCAGGGGAGTGAAGGCAATGTGGCTGGCACTTCAGTGGGGCAGGACATGGGAACCCACTCACAATATCACTGAGGACTCGTCTTCTGGAAAGGTAATTTTGTTTACCACAGGGCATTTTGCTATGGGAAAGGCAGACCTGCTGTTTTGGGGAGATGGAGATTGTAGGGATGTTTTTTGCCATGGCTGACAGCAGGTTTTCTCCCAGTCTGGAGCAGATGGAGTGAAATCCTGAGTGGAATTGGCTCATGGGCTGGGGAAAGCCATCAGTCTATGTGCAGGTTGAACCTGGGGTGCTCCAAGGTGACTTCTCCTCAGCTCCAAGGAGACTGATTTCACTCCTTTTTCTAACAAAACATGAGTCTTAGTCATCCCTCTCCTAGCACATCGCCTGGTTTTCCGGAGGCATCACCCATGCCGTGTGCTGGAAGGCAACATCCTGCTCGGGAAGCGGGCTTGTGCCGGGCAGTGGGACTATTCCCAGAACCGCCTCCAATTTTACCTCGCTTGGTAAATTCTGCTATCAGCTCCCTGCCTGGCTTAACCTGGCTGCAGTGCAGCCAGGGACGTGGCCACGGGACGGCTCCTGTGTTTGCCAGTGGATCCGGCCGCCCAGAGGCTCCCTGGGCTGGCAGATGCCGGGGTGGTGCCGGCAGCGCCTCGTGAACCCTCTGTGCACTTCGGGGGAACGCTCCGGGCTGTGCCAAGTGCCCAGTGACGCTCGTCCTGCTGCTGCGAGCACCCTGGGAGGTTGGTCTTATCTCACCTTGCACCAAAAGTGGCTCATTGTTGATTGTTCTTTTCCCATTCAGGAAGAAAGGAGAAAAAACAAACCCTACATTTTCTGTGGAACAGCTATCTGAATCTCTGTTTCCGCTGAGTATCTGTCCAGCAGCCCTGGATGCGGCTCTCCTGGGACAGCAAGGACCCCCCGGAGGGGCAGTCCCAAATCCCGGCCATCCGATGGACCAAAAGAGCCCTTGAGGGGTGAGGTTTTAGGGCTGAGCTCTTGTTATCTTCGCACCCAGGCTCGTTCCTGTGGCCACTCTTCCCCTGTGCCCTCCAGCCCAGCGACTCCTAAAATTGGAGGACTGGCAGCCCGGCAAACTCAGTGACGGTGGTGAGGATGCTGAGCATGGTGAGGATGCTGAGGATGGCTCAGAGGCTCCCGGGTCCCCTGGCCTGGTGGCAGCAGCCCGCTCTACCTGCCACAGCAGCTCCTACCACCTACAGTTTAGCCCTAACCTGGTTTCTATTCTAAGCCTTATTTTTTTATCATGGGCCTCCTCCCTCTTTCACTTTGCCCCACTTTGCTCTCCCGCCAGAGAGCTCTGCTGCCACTGACCCCGATCCCAGCGGGGCCTCACTGAAGTTGGTAATAAACTGCACCGGTAAGGTTGCTTGGGTCAGGGTGGCTCCCGCTTCCTCAGGCTGGGATTAAGGAGCAGCACTGTGGATTTGCCTGCAACGGCTCTAGGTGGGAGGGGGAAAGCTGGAGGAACGGGGCTGGGGAGACTTTGCTTTTGTGGCAAAACCGGTTGTAGGATTAGCAGCTTTCCTGGCATTCGTGTCTTACTAGAAGGCTGCAAAGTGCCAGTTTTGGGGGATGCTGAGGATGGGGGATGTCTTCTTCAGCCGGTGCTGCTGGCAGGATTGGGGATGCAGCTGTGTGCCAACCAGAGCTGACCTGCAACCTCCTCTGGGCTCCTCCAGATATTCCCTTGGTGGACTGGGATCCAGAGCACCACTGCTCCAAAGGTATCATTAGAAGAGTCCCTGTTTTTCCAAGCTAACTGGTTTTATGGGTCTGGCTGTGCTGATGAAACACCTGCCAGGCGGTGTGTGAGTTATCCCTCTGGCTGGCAGGGTGCATCTGGGTGCTCGCCTCGAAGAAGAAACAAAAACGGCCCTCAGTGTGCTGGCACCCATGGGAGGCAGGTTCTCAGGGCTCCGGTGGGCTGCCCGTGCCCACCGGGAAGGATAGGCTTTTCCCCAGGGGAGGTGGGCTCAGGGCAGTTCAGCCCCAGAAAGTCATTCCTCCTTGCCTGGGGCTGGGCTGCCCCATGTGTAATGGGTAGGGAGGACACGTGGGGTATTGGCTGGATGCGTCCCCAAGCCCGGCAGGGAGACAGAGCCCATCTGTGTCTGACGGAGGTGGGACAGCAGACCCCCTCCCCGGACCCTCGGCTCAACCATCGCCTCCCCGCAGCAGCTGAAAGCAGGGAAGTAGGTTACGGCCATGCGAGACCCGGGGAGCTGGGGGTGCGTTCTTGGAGTCCGGCTGGATTTGGGCAGCCCTTTGGCTCCTGACCAAATTTCCAGCTCGAAGGAGTGACGCAGTGCGTTGGCTTCCCACCCCGGCCGGGCGGCTCACTCCCTTCCAGGCACTGCCTCCCGGGCACGGCGGGTTACGTCAGGGCCACGGCTGCCCTCGCCTCCCCTCCAGCCGGAGCGGAGAGGGAGTGGGCACCTGCCCTGGGACAGCAGCACCCGATTGTTGTTTGCACCCGGGGTGGCACCAACCTGCTATGGTGGGGCAGAGCCAATGCCGGGGCAGAGCCCGGTCCTGTGTTCATCCTGGGTGCAGGGGCTGCATCATGCAACTCCCCCCCACCCCACCCCCCCTTTGCCGATTCAAGCCGTGTGTGGGCTCCTTAATGAGCAGGGAGCTTTCCATCTTGCAGGCATTCCTGGTTGCCATGAATTCAGCATTTCCTGGTCCTACAAAGAGCAGCGACGGAGTCAAGATGCAGGTACTGGTCTGTGCCCAACTTGGCTCTGGTTTGCTAAACTGGGCAAACACAACGGCCCCGCCAGAGCATGTCTAAATACTCCCGGAGGGAAAGGCGACCGGGTTTTGGCCCTGAGCCCTACCTTCCCTCCCAGCCCCTCTCTCCCTTCTGGCCTGCAAAGCTGGTGGCGGGAGCTGGCAGGGACACTTGGCCCCCAAAAGCAGCCATGGATAGTGGTGCTGAGCTGCCCCAGCAAACGGTCCTCACTTTGTGATGGATCAGCTCGAGGCGGTGAGTGCCAGGTAGTACTGTCCCCAGTACAACCTCGCCAGGGTCCTCATCCTCTATCCATACACAGCCGTGGCTGGAAATGTCCCTCTTTCCTAGAGAGGGCAGAGGATGGAGCCTGTGCCGAGCGGTAAAAGTTTCGTGTGGGCGGCTGCTGGGGAGCTGCCGGGTCGGGTGCCCGCCTGCGGGGACATGTGGTGGCTGGCCCTGGTGGCTCTGGCTGGGGGACTGGGAGGGCACCTGGGAGCAGGGTGGTCTGGGGATGGGCAGTGCTGTGGCTACAAGGACAAACGTATTTCACTTTTGAGGACTGGAGGTGTAGCGTTGCACCCAGGAGCATCTTTCCAGTTGCTGGTGTGATGGCCGGTTCCGTCCTCGGGACACATTGCTCCCCAGCCCTCCTGGGGCGCAAAAGAACTGCCAGACTGGTGGGCAAGATGGCTCGGCCACCCCTTTCTGGCACCGCTGGCGGCAGGGTCGGCATTTTGGAAGCAGAGCGGGACGGAGTCTGCGGCATCTCTGCCGTGCGCCCACGTTGGGTAACACCTGGCCAGGCGGTGACGCCAGGGACCGAGGGGTGGGGGCAAGCAGTTTCGGTCGGGGCAAGAGCAGAGGCACCCAAACCAGTGATTACCTTCGCCCTGAGCTGCTAAGTGGAGGAAGTCTGTGATTAGTTGACACCTCCAGCCAGGCTTTGGAAATTAAGCTGGGCTGGAGCAGGGGGCGGATGACAACTGCTTTATTCACTGCTGATATATAAAACTGAAAACACGATCCGGGTGCAGTATCAGGATATTCCAGTGGTGGTGGCCGAAAGGGCCGGTGGTGGATACACAGTGAATCCCCAGGGGAATTTGGGATGCTCATGGGCAGGGATGGGTTTTGGGTCTGTGACTTTGAGCCCTGGGCAGGGATGTCCAAGGGCTCAGGGCCAGGTTTTGTTCTGGGTTTGGTTTTCACGTGCAATTGGCTTTGAATAAACCTCCTGCACCTGCCGCTGCTGTGGGTCTCACCCAGCCCCGCAGCCTGGGGAAGGCAGCGACTTACACCTGGGGCTTGCGCCTGGGCTTTGGGGTTCTGGTGTTTGCAGATGGCTACCGAAAAGAGAAGGAAGAGGGCTGCGTTCCCTCCATGGTGTAGCTGATACCAGTCACGTGTCCAACCCCATGCAAGGAAGAGCTGGGCAGTCCCGTGGGTCTGTCCCCACTCTGCAGGTGGGGGATGCTCATAGCCCATCCCTGCAGCACAGCAGCACGCTGGCCCAGCCGGGACCTGGAGGACCATCATGCTGACCACAAAGCCAGGAGGGCTCAGGTCCTGCCGTGTTGTGTGGCCCCTAAAGCTTGCAGCATGGAGGAGCTAAGCTGACACCTCCATACCTGGCTGCTGCTGGCAGGTAAGTCTCGGCTCTTCTCACCCCGGGGTGAACATCGTTGAGGTTTAGCAGGGCAATTCCCCACGTGTGACACCCCAGAACCCATCCGGGGGGTCAAACAGGGCTGAGGAAGATGTGGCAGCAATGCAAAGCTGGTGTGAATGACACTGGGGGTGTGGGGCTTGCACCCCCTTTCTGGCTGGGCAATGCCCTTGGTGGGGTTCTGCTGTTCAGCCACTTTCCTCCTGAGGTGCCGGGGCAGCACGAGGTGGCATCAGACCAACACAGAACCTGGATGAGCCCATCAGCCTCCGTCTGTAGTGCCTCCCCAGCAGCGTGTGCACGACCCAGGACAGGGCAGTGTGGCTTTGCCTGCTCTGTCTCGCCGCCATCCGGTCTGTGCCACGCCGGCTGGCGCAAACAGATCAGCCAGATTAGCCGGCACTGGGATCCAGTTTCTTCCCGGAGCTGCTGAATGCAAGCGGGAAGTTTTCCATTGCCCGAAGTGGCTTGTTTGTGCCCTGCAAACAGCAAGGCGTCCCCAGGGAAGAGGGGGGGGGTATTTGTTCAAGGTTAAAAGTGTGGCCTTGCCACGTCCCAGCAGGGCTGGGAATACGTTGGCTACTGAACGGCCCCAGCCGGATCTGGCATCTCACCACCCCCACCAGCCCTGTCCCAGCCTGGCACCACCATGATGGGGCACAAACACCCTTCATGGCCAGGGGGGCCCCAGGGAGAAGCTGCGGCTGCGACCGGGGTCTTGGTCTCTGGGAGGGGACTTTGCACCCCATGGGCCGGGTCTCGGTGGCTGTGCCACCCCCGGTGCCCACTGAGAGCTCCTCACCCTGGCACGTGGATCAGGCTGGGTCATGCTTTTTGGGAGCCCACCAGCCCAGGGCTGAGCATCCCACGCTTTTGGCAAAATGACAGTGCGAGCAGCCGTTGCACAGAGCTGTGACTCCCTCTGGTGCCTGCCCCGAGGCTCCCAGGCTCGTCCTTCGCTCTCTCCTCACCCCACAGCCCCAGGGACAGAGGGTTTGGGGTGCCCTGGCCGGCCGTGGGGCAACCCCCGTGTGGGTGGATGAGCAGAGTCAGTGCCGAGCTCTTGGCTTGGCAGCAGCCGTGGAAGCCGCTTGGCCACAGAGCCATCCCGGGATGTGCGGAGCACCCTTCTGCCAAGGCCTGAATTTGGGGGTGATGGAGCTGGTTTTGGGTGTGATGGAGGCAGAGCTTTGCCTGCAGATGGAGCTCCTCACTCGACCGTCGGGCTCAGGGAGAGGGTTGGGGTGAGGTGTTAAACCCCACGTGTTTGTCCTCCTTGAGAACCCAGCGGCTCTGCTAGACCCCAAAAGGAAAGGAGGGTGCTGCTTAAGCTCTCCCTGCTGGGGAGGGGAGGGTGGTAATTAATGTCTTATTAAGTTAATTACCCAAATATGCCTGGCCTGAAAAAGAGGGGGGGAAACCCCACCCAAACCCAGGTATTAAAAAAGCAAACCGTGACAGCCCCAGTGATGCCAGGGGAAGGGGGGGAGGCTGTTTTGGGGTGTCTGGCTGCAGCGGCCCCAGGAGCTGATGGTGCCCCATTGCCAGGGCCTACAGTCTGCTCCTTCCTCCCCTGGGGGAAGAGGAGGAGGGTCAGGTTCTGGGTCTGGAGGGCGGGTGGCTGAAGAGATGGAGGGGCTGCCAAGGGGGCTCTGTCCCCACCCCTGGGACGCAAATGCTGCAGCGTTTGCAAACAGCTCCTGGGTTTGGGGCTGGAAATGGCCCCTTTGCGGGCTGCAGGGGGCTTTGTCCCACAGACTGGTGGAATCCTGGGGGGATCAACAGGGAGCACTTGCAGCCACTGGGTCCCACCGGCCTGGCATGCATGCCCTTGTGCCCTGCTAAAATGGCCCAATTTCCCCTTGTTTGGGAGCAGTGACATGGGCAGACCCCGCTGGGGTCCAGATTTGGCTGTTCCAGGTGCCAGCCAGGGCTGGGCTCAGTCACGGGGGCAGAGGGGCTGGTCCTCGGATGAGGGCAGCAGCACGGACCTGATCCCGGGGCTCCCTTGGGGCTGGCAGCTGCCTGCGGAGGCAGTGGGGTCTGCTCGCGGGACCCCCGTGCTGCCCAGGGAGAGGGATGGCCGCAGGGTCGGCAGCTGCCGGCAAGAGCTCGCTGCTCCGGGGATTACGCTGATCCCTCCAGCCGCCCTGCCACGCTGAAGGATTTCTGAGTCTTTAATGTGTTTTTCTTGCTAAATTGGAGGTGTTTGCATCCACGGTGCAAGGGCCAAGTCAGCATTTGTTTTCATCCCCAAAATCTTAGTGGGGTCAGTAGGATTGCATGGCTTGGCCTGCGCGTGGTGGAAAATCAGATGTAAATCGGGGTTTAAAAGTTTCTTTCAAAAATGGAGCTCTGCAAGGCAGCAAGGAAGCAGACTTAGGGCTACAACCCTGAATTTTCTGGCCCTCCTTACGGCTTTTGAGACCCTATGGATGCTGCTCCTTCATGGGCATCACGAATCCCACCTTTACTGCTGCTCAAAGCAAGAGGCTTTTACAGGTTTGACACTTTTCCCCCAGAAGCCAAAACTCAGCCTCTCCCATGTGGTTTTCAACCCACTATTTCTTCTCTTCTCCCAGGTGGTCTCCGGTCCCAGCAGCAGCACGGGACCGAGCAATGCCACACGCCTGTCTCTGCCCGTGCACACCGGCACGCTCGCCACCGGCTGCGGTGAGATCCGGATGGCTCATGTCGGTCTTGGACATGGGGCTGATCCACACCTTCTCCTCCTCCTCCTCCTCCTCGGCCGCTGCCACATAACCAGTTCTGCCCTGTTCTGCACTTGTGCAATGGCAGCTCCACCACCGCTCACCTTTGGCCCCACCAAATGGCAGCCCAGCACCCTTGAGGCAGGGCTTTGTCACCATGCTGCCACCATCCCTCCTGGTGACATCCGAGGTGTGATGAAGGTAACCGGCATCGTTCAGGAGCATACCCACCCAGCCCGGCACCCTTTGAGTCTGACATCCACCTCCCCCCAGCCTGGCAGCACCCATGGGTGCTCTCCCCGGTCGCGGGCTTCCCTCGCTAACGAGCGGGTGATGAAAGCTGCGCTGCGTATCAGAATGAATCACCGACCTGGCCGGCTGCAGCCAGCCCTGCAGCTTGCTGGGCTTCGGACACTGCTTTCATTCGTTAGTACCTCTGGCTCTGTAAATAATCTTTCGTAATACAAGCTCTTATGGTAGAAATGAAACCTCAGCAGGTCTCTAACGCACCCTCGCCTCTGCCCTTTTTGCAGTAAGTGTGATTTCTAAAAATGTCTGTTAATTTTTTTTTTGAGGGTACGATGACGATTCTCTGGGGCTCGGCACAACTTGGGCGCGAGGTTTGCTTCCCTGTGGGTTACTGCTGTGATCTGCTGTTACTGGAGGTGCTGATCCTGTCCCAGTTTGGAGCTGGGGTACCCTGGCGATGGGTATAGCAAACCTGCCTTGCCTATGGATTTGCTAGATGTCAGTGTTCATCAAGGTTTTGGTGGATCAGTTGAGCTGATTCAGTTTTTGGTTAGGAGAAATGATAAAACAGGAAGCAATCCAGTGCCTCAGCGAGAAGCAATGTGGTTTTAGCCTTTTTCCATGAAGAAACAGGGTGCTGGTCTGTGCACAGACATCCCCAAAGCTTTCAGGGTGCCTGTGCTGTGTCCGGGTGATTAGTCGGAAGGCAGTGATGGAAAAGGTTTTTTTTTCTTACGAAATTCCTGAAAACAGCCCAGTAGAGAAGAGGGACCCTGTGGGGGTCAGGGCAGGGTGCGACAGCTGCTGGGCACAGAGTGGGGGTGACCAGGTCCCCTGTGGGTGTCCCTGGGCTCGGTGTGTCCCCCCCTCCCAGCACGGAGGAGGGTGCTGAGCAGCTCGGCAGCAGTAGTTTGGGCAGGCAGGCAGGAGGAGGCAGGCGCAGGCAGGAAGCCGCGCAGCCGTGCACTGCCCCTCCTTCCCGCAGCCTGCTCCTTGCTGTGAAAAAGGCCTGTTTTCTCCCCAAAAAGGCTCCTTGGTGGGATGGGCAATGTTTACTCCCTCGCCCCGGCAGAAGCGAAACCCTATCCCTGTCCTCGGTGCTCTGCTTGGGTTTCTCAGGGCTATTTCTGGCACTCAGCTCCTTCGCCTCCAGCGTTTCCACTGCCTCTCTCCATCTTTTTTCCACTCCTTCCCTCCTCCGCCTGCCTTTGCCTCCCCACGCCCTCGGCCGAGTGTCCTCCCCATGGCCCCGCCACGACGGCTGCTCCCCGAAATGGGCCGCCGAGGCGGATTATTGCCATCCCTAATCTGCATTCGCCCTCCTCCCCGTCCTCCCCTGCTCCTCCCTTCTCCAAATCGTTGCTGATCGGCAGCACCGGTGCGCGGTGCGGCAGGGGCTGGCTGGCCGCCCCGAAACGACCGACGTCGTCGGGAGAGCCACCACACCAGGGCTGGCGTGAGTAGGGGGCTGCGGTGGTCAGGTGGTGGCCGGGGTGTCCCTGGGCTGGGTGGCTCTGCTGCCATCTCCGCTGGCTGCGTCCTCCTCGGGTTGTTTATTTTTTTTCCATCCCTGCCCTTCCCGTGTCCTTCGGTGGCAGCGGGAGCCGGGAAGCCCATCCGCAGCGGGTCGGGGTGCTGTGGGTGCTCCCCTACCCTGCGTGGCCTCTGCTTGGCAGGGAGATGCCACTGGAAGATGGGGACCCGGCGAGGTGGAGGGGACAGCAGGTCAACGGCGAGGTCAGCGGTACCCCCCGGCTTGGGGGGATGGGGGATCCCCAGCCCTGGGGCATGCCAGCTCCTGACGGCAGCAAGACGGAGGTGATGGCAGAGGGCTGGGAGCCAGGGCCAGCGCTGGGTGACAGGGACGTGACTCCCGGAGGGAGCCCCCAGCAAGCGGGGCAGGAGCTGGGGCAGCGTGAGGAAGCCCTGATGGCCGAGCTCTCGGAGCTGGTGCAGAAGGTGGTGAAGAGCAGCAGCTGGTGGGAACGGCACGGTGTGGACATCAGCATCCTCGCCTGCAGCTTCCTCCTGCTCCCAGCAGGTAACTCCGCTCAGCCCCCCAAACCACAGCTGGGCGGGGGGGGGAGGGGGGGGGAGTGGTTAGGGGGAGTCTCACCACCTCCTCACGACTTTTGCACCACTCTTACAACTTCGTTTGCGCTGGAAGCCTAGTAGCAGCCTATTAAGCCTATAACAAAGCCACAATAGCCCCTTCACCCCATGCCATGGGGCACCCTGACCCTGCTGGAAACCCACAGCAGGTGACAATGGTGCCTGGGGTGAAGGCACAGTGCCCGGGCAGATGGGTGCACGCAGGACAGGGAGTGACGTGCCCCATCCATGCCCCGCCATGGGGCAGGGGAACCCTCGTGGTTTTGGTGACGATTGCCCTGCTGGGTGCAAGTGAACATGGGGGACCATGGTGGGAAAACCGCAGCTGGTGCCATCTCTTGCTTTTGAACTCCCGGGGATGCTGAAATCCTGGCAGGGTTGTACTTTTCACCAGCGGGATCCCAGATGGAGCTGTGGGATGGGACCTGGCACCAGTAGCACGTGGTGCCATCGTGGCTGGAAGTGGCCAAACATTCAGCCCAATGGCGAGCGTGGCTGGTCCGGCCATGTAGGGTGGTACGGAGGGAAGGTTTCCAGCTTGGGCGCTTTAAACACTTGTAAGTACATCTGAAAAACAGGTTTCGGGCAGCAGCCGGCATGTTTGGGTGTAGCAATGCCTCCAGCCCTGCTCAGAGGCGAGGAGGGCAGCAGCACATGTGCGTGGCCGAGCTCCTGCCCGGCTGGTTTCTCCACAGGGTTCCTGTGCCTGCGGTCAGCCCAGGCCATCCCTTTCCTGGCGGGTGTCCTCACTCTCGGCGTGGTGCATCATACCCTGACCGTGAAGGGCAGCCACCTGGCCAGCCACAACGCCTTGACCGAGTCCAAGTCCTGGGGCAAAGTGTGGGCCATCTTCTTCATCGAGGTGAGCGGGGCTGGGGGCTCAGGTGTCAGCACCCCCTAAAAAATCCATCAGCATCTTGCCAGCATCCCAGACCCTTCAGGAACAGCCACCAGAGAACAAGATGGAACCAAACCCTTCCTGATCCATGTGCAGGAGAGTTAAATGAAAAGCAACGCTACACCAGGGAGCACCAGGAGCATCCCTGCCTGTGGGGCTCTGCCTAGAGGCAGCAGGGCGGGGGCTGAGCC
The DNA here is from genome assembly GCF_965231255.1 of Vanellus vanellus. NCBI lineage: Eukaryota > Metazoa > Chordata > Aves > Charadriiformes > Charadriidae > Vanellus > Vanellus vanellus. Next base: position 7,868,734 of record NC_138922.1, read on the forward strand.
AGGGCTGAGCGGACTGGGGACGGCCCCTGTGGTGTGCTGGGCTGTGGGGTTTTGTGTCTGTCCCCTTGGTGGCAGGACTGCTGAGCAGGATAATGGGGAATGGTGGGAATGTTTTCCAGTGCTTAACTCTTAAAAATTCCTTTTCCAGACTGGTTTAGAGCCTGTGGGGTGCAGAGCATCTCCCCTGGGTGCTTCTTTCTGGGTGCAGACTATCTCCCCTGGGTACCTCTCCCACGAGCAGTGCCTGACCCTGGTGCCATGGCTGTAGGCATTGCCTCTCCTTTTTCTCCCCTCCCAGCTCTGCTCAGCTTTCACAGCCGAGCAGGCCACCTACAACCACGTAAAGATCCACCATGGCTACACCAACGTCATCGGCCTGGGGGACTCCAGCACTTGGAAGCTTCCTTTCCTGAACCGCTACGTCTACATGTTCATCGCGCCTCTTGCGGTGCCCATCATAACCCCTCTGGTTGCTCTTGGTACGTGTCCCAACCGCCTTGGGACAGGGTGTTGGGTATAGTGAGGTCGTCACTGTCCAGGTCTCACCCTACCAAGGGGTCCTGCTTTGGAGACATCACATTAACTACACCAGCCCATGGCATGACATAGGGCTGCAGCGAAGGCAGGTGATGCTGCATCTGCTCCAGGGACGGCATCTGCTGCATCTCTCCTTTCTGCTGGTGCTCAGAAAACACTTCACATTTTCCTATGTTGGACCAAGAGCTGAAAGCTCTGGCGAAAGTCATTGTGAACCTGAAGCACCCCAAATTTGCCCTCCTGTAATTCAGACCCTTGGCCGTAGCAGGGTTTAGTGTTGCACACAGGTTTCTGGCTGGTCGGAACGTTTCCTGACTGTGGGGTGGAGGTATGGATGTCTCTGGGGGTCGGGACACAATAAGCACAGACAGACGAAGTGGCAGCCTGGGGGAAATAACGGTGCCAGGAAATGATCGGGCAGAAAAGCCCAGAAAATAGTAAGAGGTTGAGGAAGCCCGGCCTGTTGGGCTGAACACACAGCGCTGGGCAATGCCAAAACCACAGAGGATGACTTGGCAAGTTATAAGAGAAGAAGACACAGCCAAATCACTGTGTGATGATGCACATCTGGACCCTCTGCTGGGGCTGCAGCCCGCAGGGCACTGCCTGGGAGGATGGGGGGGCTCCAGGCCTCAGCCCCAAAAACCAGCAGGTTAGCAGGGCTGGGGGTTTTGGGCCAACCTGGAGGGTGGGGAAAAGGAGATGAAGAATAGACGGAATGGGATGGGCTGTAGGTTTATCAGCATGCCGGGCAGCCTGGCTGCTGGAGCAGCAGTGGTGGGGAAGCATCAGCACCTTGCCCATGTGCTGCCTCTTCTTCCTCGCACAGATTTGTTGAGGAACGTGGAGTGGAAAGCAGCTCTCCGGACCCTCTGCTGTATGTTTCTGGGTCTTTACTGCCATTACTGGCTGCTGCTCCATGTCTCAGGCTTCCAGTCGCCGTGGACTGCCCTGCTTTGCATGCTGCTCACCCGCTCCCTCCTGGCCCATCCCTACATCCACGTCAACATATTCCAGGTAGAGACCTGAAGCTCCAATATGTCCCAATGGTGCTGGAGATAAGCCAGCCACCACCCAGCACTGGTGACATAGCCCTGATGCTGCTGGCTGGAGCTTGTGTCAGCTTAAGGCAAGCGGCCTCGGTTGCCACCTCTCTGGTGCCGATGTTGTCACGGGGAGGTGAGGCTGGTGGTGCTTGGATGGACAGTGGTGGCTCTGGGAGACCATCAGGGCAGATGGGTGCGAAGGGCTGGAGGGTGATGTCCTCTGCGGTGCCTTGCAGGACCGGAGGGTTGGTGTGTTTGCACGTGTAGGTGCAGTTGGTATGGCAGGTCCTGGGGTGGGGAGAGGCTGGTGGCACAAAGTGTGGGTGGTTGGGGGACAGACCCCAGGTGTTCCTCGGTGGCTCTGTGGACAGACAAGCACAGGATGGAGTGACTTTAGGGACAAAGCCAGTTCTGGGGTTGGCAGCCAAACCCCAGAATGTGGCTCAGGTTGGCTGGCACCTTTGTGCCCTTGCATGGCCAGAGCTATGGTCTGCTCTGCTGGGAAGGGGCTGGGGGGTGGCAGGTGCCGTGGTGTCCCTACCTCCCTCTCCTGCAGCACATCGGCCTCCCCATGTTCGCGGCCGATCGGAAACCCAAGCGGATCCACCTCATGAGCCTGGGTGTCCTCAATCTGCCCCGCAACACCCTGCTCGACTGGTCCTTCGGCCACTCGCTCATCAGCTGCCACGTGGAGCATCACCTCTTCCCCAGCCTCTCCGACAACATGTGCCTGAAGGTGAGACAGCCACATGGGGCGGGCAAGTGTGTTGGGAGGTGACATGGGGACAAGACCATCCATCTCCCCACCATGCTGCTGCAAGCCCTCTCCTCTCTGCACTGCTCCCCCCATGCCAGAGACCTCTCGTTGCTTTGCAACAGCCCCTAACCCACCTCCCTCCACCCCCACTCCTGTTTCTTCCTCATTTCCACTCCCTGCTCCTTTCCTGGTCCAGATTCCAGCCTGCAGCAGCCTCCCAGCAGCCTGGGATCCTCCTGACTCTTCCCTTGAGAAAGCATCTCCAGTGCCACGCAGTCTGGCATTCATTTCAGCCGTTGTCCAGGCAAATCTCCCTATAATTTTGGTCTTGCCCTTACTTGCTGCTCTGAGGTGTAGGGTGTGTTCAAAACGTGGGCTCCGAGCACTGCGCCAGCTTGAGGGGATCCCAAGGCAGGTCCATGCGCTGCCCTTCAGCACAGGATTTCTGCTCGTTTAATGACTTGCCCTTGTTTTCAATCTGAAGTCAGGGGGGGAAAATAAATAATAGTAATGGAGAGAGCAGGAGCACCAATGGTTTTCAGATCATGCCCTTTGCTCGAGCTCACAGGGTGGTAGGACCTGCTTCCACAAAAGGGTATTGCAGGGATGGGTAATTAAGCTGGTGGCAGCCTCCCAGCGTCACTGCCGAGCTGGCTGTATGGGCACATGGGGATAACTACGGGTGAAGTGATGAGCATGCGTGGCTGGCCCTCGTTAAAGCCTCGTTAGGGCACGTCTCCTAATCTGGAGCCCTGCAAAGGCATTTTGCCAGGGTCAACTCCCTGTGTTGCTGCAATTGGAAATGACATTTCTCTTAATTTTTGCAGCAAAGGTGCCATAGCTGGTGCTGGCATTCCCAGCCCAATTTTGGGCATGTGGGGTGGGTTTTCTGGACGCCTTGTGGGGAGTTTGATGATGCCTCGAGCTGGGAACCTTGTACAAATGCTGGGACATCCAGCACGGAGGTGACTCTGCCTTTGCCTTTGCAGATCAAACCCATCGTCTCCCAGTACCTGAAGCAGAAGAAGCTGCCGTACAATGAGGACACCTACGCCTCCAGGCTCCGGCTCTTCCTGCAGCGATACGAGGAGCTGATGGTCCATGCTCCCCCCATAACGGAGCTGGTGGGCATCCAGTGAGGATGGGGCCCCAGGACTTGGGGGGCTGTTTCCCGCAGGGCACTTGCAGCAGGGATGGTTTCAGCAGAATCGGGGCTACACAGACATGTGCCTCCACAAAGCCATCGTGCAGGAAACATCTCTCCCCGACATCTTGCTTTTGGCTGGTTAATGATGCACAGAGCCACTGCGGGACAAGAGCCAGGTGGTGCAACGCCGGGGACGGAAAAGGGGTCCCCCCCTAGTTATTCCCAGTCAGGGCTTAGTTTTATCCACTCTGCTTTCACGCTTGGGATAAGGAAATCCCCGTCTGCTGGCTGGGGCCTCCCTGCAGCAGGGCCGGGGGGATGCGGCTGGGGATACGGCACTGTGTCCAGGGCATCCAGAGCCAGTTCCTGGCTGAGAGCTGCCGGGATCTGTAGGATGGGGCTGCACGTGTGTGGTCGGGGGCTCAGGGAGGGGGTGGATCGTTGGGGAGGGGGCTGTGTCACTGCTGCCTGCGCTTTGCCTGACTTTGGGGTAAATCAGTCCCTTCTAGGAACAATGATTTGGCAAATTCAGCCTTAACGTGTTGAAGTGGATCTTCTTTATTACTGAATTTTACTGCTGAAGATAGTCATACTGGTATCCCACAGTGGCTGAGGGAAAGACCTTCATCCCATGTGGGGTATCTGTATTGGGGTGCTGGAGGTGACCCCAGACCCAATCGTTGCTATTGTTTAGAGTTTAGCAGGAGAATCCCCTGCTGAAGGCAGGCAGGTCTCCAGGGCTTGGGACACTTTCCCTGTTTAGGGAGGATGAACTCAGCCCACTGAGCTGCTGCCAGCGGGTGGGATGCTCACGTGGCTGGTTCCAATCCCCTCTGGGATGCCGTCCCTGGCTTTCTTGGGGAGCTCTGCTGTCCTGCAATGCCAATGACAAAGTCCAGCCCAGCGTCACAGTGGGGAGCTGGCAGCAGAAAAGGCAACTGGCCCAGCTGGGACCAGTGTGGGAGCCAGTGCCGGTCCTGGGCTTTGCAAGGCTTTGCTCTGAACCTGGGGTTTCACTCCCCTGATTCGTGCTGTCCCCCCAGCCTGGGCTGGACCCCCCCAGCCCCACAATAGGGATTTATAGGGCTCCACATTACAAATGTGTCCCAAGGCACAGGGATGCTCTGCCCTGGTCCTGGTCCGTGGCAGGATGAGGGTTGCAGTTGTGTTTGCTCTCCTGTGCACATCACATACCCCGTTCTCCTTCACCAAGTGTGGGGACTTCCTCAGACCCACTGGAGAAGTGTCCCTGTGTGGCCACTGTGACATGGGCTGGAGCTGGGATGGCCATGGTGTGTCCCTGTGTAGCTGATCCAGACTTGGGGACAGAGGAAGCTGGTCTTGGATCTGTCCAGTGTGACCCCTCTGGCATCAAAAATAGGGAATTACTGATTTATCCTGGGCCCAGGGGATGCTCATGCCCTGGGCTGGTGGCATTGTGTGTCACCTCTAACCGGCCCCATGTGGGTTATCGATCCAGGACATTGTGAAACATCCAAAGGGCAAGTTCTCGCCCTTTGAGCATGGGTTATGCTGGGTCTGTAGGTGGGGGGATAGCTGGGGGGAGGGTTGCTGCACCAATCGGCCCAAGTGCTCCTGGGATCACCCGGAGCTCAGGGGTGGCAGAGACCCTCCCCAGAGCTGCTCTCCTGCCCCCAGGATAAGTTTCTTAATTAAGCATCAGAGCTAAATTATGCCAAATATGCCAAATTAATGGGGCTTCTGGCTCCAGCAAGGGGGGTTGAGCACACATTAGTGGTGCTTTTGTTTCAGACGGGGTAATCTCAGCCTCACGTGTTCCCGCTTGGAGGGAGGAAGGTGGGTACAAAATGCTCTTTCTCCTTCACTGTTGCAAAGAGATCGGTCCCAAAATGTTTCTAAGCATTGGTGGGAGGAACAGCCCTTTCCACAGCTGGATTTAATGGATATTGTTTAACACAGTGCCATCTAAAGGTGAGTGTTCACAGGTCAGTCAGCCAGGAGGAGATGACTGGTGATTCGGGAAACGTGGATTATTTCCTGTCAGAAGGGGCAGATACAGCAGAGGTTAGGGGGGAAAAGGGAGATTCCCAACTTGTGCTCAGAACCCCACGCATTTCTGCCTCGAGTGATGCCCCAAATATAAACTGAACTCTTATTGTGGATGGTATCAATGCTGGTACTTGGAACTGACGCTCCAGCCTCACCTCTCTGGCAATGGCCACGTTGCACTATGGCTGGGGACTGAGAGCACAGGCTTTAAAGCCATTGGAAATCCTGGTCCTTGCCACAAACACCCTGGAGGAGTGGGTGCAGATGGAGGCATATGGCCAGCTGCCATTCTCAGCATGCCTTTGCAGAAAGCCATGAACCAATTTTCAAGACCGTGTGAGAAAGCGTCTGGGTTTTATGACCCTTATTAGAATCAGCTTCTAGCTGTAAACTCCTCTTGGTCTTAATTGCTTTTAAAAAGCCCTGTTAGTGCTCGCCTGCATGCTTTGGCATCTGTACAACCCTTAAACATCTCCTGGGCGTGCTGGGATGATTCTCCTGCCTGGCATATTGCACAGGGGCATGAAACAAGATGGGGTGCTCCTGCATGGGAGGTGTGAGTAGTTGCATTTGAAATGAGCCGAATGATGGGAATTAAGGCGAAAATAAAGTAGGGACAGCAGGGGAGGCTGGGGCAGGAGCCTGGCAGCAGCATTTGTCTGCTACCTCTGGCATTAATGTTTTATCTTTTACTGAGGGGATGCTGTAGGTTTCTCCTGGCAAGCAGCAGACGGCTGCACAGGGGGATGGTTAAAATCAGCCTGAGCTTCGGTTTCCCCCGGGAGACCTCCGCAGTTAATCACTCATGGCAATAAAGGGGGGCACGCAATTAGCAGCTGCAGGGATGGGGCCGATGCAGGGAGCCCCGGGCAGGCAAGGTACCGCGGAGGCCGTGCCATAGAGAGTGGCGGCGCGAGCGGCCGCGAAGTGGCCTCTCCCTCTCTGCCTCTCTATGGTAGGATTCGTTTCCGGACAGCGTGATGGCAAATGCATGTCGCCATTGGCTGCCGGAGAAGGGGCGGGGTCACGCAGCGCTGTAGGGGCGGGGTTATGCTAAGCATGGCGCTCTCCCACCTCGCGATTGGTCGTCGGGGAGGAGGGGCGGGGCAGCGGCGGCGACGGCGGCAGCAACGGCCGGGATGGGACCGGGCGGCGCGTGCTGGAGGGGCGGTGTCGTCCCGGGCGGTGAGGGGCGGGGCCTGGCGGCGTCACGGAGACACCGGCGGCGGGAGGGGGAACTCGTGTCCCGGGACCGGGGAAACCGGGGGAGAAACCGGCGTTCCGGGCCCGAAGGGCTGCGTGGAGAACCGAGACTGGGCGAACCGGGGCTCCGGGCCCGAAGGGCTGCGGGGAGAACCGGGGCTGTGGGGGGAGCTGGGACCAGGAGAACCGGGGCTGCAGGAGCCGTGCCCGCCAGTCCCCTGCTCCAGCCTCGGGGGTGTGAGGGACGCGGGGCGGAGGGATTTACCGTGCTGGGGCCCCTATGCCCCTCAGGCCGGGACCGGGACACGCCCGGTGTGTGGGGCCAGAGGGGGGATCTCAGTTGCGGCTCTTTTTGATGCCCTTCTTCGGGGCGGTTGACAACTCCACCGGCACCACGGGCTCCGTCCCAGCCCCGCCGTACACACCAAGGCCGTGGGCTTGGCCAAGCGCGGGGGCCGCTGGCCTTGACTGGGTACATAAACGCCGGCTGTTCTCTGCCGCCCGGCTGGGCGCCATGGCCGGCGCAGGGGGACGAGCCCCTCTGGGTGGGTGCTGGGCTGGAGGGAAGGGCTCTGGCCGGGCCTGGGAGTCAGCACCACATGCGGCATCACATCCTCTCTGTCCTTCGTACCTCCAGGTTTCAAGCGGTGGCTGTCCTCCTCCTCCGCCCCGGCTCCTCGTGTCTGTGTGGTGGGCAGTGGGCCCGCGGGGTTTTACACAGCTCAGCACATCCTCAAGGTACCGCAGTGGGATTTGGCTGTGGGTGAGGGCAGGGACCTGTCGGATGAGGGGGGCATTTCATGCTGCCTGGCTCTAAAGGGGTTGGGGAGTGGTTCTGTGGGCTCCCGGCCATGGCTCCAGCCAGGTCTGTCTTGTTGGGGGGCTGCTTGGGGCAACCCTGACCCCACAGAGTGCTCCTGGCCCCCTTCGCCTGGGGTGGGCACTGCTGCCCCCATCCCTGCCCTGTCCCTGGGCCCTCCAGGCCAGACCTAGGCCTGGCCTGGTCGCTGTGAGTTCAGCCCAAGTGATGTTTCTAGACTCAGATAAGCAGCAGCAGAGATCTGCCTCGCTCGGAGCTGTTGTCACCCAACAGGGATGACATTAACCGTGCGATAAAAGGAACGTGCAGAACCTGCTCTCCTGCCTCCTCCTCCCCCAGCTGAATTAAGGCACACGGGTGATCTTTTATCGGGTGTCTGTAAAGGTTAGTGCTTTGGGCGGTCAGGTCTCTGTCAGGAAATGAGACCTGAGCACAGAACTGGGCTGCTGGCACTGACCAGAGATGCAGCGGCTTAACCCTGTCATTAAACTGTGCTGTGTTGTCTCCGGTGTTGGAAAATAGCTGTTACTAAGCCTCAGGGACAAATTTCAGGGCTGCTTAATCTCTGGGAAGAGGCTGACTCAAAATACACGATAACAAAAGCCTTGCAGCAAAACATCTGTCTAAAGCTCCGACCCTGTGGTGACTCAGCTCAGGGGAATCTCCGAGCGTGGGCACCTCTGCCGGGGGCTGGCAGACGGCCCAGTGGGTCTACCAGCACCCAGGGTGCTGTGCTGGGTGCTTCCCAGCCAGTGTGGGGCCTCTTTTGTCAACCCCCCAGGTACCGGATAGCCACCAGGTTAGCGTGGAAGAGGGACTGTGGGATGGGTAGGAGGATGGAGACCCCCATGAGATGTACTTGATGGTGGTTGGGGTCACGTTCTCTGCTATACCTTGCGATCTGAGCCGGCAGTAACAGGTACAGGATCATCCTGTGTATGGAAGGGTCTGGAAGAGGTTGTTTCTGACTTAAGGATCTTGGTGCAACTCTCCCTTCTGCCCTGTAATTCCCCCAGCAGCAGGCAAGTGATGCGGCCCCTCTTGAGCTTGCTGGGCTTGTGTGGCCTTTCTGTCCTCATCCCTTAACTGAATTCCTTCTCCTGCAGCACCACGGCAGGGCCCAAGTGGACATCTATGAGAAGCTGCCTGTTCCCTTTGGGCTCGTCCGTTTTGGAGTAGCCCCAGACCACCCCGAAGTGAAGGTTTGTGCTAGCTTCTTCCCCTCACCCACGCGGTTGAACACGATGATGGTGGTGGTTGCAGGTGAGACAGTCACCGTCCTTCGTGGTGCCTCAAGGCTCGCTGTGGTGTGGAGATGTCACACTGGAGAGGTCCGAGTCTCCTCCTCGTCTGTGCTGAGACTTATCAAGGCCATGGCTGGGTGGTATGGGATGTCTGGCATTAGGGCTCTGGACAGAGGGTCAAAACCAGGGTCTTGTGATGGGAAGTGCTGCTCCTTGTGCTGGTCAGCCTGGCCTAAAGCAAGACCAAGGAGCACAGATGGGTTTATTTGTACTAGGAGACTTTATGCTGGCGGGATCTTGCCTCTGCTCAGTCCGTACCTGCTCTGGGTGCCTGGGAACATACAAATCTGCTTTTAGGGGTGATGGAGTTGGGCTGTAGATGTACACCAGGGCAAGGAGAAGTAAACCAAGGAGCTCTTTGAAATCAACCATTTTCCTTTGCCTCACAGTGGGTGTGAGTTGTACCCAGGGGTACCTGCTGTGTCTGAGTTGGGGTGGAGGTGGTTGGAGTGGTAGGACACAGGAGGTCCAAACACAGCAATATCTTGCAGTGGTTTCCTCTAATCCCTGGACACTGTCAGACCAAAATGCCTAAATCCCTTTGAGCTGAGAGGTGAGGAGTGGACATAATGGATGTGGGTTTGGGGCAGCATCTGCAGTACGGTGGTACCTGTCCTGTTACCAGGCTGAGTCCGGCTGGAGCTGCAGGGGAAGAAGTGGTTGTTTTGCTCTGTAGCCCTGATAGCTCAGTAGAAAAGGCTTTAGGTGCTGTCCTGCCCTACATCCTCTCTTGATGAAGTGGGTTTCAGGAAGGGTTGAGATGAGAGGCTGGCAGAGGGGGTCTAGCAGGCAGCACCCTCGACAGAAGGGGTTGTTTGGTGAGGCTCCCTCTCAAGCCTCAGCTTTGGGAAGGAGCTTTCTCCTGCAGCAGGGTTTACTCGGAGGGGCTGAAGGTATTGAAAGTGTCCTGTCCTCCCCAGGAGGGTGCGAAAGATAGATTTTCCTTTCCCCAAAGGGTGGCGGGAAGAGTGCCAAGTCACAGCTGTGCTTATCTCCCTGTGAATTATCTGTGGCTGTTGTTAGATAAGAGTCTCAGAATAACTGACTCAGAGAGGGGGAGAAGCATCTCAAGGATGGGGGAGATGGGAACAGGGACCTCCTGTCAGCAGCAGGCCTTGGCCCTGGCAGTGGCTTGGACGTAACTCCCCGCTGTTTGTTTGATCTCGGCAGAACGTGATCAATGCCTTCACGCAGACGGCGCGCTCAGAGCGTTGCACCTACTACGGAAACGTCACTGTGGGGAGGGATGTCACGGTGGCAGAGCTGCAGCAGGCTTACCACGCCGTGGTGCTGGTGGGTACTGCGCATCGGAGCTGGGGCTGCCTTAGCTGCCCAGAAGTCGTGGGGAAGGTCTGCAGGGTTATTTCTCACTGGGATATCGGGAAGAGGGTTTGGGTGAGGTGTTTCTGAGTGCCTTATTATCATGGTAAACTCTCCCCAGCCTCAGGACAGCTCAGATGCCACGAGGGTTGTCCAGAGCCTTGCGGGGAGCACATGCTAGTGTGTAGCATCAAATGCAGGTCTCTGAAACCCCGCTGCAAGGGGCAGCGGTTGAGGAACCTCTTCCCTGTGATGGCCAATACCTATTCCAGCCTGGCATAGATTTGTTCCTCCTGTTCAGTCCTCAGCTTGTCGTGCTCCGCCTTGGCCCAAGGAGGTCAAGTTTGGCTCTGGAGCGCAGTGGGATGGGGGTGGATGAAGCCCCTGTGCTCAGGCTGTGTATAGCCCCTCTGTTGAGTACGCTGGCCCTTGGGAAGGGTTGGGAGCCATGGAGTCCCTGGCAGCAGCTGGAAGATTTGTGTTTTGGTCTCTAACCCTGCACATGATGACATCTCTGACTGCGTCTGCTCCCTCCGCAGAGTTATGGTGCTGAAGATAACCGGGTCCTGGGGATCCCCGGGGAGAACCTCTCCGGTGTTTATTCGGCCCGAGCGTTCGTGGGCTGGTACAATGGGCTGCCCGAGAACCGGGATGTGAGTACAGCTGTGTGTTTCCCTGCCCTTCCTCCCGCAGGCATTCAGCTCCAGATTAAGTCCTGAAAGGCCCGCAATTGGAAAAGATTAGCAAGCACCACGTTAAATCCTTCTTAGATGGTAGAAATGTGAACAATTTGCACATCAGTGAGAGCGGATTAGCTGGCTCTGTAGGTTGGCAGCACGTTTTGGCCCAGCCAGATGGGAACCTGGGGGGGATGATGCTCTGCTTTAGCCTGAGGAGGTTTTTTGGCCAAAACGGCTCCTGCTCCCAAAGATGTCATTGCAGGAGGAGGGGGAGAGGGATTGGCTGGGGTGCCTGAAGCGGCTGTGTTGCTGTGTCTGTGTGGGGAGAAGGCTGGTGTGGAGTTTCCCCACTTGCATCACATCTTTTTGGGGAAAAGAGGGGTAGAAGGGAATTGGGGTGGTGGGAGCAAGTCCGAGGGGGTGAACGTCATGGAGGCCGGGTAGATTCCCTCATGCACGGGTCTTTCTTTCCCCACAGCTGAAGCCCGACCTGAGCTGTGAGACGGCGCTGATTCTGGGTCATGGCAATGTGGCATTGGATATTGCCCGGATCCTCCTGTCCCCACTGGATCTCCTCAGGGTGAGTCATGGGAGTGCTCCATGCCACGAAGGCAGCCTGGGGCCCAAATTCAGTCCATGCTGGGCGGGTGCTGGTTCCCACCCATCTCAGCAAAACCTCAGACTCTGCTGTCTTTGGGATTTTTCCCCAGGGAAGGCTGTTGCCCCTTGGGTGCACCCTGTGGATTCACAGTCCATAGGGAGCAATCCACAGCTGCAGACATACCTTGAGGAACACTGCAGAGCTCTCTGGGTTGCTCTGCTGGTACCTAAAATGTTGGCAATTGAGCTTTATCCCTTCCTTTCCTATGAGAAGCAAAGGAGGAGCTGCTCACCCTTTTCCGCTGCCAAACTAGAAGCTTCTTTGGTTGGGATTTTTTTTTTTTTCTACTGCAGCTGAGGGCAGCAGCCTGGTTCCTGCTGGTAGCACTGGGCACACTGGTGGCTGGTCCAAGCTGGTGGACCTCTCCTCCCACTGCCGTGCTCCCCTATAGACAGCTGCGAGCTGGTGTGCACCAGCTGCTCCGTACAGCTGCTGCCCCAGATGTTGGCAGCAAAGGCTCTCCCTCCTGGAGAACTGCCACGATGTTTGTTACAGCTGTGCAACAACTTCCTGTATTAATATCTAAATTAAATTAAAAAAAAAAAAAAAAAACAAACCAAAAAAAAAAAAAAACCAAAACGAACAAAAAGCCAATGAAACTTTGAGGCACTGCCAACCAGTGGCTAAAGCCAGCTGGGAAGCAGTGCTGTGAAGGACATGACACTGGAAATGCGTGCCAGGGTGTGCAGGCAGGTTCCTGTTAAGAAGATTGGTCTGGAGTGGTTTATCCCAGTTACCTGGTGTCTCTCCAATCGTGTCTTCTCTGGAAAAGATCTTCTTGTGATCTAGATACATGCACACGATTGAAGCTGAGCATGGGGTTGCTGCAAGATGCCAACCGTCGGTTGAGCCCTGGCCATGCTTGGGGTTGTGCTGGGAGCTGCCTGGGGCGGGCGGGCAGTGATTTGAGCTGTGGTTTGCAGTGGGTTTCACACAAATGCCTATATATCCTGAGCTGGGAAATCACCCAACAGCATCTGAAGGCACCCCAAAACTGAGATCACTGGAAAGCTTTGCTGCATTAGCCCCAAGGTTAACCTGCTTGGATGGGTCCCCTGAGGCAATCTCACGGGGTGCTGGCTCGTTACCTCTAGTGCGTTATGGCCTCGGAAAGTACATTCAGTGATGAGGGACCAGCTGTGCAAATAGCTCTGTGCAAAGGGAGATGAGTTGTTTTCCATCCTCGCCCGGGCTCTCTGCATGCACAGCCTGCTTTTCTGCTGATTTTTCACCTTCAGAGGCTATGCCTTCCCCCCAGCTCCCTCCAGATCTGCCCTCGTCCCATTCTCCTCTCTCTGTCTTGCAGAAGACAGACATCACTGACTGCTCCCTGGCAGCTCTTGCCTGCAGCAAGGTGAAGCGCGTCTGGCTGGTTGGGAGGAGGGGACCTCTCCAAGTTGCTTTCACAATCAAGGTAAGGCTGGGGGTGCTGGAGGGCAGCCGTGCTTCCCAGCGCTGAGCCCCAGGCTGCACATCCCTGGTGGGGAGAGGTGGTCTAGGGATGGGTGGGGAACCCGGATGTCCTCCTTCCTACACCCCTTTGCTGGCTCCTAGGCCAGACTGCTGGGAAAGGGGGCCTGGGGCTGTTGGGTGACCTCTCTGTGCTGGAGGTAACATCTTCCTGCCTGTAATTCTCAGGAGCTGCGGGAGATGATAAACCTGCCTGGTGCCAGGCCTGTCCTGAACCCTGCTGACTTCACAGGCCTCGAAAATGCTGTTAAAGGTGAGGGAATTGTGCCATGCTCCTCCGGATGGGGACTCACCTCGACAGGCGAGCATCCAGGAGTGATCGTGAGATGCTCAGAATGTGCCTCAGAGAAACTCTTGCCCTGTCCTTAATGCATGGCATGTGAAAGCCGGGTGACCATGGTGTGGCTTGTCCTCAGAGTGCTAGGAGGCCACAAAGATAAGGAAACAGACTGTTTCTCTGTTTGCGCAGCCAGTTTGCTGCTTGGGAGTGATGCTTACGCTCTGAGTGATGAGGGCAGGAGGTTTGGGAGGAATGGGGGAACCTTGCAGGAGAAATCCCAAGACTGTTGATTTAAGAGCTTCCTGCAGCACTGAAAAGAAAACACCGAGTTCAAGGGTGTCCAGAGACTTGCTCTGCTCCACAAGCTGCTGCCTCCGAGCACCAGCAAGACAGCAAAACTGCAGGCTTTGATTTGTGTGTCCCACTGGCCTCAAGCCTCAGGAGCTCTCCCGGTCACTTTGAGCGCAGTTTGTCATCTCAGTGGCGTCGGACTCCCATCGGCATGACAAACTCCAAATGGACACTCACATACCACTGAAACTGCTTTGACATGAACGCAGCTTCGTGCCGTGTCCCAAGGGGCTTTTGCTGTGGTTCCTGTCCTGAAGCTCTCGCTTTCTTCCTAGATGCCCCCAGGCCCAGGAAGCGACTGACTGAGCTGATGATCAAAACAGCCCTGGAGAAGCCTGGGGAGAAGACGATGGAGGCACAGGCAGCAGCCCCCCGGGAGTGGGGGCTGAAGTTCCAGCGCAGCCCCCAGGAGGTGCTGCCCACCCCTGACGGGAGGCGGGCGAAGGGTGTCCGCATGGCCCTGACCCGCCTGGAGGTATGGGGTTATGTGGGGGGCTGGTAAGGCGCTAGCAGGGCTGCAGGGATGGAGCAGGATGCCCTGCAGCCCTTGGGAATCTCTCCAAAGACAGCTTTGTGTTCCCTGGCTGGTTGGAGTGGCCGCTGGCAGGCTCTCGGGGAAGCTGGTACCGCTGACAAGAGCCTTTCCCCGTCTAAAGGGAGCTCTGGCCACGCTGCTGCTGCTGCAGAAAGGCCTTTAGGAAGTACCCAGGGATCAACGATGCCAACGGGGACTGCAGAAGGCTGCTGCTCTGCATCTGGTGACTGTCTGGTGGTCAGCAGCCTCTTTGTCCCTCTCTCAGGGTTCGGGTGACTCTGCCAAAGCCATCCCCACTGGAGGTGTGGAGGAGCTGGAGTGTGGGCTGGTGCTCAGCAGCATTGGCTACCGGAGCCTGCCCCTGGACCCAGCAGTACCCTTCAATACACAGCGCGGCATTATCCCCAACAGCTCGGGCAGAGTGGACGGTGTCCCAGGTCTGTATCCGCAGGGATATGTGTGGGACGCGTGTTGAGCAGAGCAGGTGGGTTGGGGGCTTTGGGGTGGGCAGCTGTGTTCAACCAAGGGCACTGGTACAAGGCAGTCGCACGCCTCAGAGAGTGGAAACTGAGGAAACAAGCTGCTTTTGTCAGGCGTTAAGACCTGGCCCATCCCCTGCTTGTGTGAGGGGTGTCTGGTTTAGCAGCAAACAGCGCTGAAGGTTATGATGGCTTTTCTGGGTCTTGGAGTCTGTTACTGAAGCGATACAGCCCATACGGCTCTTAAGTGCTGACCTGAAGCTACACAAATCCCTGTGACAGCACCATCGAAGAGCTGCACTCTCTTCCCACCTCAGGGGTGGGTTCTTCCACCACCCGCAGCTTGGTGTGACACCCAGGGACAGGGCAAGGACTTGCAGCCAGGAGGGTGCATGGCCACGAGCTGGACTGAGCCTGGCTGTTCTGTGTGCCCATGCAGGTCTGTACTGCAGCGGGTGGGTGAAGAGAGGACCCACGGGCGTAATCATCACCACCATGAACGACAGCTTTGACACTGCCCAGTCTGTGCTGGAGGATCTCCAGGTGGGCACGCTGGACGTGTCCACCTCCAGAGAAGGCTTTGGGGCTGTGGAGAGCATCCTACGCAGCCGAGGTCAGTGGTGGTGGGGGGTGTGAGCCACTGTAGCAGCCAGCATGAAGGTGTGATGCAGCTGTACTCCTCCTGGATCTGGGTATCCTGGGGCAGTGAGTCCTGCGAGCCACTTTTGGGAGCAGAGTCTGAATCATGGAAATGTGTTGTGCTGCTGTTTCATTGCTCTAAAGCCCAGGGAGAGTAGGACTCAAATTCCCTCAAACTCGGTGTCATTGCTAAGCTTAATGACCACTTTCTGGGAAGGGCCATTAAAAGCAGCACGGACCTTGGGTAAAATGTCACTGTCAGCTGCCTAGACAGCGAGCTATTGCTCCTGAGTGGTTTTTCCTAGCAATCCTTCTGGGCAAGTTGGGGGAAAGATTAAAATGCCCAAGAGAGTAATTTGCTGTTGCTGTGTTTAAAGGCATTCCATTAAAGCGTGTGCGTTTTGCCTTTTTAACTGTCTGAGGTTTAACAGTGAACTGGAAGTGTTTGTCCCCCGAGGTGATGCCAGGCTCGCTGTTGTTACGGCTTGCAAAGGTCTGACTGATCAGAGTCGACTGGAACCTGCCGTCCCTCTCTTCGCGGTGTTAGAAATTATTATTCCTTTGTGATGCTGAAGTCTGATGCCGTGTCAGAAAAGGGCAGGGATTGCTGGCACATCAGGTACCTGCTCACAGGGAGGTGAGGCTCAACTCGTTTTCACTTGGTTCTCTCTCCCATCTCTCGCTGTCACCCCAGGGGTCCGTCCTGTTTCCTTCTCAGACTGGGAGAAGATAGATGCTGCTGAAGTGGCAAGAGGCAAAGCTGCTGGTAAACCCCGAGAGAAGATAGTGGATCCTCAGGAGATGCTGCGGCTGATCGGTCACTAAAGCAGCAGCAATGGGAACGTGGCGCTGATCCACCTGGTGCTGTCCTGGGGCAACGCCAGTGGGTTGCGGGCAGGGCCCAGGAGCGCAGGACTTGTTCCCCGGGGCTGGTGGCTGCGCTGGAGAGGTGTGTGACACTTGAGCCTCTCTAGTAACGATGAACTCTGGGTTTCCAAAGTGAATGTCTCAAAACATCTGAGGCTGCTGGCTGGCCCTGCATCTCTGCAGCCGGCTGCCACTCCTGGGGGCGGTTCTTCTCATGCGGGTCCTTTGAACATTAATGAATTGGCTGGCGCAGGTGGGGGAAGATGTGCACCTCGCAGGAGTCCTGGCCAGACACTTTCCCCCGTGGCAAGTTGCATAAACTTCCTTGTGTCTTGCTGCCTCCCTTTTAAGCCTCAAGCCAAATGGCTCTGTTGCCTTGTCATTTGTGCCTGAGCAGGCTTCTTTTAATAATAATTGTTTTTTAAAATAAACCCTTCCAGGGAAGCCAAATTGGACCCATCGCTTGAGTCTGGCTTTGTCTGTGACTGCCTTAATCTCGGAGCAGCCGCCTGAGCGCCGCAGCTCCTGCAACATGTCCCAAGGCAAGGCAGCTCCTCTCGTGCGGGGAGGGACCGTTTGCTCTCTGCTTGTCGTGAGCTCTAAACAAACAGACGAGGGCATTCATTTGCTTTCTGCCTCCCACAATTAAGCCCCGGCAGAGCCCGGTCTCTGGCTCGCGGGGTGGATTGGGATAACAAGCGTGTAAATGCCTTGCTCAGGATCCTGAGGGATGCTGTGTTCCTCGGTACCTGTCAGCGCTGACTGGTGCAAGCAATGCCTTGAGCCCTTTCACTTCCTTCACTGATGGGTTTGGGGACTGTTTGGGTTTTTTTTTTGGCCTGTGTGTTTTGAAGCTTATTAAGTGCTTCTCTTAGCCCAAATTGACTACGGTGACGGTGTCAGGTTTTAAGTCCGATTGCAAGCTGTGAGCCATAATCTCCTCTTTATCCATGGCACAGGGGCCACGTCAGCGTCGCCCCCTCCCCTGGCCGTCCTGCCACCCACGCTGTCCCTGACCCCCGCGCTCCCCGCGGGAGTGCTGCACGGTTGCAGCCGCTCCTCTCTGACCTGTGTAAATGGTGACAATGGCAGTTGCTGGTGGCTGTGTGTTAGAAACAAATTAGGCTCCGTGATGGAGGCAGAGGGTAGGTAAATCGATCCAGGGCAGCCAGCAGGGGTTTGTCTCAGGTCCATGCTCCACCATTATCTCTGCCAAGCCCCTGCCATGGTAGAGGGTTTGCCCACCAGGCACTCTACTCCCACCCCATCTCTGGTCCAACCTTAGGGAAGGAAGATCTGTGGCTTCTCTTTTTTTTTTTTTTTTTTTTTTTTTAATTCCCCCCCCCTTCCTTTTCTATTTAAATCTCATTTGCAAGCTCATTAAGAAACTCAGGAAATGTGATACTGGGAACTCGTACGCAAACGAGCAATAAAGCTTTTGTCGAACAGCTGCTTGTGCGATGTGGCTCTTGTTACGTCTCAAGGCTGATGCAGACCTAATGCTGAATTCTTGAGCGGGAGATTACATCAGCTCTGGGTTTGGAGGCGAATAAGCGCTTCGGAAAAGGGGGGTGTGGAGGCGAGGGGGTTGCGCTCAGGGCGGGGAGTAGCTGTTTTTGGAGACAGCCCAGCCAGAAATGTGACGGTGAAGGGGTTGTTGTGGCTGCATCAAATCTGCAGGTATCAGGAAGCGATGGGCTGGCTCTTCCCCGGGGTTTTCTTCTACATCACCTTGAACGTCGATGTCTGGGTGCTTTTGTAGCCATGATAAGGCCACGGTGCTTGCACTGAACACGGCAAAGGGCTGTTCCCAAACCGGTGATGCTTCAGGGTAGTTTTGGGGCTGTGACAACAGATTAAGGGGAGCGTCTTTCTTTGCTGAGCCCGGTGTCATTGCTCAACCCAACTCTTGGCCAAGGCCCTGGGGTTAATGCTGGGCTGCGGGAAAGCTGGGGGATGATCAAGGTCAGCGAAGGGCAGGGATGGAGGGCTGAGCCTCACAGGCAGAGGCAGGATCATTACGTTTATGTAAATCCTTATTCAATACCTCAGCTCCCCCTTCCTCTGCTGCCGGTGTCCCCAAGCCCCAGCCGAGTGTCCCCCTACCTGCTGCCTCCCCATCGCTGTCAGTGCTCTCCATCCTTCTCTACGGGGACCGGGATGTGTCTGGCTTCCCCGTGAAGGTCCTTATCCCCGGTCACCGTGTCGTTAGGTGGCGCTGGGAGGCCGGTAATGGGGAGCAGAGAGGGGCTGAGAAGGGGGTGACCAGGCACCCCCGGGACTGGGGAGGGGGGGGTGACCCGGTCTTTTGTTGCCCACTAAAGCCCCAGTTGCCTGCCTGGGCTCTGGGCAGGCTGAGGGTCGCTCGCAGCCTCCCGTTCACATCTAGGGGTTGCTTTTAGGCATGATTAACTTTGTGTTTGCTCCAGGTATGTCCTCACCATGGTGGTCCGAGGGGCAAAGGGGGGGCAGCCTCACTGGGCAGCCACCCCCCCACCGTCCGCTCTCCTGAGCAGCCGGAGGAGCAGCTCCAAAACCATTTTCCACAGCAGGTAAGGAGCCGGGAAGGCGATGCTGTGAGTGACACCTGTCTGCTGTTGGAAGGAGGCCTGAAAAGCTGGAAGTCGTTGCCGCCAGCTCTTAATGTGGACTTCCCTGCTCCGATGAGTTATGGCTCAGCTTAGCTTTAATGAGACTGCACAAAGCTGGTGGAGATCAGCATCTGGTGAGGAATGGCCTCAAGACCAGCTGGGCAAGGCTGAGCAGTTCCCTTCCTGCAGCTTTCCTCGGTGTCTTATGTGCCGTTCCCAAAGGTGGCCGGGCTGGGTACAGAGCAGAGGGAGCCCGTCATGGTGTGGGGTGACTGCACAGAGTAAATGCTCTACAGTTGGGTCTTTGCGACCTCTTGCTGCTGCTTTGCGCTGCTGTGCCTCAGTTTCCCCGGTCTGTAGAGCTGTGCAGGCGAGCTCTGCTCTGCCCTGGGGCTCCTGCCTGGCGTGGGCTGCCGGGCAGCTTGGAGCAATCTGGGGAAGAAACAGGTCTAAGGCACTCCAGAAGCTCCTGTTGATGCTGCATTTTGCAATTACACCTGGGAAACAAGCGCAGAGGCTCTCACTGGCCTTGCTAATAGGCTGCTTGCTGAACTTGCCCTTTTCAAATGAGCATTTAGAGCCCGCGAAGCGGGAGGTTACCTGTGCTCTGGAATAAGGGGAAAACCAGCTTGAGTCAGGTCTCTGGCCTGGCAGTGAAGAGCTGTGCTGCCATTTAAAAGCCGGCTCACACAATCAGAAAAATGGTTGAAAAAGCTTTTCGGCAGCGTGGCTAATATATAATTTTCCAGCCCCATCCCCGGAGTTAGAGCGGCCGCAGAGGCGGTGTCCGGCTTTACGCCGTCCCCAACCCCTCGCTGTGTGAATCACTGAATTGCGGCATCCGCTGCCGGGAGCCTGAGTGAGTCCGTCTGCACCGGGGCTTCGCTGGGAACAGATGGCTCCGGAGAGTGCTGACTTCAGCGCTTTGGCTGCGCACAAGCATCGGCCCCGGCATGTACCCTCCCCTTGCCACTTGCTCTCCCGGGCCCATCTTCTCATACCTCATGTGCTCTCCCGATCCATCCCCAGCCCCGGGCAGGAATGGCAAACAGGTTGGGATTGGGGGTACCAACCTCTGGGTCACTGGAGCGGGTTGCCAGCCCCACTGCGCCCAGGGAGCCGCTACCCTCTTGGCACAACATCACCCCTTCTCCAAAAGGACCCCAAGCACATCCTTGGCTCCGGACCCACCAGTGGCTCATGGTTTCCGCTCCCAGCCTAAGAGATCCAACCTTCCCGGGGCTCTGCACTCCCTGGAGTCCTTCCCATGGTCGGGGGCTGTGTCGGGGTAGGCAGCAGTGCCACAGGGGCCCCACAGTGGCTGCGGGATGGCTGCGCAGGGCCAGAGGTTTTCCCTTTGCTCAGGATGAATTGCTTTGGAAATTGGGGCTGCAAAAGCCCATTTCCAGGGGCTGGGAGCGGAGCAGAGGTGAAGGAGATGTAGCAGCTGCTTCGGGGAGCTATTTAGGGATATGACAGCGGCAAATAAAGTTGTTGGAGGGTGAGGGCTGGTTATGCCCCAGAAAGAAGCGATTTCCTCCCTTCCTGGGAAATTTTCATTTCCAACCTGCTGGATTTGGCTGCCTCATTCCCAACCTCTGGGGCAGCCCCACAGGCATGCGCCACCCCTGGGAGGAGGAACTATCCCTGCAGGGATGAAACCACCCCTGTTTATTTTAGCTCCCCTAATTACTGTGAGGGTAGGACACGGTGGGAGCAGAGCGGAGCCGTGCCGGATCTGTGCCGAATGTGCACAGCACGTTCGGCACCATCCCCGTGGCCACCTCCCACCTTTCTCCTTGCTCTGCTTTCTGCCTCAATTGCTTTTGTCGCTGCTGGGATCCACGGTACTGGCCAGCTCTGTAGGCTTATTTAAGCACCAAAGCCCTGAATACCCTCATGGGATGGAGCAGACAAGAGTGGTGGGGTTGGTGCCTGGGGGTGTCCCCGGGAGCCTCCCCGGGAAGGCAGCGCCACAGGAGAAAGGTGGTCTTCACCCACCCATATTTGCTGGTTAAATGAGACCCAGAGGGACAGGGTGAGGTGAGTGCTCAGGTGTAGAAGTGACTAGGCTCAGACCTTCTTATTTTTTGGCCAGACTTCTGGGTAAAGGGGGTTGGCAACTGACAGGCAGGTCCGGGATGTGTGCAGGTCCAGGGTGGGTGCAGGTCCAGGGTGGGTGCAGGTCCAGCACTAAATCTCTGGGCTGTGTCCCAAGTGTCACCCGCAAGACTCAGCTCTGGCAGAGAGAGCTGTGGGTACGATGCTGTGTTTGCCCTGTCCAACATCGGATGCTGTTAGCGGGATACAGGCACCCCGGTCACACAGCAGCCACTCTGCCCTTCTGGGGCCAGCTCTGGCTTTGTGCTGACACTCAGGTTGAAAACCTTTGGCTGAATTTCTCCTAAAAATCAGAGGTTGATGGTAGAGGCTTGCCACACAGAACTGGAGATATTAAAGACGCTGGGTCGAGCTGTGTGATGCTGCTCTGGCTGTGAGTGCGCCTCGGGGGTGGATGCTGTGGGCAGGGACTGGGGTGCAGGTTTATGCTGGGAGTTGATGGGCTCCAGTTGATGCTGCAGGGCTTGGGGAGCCAGAACAGATGGAGCTGGGGTAGGATGCCCTGTGTGGGGCTTTACCCCAGCCTGGGATGTGAGATGCCAGTGGGGTTGTGATGGGGTGCAAGGAGCCTGCCTGGAGCCCAAGGCACTTCTCCAACACCGATGCTGGCCTGGATTGCTTAGTGCAAATCTGGACTAACATCGGCCTCCCGACACGGCCCTCCCACATCCTCCTCGCTCTCCTGGCCTGGCTGCCAGTGGGGTCTTCCCTGCAGGAGGTGGCTGCACACCAGGAGTGGTCGAAACACAGTACCGCGCATTTATCAACCTGCTTTCAGAGCCTCCTGCAAGAAAAGACGCCGCGGAGAGGTAATGGGGTGATGGAGAAGGCGGCTGAGCTCCCTCGCGTTGGGGCTGTGCCATGGGTGAGGGACCTGCTGGGATGCCAAGGGTCCTGCGCCAGGGTACCACCCCGGAGGTGTGAAGGAGGAGGGGGAAGGCAGTTTCGTGCCTGTGTTATCCCCACCCAGCCCAGAAGGCTGAGCAGAGAGGTCACAGCATCCCTGAAGAGGGTGGCACAGAGGGGCTGGAAAGTCAGAGTTTTCCAACTAGGAGGAAAAGTCCAGCTGTGCCTCCTGGGGTTGTGGGCTTCATATTGGGGTGCTGTTGGTGCTTCTGTTTTAACCTGGACTTTTGTAACCACCAGGGCACGCTTTTTGAAAGCAAAAAGGACTTTTGCTGTTTAAATGCACAAATAAGGTATTTTGATGATTGCAGATCAGCTCCCATAAGCTGCATCGTGGCGTGGTGGCCCAGACCAAGCAGTGGGTTGAACTCGGGGAATTGCTGCATTTTTCCCCAGAAAAATGTTTTGGATTTTATTTTATAAGACACTGAAGGACTTTGCCAGGAAAACTGAAAACCCGGAGGCGAGCTCTCAGTGCAGCTGCTCGTGCTGAAGCCTGAACTGCGAGCTGGTGGCCGGGTTGACTCCCAAGGGAGAGGAGACATGGCTGGGAGGGACCTGGCATGTGTGTCACCACCAGTCCTTGCCCTCTGCTGCTTGCCCCCACTGCAGACACCCTCCAGCTGTGCGCCAGAGTTTGTCCGGCTGTCCCATGTGTGGGGTTTTGGCTGTGATGGGGGTTAAATGTCCCGTGGGATGGAGATGCTGGAGGGTCAAGGGTGTGATGGGGAAGCCAAGTAGTGCCTGGGGGGATGGTGGGGTGAGGGGTGTTGCTATTGCTGGGCTCTGCTGGGAAACATTTTCCCCATGAAACATCACTGGGGCTGAAACAGGTGTGAGCCGAGACCCTCGGAGGAGTCCAGCCCAGAGCGCTGCTCCTGGTCCCGATCCCGGGAGGGGTAAATGAGACCCCTGAGCTGTCGGGGAGACACTAAGGGCACAGGACTGGATCAGGTTTTATGTGCTGGCCCCAGGGGACCAGGTCCCTGGAAAGCTGGCCCCCCAGACCCTGTCACACCTGACCGGAAGGTGACAGAAGGGGTTAAATGCAGCTGCTGCTGCTTTCAATGTTAAACCCAAGAGCCACCCTTTTGTTGTCCTGGGAAAAGGATTTGAAGCAAGGAGGACCTGTTGCTAACCCTTAAATCTCCCCTCCTTGGGCAAGAGAGAGGCAGCGCTGCCAGAATCAGGCAGCGGTGGGCAGCTGCGACTGCCTGAGGCTTGGGGAGCAGAATGTGTCCAGCAGGTAACCAAGAGAGGGCTGCAAGGTCCCACGTCCCCCATCGCCCCGAGCCTCCCGAGCTCTTTGGCAGAGAGAGCTGGTGCTGCTTTTACAGCCGCTAAATTGAAGCCCAAAATACATTTTTCCCTTTCCTCCATTTTTTGGCATCTCTCACAACCCCGAGTTGTCCCGAGGGCATCCACAGCACCCAGACAGCGAGTGGCCCCACTGCCTCAGGGACAGGGGACAGTGTGGGGAGGTCCTGCATCAGGCAGCTCATGGCTAACCGCAGGCAGCAGGTTTTTAGGCAGGCTGAAACCTCTCTGGAAACAGCCTTTCCAGGCCCCAGCAGCCACAAGGATGCTGTTGCAGGTCGCTGCAGTGCCAGGTTGGGTGGCAGCCATGCAACAGCCCTAAATGATTTGCTTTTGGGTGGCCACGTCCCCGAGCTGGGCATCTGCACCTGGGGATGGCAGGAAGGCAACTCTCAGGCACGGGTGCTGCTGGCACCCTACGCCGGCAGAGACAGGCAGATGCTCTCAGGGTCATGCTTGGTGTTTTGGTGGCTCTGAGCCAGGGCACGGGGTTGTTTTGGAGCAGCTGCCCCCATGGCAGAGCTTGAATTGGGCTCTAGCCCCTGCCAGGCCCTGCCAGGAGCTGTGGTCCCTCTGCCCGCAGCCCGGCTGCTGCAGAGGACTGGCTGTTTTTGGGGCAGACTGGGCACACAGCTAGGGGCAAGGGGGCCCCTGCCCATCTCCCCTCTTCCTGTCCTGGGTCTCCCCCCCTCTCCCCCCGTAGTCTGGTTTGCTCTAAACCAGTGCTGCCTAATCAGCTGATGCTTTAATACTGGCCCTGGTGACAGCTGGAGGATGCTGCTGCCTGCGGGGGCTTTGCTCTGTGTTACCCCCCCTCCCCGTGACCGATGGGGACCCTGGGGCTGCCCTGCGCCGTCTGGGGGGCACTGGGGGTGGCCAGCTGGCCAGTCCCCACCAGTTCAGTTGCCGAAGGGCTGGAAGGTATTTGGGGGGAGGGGGCAGGGTGTGTGTGTGATGAGTCCAACTGCAGCCGTTTGTACTCCTCCAGCTCTTCCTGGGGGGGTGGGCAGTGCCTGGGTGGGGGGTGGGGGGTGGGTGGGTGTGTGGGGTAAGGGCTGTGCTATTTTGCGGTGGGTTTTCCCTATTGGGGAAGGAGGGGGACGAAGGAAGGGGAGGGGGGGGGTGTCTTGCCCCCTGCCCTCCCCAGCGCTGAGGCCGACCAGGGGTGCAAGGGGAGGCGGGCAGGTTTCGGCAGGGGAGGGCTGCCCGCCTCCATCCCCCCCCCCTCCGCCCCGGTCCCCCCGCCTCCTCCCCGGGGCTGGCGGCCAGCCCCGAAGTTGCGGCGAGGCGGGAGGACACACGTCCTGTCCTTCCACCGCCCCCGTGCCTCCCCCCGTGCCTCCATCCATCCATCCACCCCTCCGTCCCCGCAGCCCTCCCCAGCTCCGCCGGCTCCTCCCGGCCGTCCCGCCCGGGTACCCCCTCCGGTCCCGGTGCGGGGGGGAGATGGCTGCCGGGGCCCGGCGGCCGCCGAGACACCTGCTGCCACCGGGCCCCCCCCCGTGCACACCCGCTCCGCTCCCGCTCCCTCCTTCCTCCGCTCCCGTCCCTGCCTCCAGCCGCCGCTGCAGAGCCGCCGCCGCCGCCTCCAAGGACGAGCCGGGACCGACGGCGGCCGCCGGACCCCCCCGCCAGCCGCGGCGGGGGCTGATCCTGCCCCTGGGGGCTGCCCCGGAGGAGGAGAGGGCTGGGAAGAGCCGAGCCCCCGGTGGGACGCGCAGCCCCGCCAGAGCCGCGGGGCATGTAGGCACCGAGCGGCGGCGGTCCCGTAAGTACCGGGCGTGCTGGGGGCAGCCGAGACCCCGACGGGCTCTGCCGCCGCTCTGGCACCGCCGCCAGTAACTTTTAGGGATGGGGTGGGGGGTTTTGGGGGGGTTGGAGGGCTTGCCACGGCCATTTCTCTCCGCCCCAGCATCCCCCCGCATAACCATCCCCGAGAGCTCCTGCTGCCCGTCCCGGCCAGGGGATGGGAATGAGCCTTAATTCTGGGCGCTGTGATGGGGGGTTTCTTGAGAGGGTGGGAGGCAGGAAAAAGAGAGGAGACCTCCCTGGGTGCCACCAGCCCTGTCTCCCCCCCGCCACCTTGCGTAACTCAGCGGCAGGCAGGACACTTGGTGTTTATTTTTGGTTAATCCATATTCGACCTTTTTAAGCTGCGTTTCGGTGTGTGTGTGTGTGTCTGGGGCCCTCACCATCACCCCGGTCCGCAGCCCCCGGCCCGCAACTGTTGCTGTTGGAGGCATGGGTGAGGAAGAGGAGGGTGACGAGGAAGAGGAGAGTGATGCTGGGTGGTGGCGGATGAAGGTTGAAAGGAGACGGTGTTCGCCGGGGGCTGCCAGTGCTTCTCCCTCCCAAGTCACCCCCCTGCATGGGGACAGGGATGGTGATGAGTTGGCTTTAGGGAGGTTTTCCTGCTTTCCCTCCTTTTTGGGGGCTCTGTCGAGGTCTCCTTGCGCCACAAGGTTGTCCCCCACCCAGGCAATGACAAGCCCTGACACAACCCGGTGCCCCCTGTCCTCTCTGAACAGGTCCCGCCAGGTTTGGGTTTGCTCTGTCCTTTCCGTCCATCAGCAGCGCTTCTCCCTCCCCTGGTGCAGGCTGCGCCGTCCCTGTGGTTTTGGGCTCTCAGGCTTTTTTTGGAGGATAAGGTTTCTCATTCTTGAGCGATATTTTGCATTTCGGGATTTTATTTCTCCTTTTTTTGAGGTCAAAATATCTGCATGAGCTCTCCCCATCTTGGAGCAGGGGAGGCAGGGATGGAGAGAGGGCAAAAAGGAGGTTTAAAATTAGAGGCAAACTTTCCCTGTTGCATTAAAATGACATTTCAGGAGGTGGAGGGAGGTAAGGGCTCGATCAGTGTCTTTAGCAGGAGGTTTCTGTGAATGTTTGGTTTATCAGTTGAAGCTGTGTCTATGAAAGGGGTTAACCTGCTCAAAACTGCCCCAAAGCAACAAAAAAACAAGTGCCAAAGCCACTGAGCAGCTCTGTGGGTGCCCTCTGGTCCCCTGGGAGGCTGCTGGGAGGTGGCATTGCCCTGCCTGGGCTCCCAGCTGGGACCACCTTCCTCCTGCTCCAGCCTGGCCACCAGCTCTTCAGCCAGCTAGGAAACCTCCTTTTTGGGAAGGTATTTTCCTAAAGGAGCAATTCCGCAGTGCTTGCTACGAGAAGTTGAAAAATGTGGATTTTTTTTAGTCCACTAGGGCTTTGCTGTGTTGTGCCGAGCCCAAGAACAGCCCCGGCTCCGGCAGTAGCGCAGGGACAGGCTCAGTTCCTCCTCTGCCTCTACCAGTTTCCTACAATTTGCCTTCCCCACCCTCATCCCCCCAAAAAATCCACATTTCCCTGCACCCCTCTAGCTAGCTCCTAGAAAAAAAGTCTGGAAGCACACGGAGTCAGCAGGGCTGGAGGACCCGGTTGCTCTTTGCATCATCCCCAATCCAGACATTTTGGAGCAGCCCTGGCTCCGACCTGCACGCAGAGCCCCTGCCAGCCACGGGCTCGCTGGCCCTAACCCCACCGTCCTCCTTTGCAGCCACCAAGGACTGCGACAAGCGGCTCAGCTTCGGCCGGCAGCACCGGAATCCTGGGAAGGATGGAAATTCATTCCCCCATTTGTCTCAGCAATGGCTGAATGATGTGGTGTGCCCGTGCCCACCTCCTCGCTCTGCCATTGCCGTCACGCTCCGGCTACGAGGGATGGGGATGCTTTCCACTTGCAGCTTGGTCCAGTGGGAAACCAGTTTACCCAAACCTGCTCCCAGTTGCGGTCAGGAGCGGAGCAGCCCCTTTGGAGGCAGCACTTGGTGTCACGGGAGGGTTTTGCTGGCCTGTGCTTGGATTACGCGGTGCTACAAGAGGCTCCCGAGCATAGGGAAGAGCTGGGTTGAGGAAGAGGAGGATAAGAGCCTGGGATGGGTGAGGTGCCAGGGCTGGTGTGAGCAAACCTGATCAGTCACCACGAGGGCCCGGAGTATATTTAAACGTCCTTGAGGAGGGCTCAGACGGGCAGAGCTGCTGGGAGAGCGGCTCTGTTTGTTTTGGGTGGCGTGTTGCTCCCCTTCCTCTCTGCTCGGGTAGCTGATGCCGGATTCCCAATGAATTATTTATCATGGGACTAAAAATACTCGGGAATTCGCAGTGAGGAGCGGGCAGCGCGGGCCGCCCCGCCGCTGGGCTGGCCGTGCCGGAGCGTGGGACGCTGCCAGCATGGCATGACTCACCCACCGCCCTCTCTGGCCAAGGGGCCTCGGCTGCGGCCATCGGTGTGGCGTCGTGGCTCCTGCAGCCCGGCCGGCTGCGATGCGGGGTGACGGTGGGGACACAGCCAGACAGGCTGAACCCCCCTGGGTGATGGTGGGCGCTGGGGGTGGATGATACCCTGCCAAAACCCACCTGGCTTAGCAAGATGCTGCCTGGCGAGTGTCAGTGGCCGGCTGCCCAAGCCCTCCCGGCACCCATGAGGTGCAGGAGGGGGAGATGGCACCCCTGTCTCTCTGGAGCGGACAGCCATGGTGCTCAAATCTGCACTGTGCAGCTCTTGCAGGATGCCCGACCAGGCAGTCGTTGGGTTTATTTCCTGCGTTTTCAGTCCCCCATACTGGCAGTGTTTCCGCAGCATGCTGAGGGGTCGTCCATCACTGCGGGTCAGAGCGCTGTTGGGATGCGGGTCCCCAGGGCAGCCCAGACCCCCAAACCATCCGGGACTCGACAAGAGGCTCTTCTGGCCATGCCGAGGACGTGTTAAGCAACAGCAGCTTTTAATTGCAAGTGACGTTTCTGAGCACCAGCTGGCATCTTACTGTGTGGAGCGACACTGGCATGTGGCTGCTGCCACCACGGAGGGCTGCTCGTCACCCTCCCTGCTGCTGGTGTGGCACCGGGGCAATGGCCCTGGGGGCAATGGGGCTCGGAGGGGTTCGGATGCCCCAGGCCACTGGTCTTGCCACGGGTTGGTTTTGCTCGAGGGCTGCGAGGAGGGGGGAGGGTGACGAGCAGCCCTCCGTGGTGGCAGCAGCCACATGCCAGTGTCGCTCCACACAGTAAGATGCCAGTGGTGCTCAGCAACGTCACTTGCAATAAAAGCTGCTGTTGCTTAACACGTCCTCGGCATGGCCAGAAAGAGCCTCTTGTCGAGTCCCGGATGGTTTGCCCCGGGACCCGCATCCCAACAGCGCTCTGACCCGCAGTGATGGCGATGCCAACAGGAGGATGTGCAATGGGGGGGTAAAGACGAGGAGGGGGGAAAGCTGAAAGATGGTGTCTGGATGGGAGAGGATGAAGGATGGGGGAGAAACTTGGCAATAAGGGGCTGGGCAGGCACTTCGGCTGGGATTTGGGAAGCGGTAGCAAGGGGGCCGGGGCAGGATGATGGGCAGGGGACAGGCAGGGGCATAGGCAGGGGACTGGCTGCTCCGGTGACTGTATGGTTTGCAAAAGCCCAGTGTGGGGGTTGCAGAGCTGAACCCTCCCTCAAGGGCAAAGCCTCCAAATATTGAAGGTAGCTGCCGGCTGTGGAGAGAGGC
Source organism: Vanellus vanellus (assembly GCF_965231255.1). Lineage (NCBI taxonomy): Eukaryota > Metazoa > Chordata > Aves > Charadriiformes > Charadriidae > Vanellus > Vanellus vanellus. Next base: position 7,897,318 of record NC_138922.1, read on the forward strand.
TGCTGTCCCTGTCCCTGGCCGAAGGGGTGATAACGAGCATCATAGCAGCGATGGCTTTTGGAGGGGCCAGAGGGGCAGGAGGGCAACGGGGCTGGGAGGGGAAGGGTGGTGGTGGGATGGAGATGGGATGGTGGTGGGAAGCGGGGACCATCTAGGAACTGTTAGTGTTTGCTGGTGCTGGGGACATGGGACATGGCACTGGGGTGTACTGTGTGTGGTGGGTACAATCCTGTGGTCATCCCTTCACCACATCCAGCCTCCAAAGGATGAGGGTCCCCCTCTCTCCCTGGGGTCAACCCGCCCTGGTGCTGCTGCGGGGTGGTGGGGAGCTCCGGGATGAGCGGGGCCGGGGGTCCTGGCAGGTGGCCGGATGCGAGGGGCTGTGTCCCGTCCTGGCAGGGACGCGGCGGTGGACATGGGCAGAGCGCCGGCGCACGCTCTGCTACTGTCGATGGTGCTGGGCTGCTCGGCTGCCTTCACGGACCTCCTGCTGCCGGGCCCTGAGGAGCCGGTGGTCAACGTGGCCATAGTGTTTGGGGGCACGTCCTACCCGCTGCACATCCGCTCCCGCCTGAGTCCCCAGAGCTTCCTGGACATGCCCCTGGAGATCCACCCCATCACGGTCATCGTCAACAACACCAACCCCAGCACCCTCCTCACCCAGATCTGCAACATCCTCGCCAGCCACAAGATCCACGGCATTGTCTTCGAGGACAACGTCGGCACAGAGGCTGTGGCCCAGATCCTTGACTTCATCTCCTCCCAGACCCAGGTCCCTGTCATCAGCATCAGCGGGGGGTCTGCTGTGGTCCTGACGCCGAAGGTGAGGGGTTCGCTGGGGACTATTTCCAGAGGAAGGGGAGAAATGAGGGATTATTAGAGAGGGATAGAGATGGGATATGAAATGCTGGAGGGCAGAGGAGCTGCTGGGCTGCAGCACGGGGGCTCGTGGTCACGAATAGGCAGTGGCTGTGGCAGAGTGGCCAACTGGGGTGGTGGGACATGGGAGAGGACTTCAGGGAGGGGTCCCTGTTGGTGGGGACATGGGAGGAGACTTCAATGCCCTGTGGGGGGATCTTGCTTAGTGTCCTGATGCCCATCCCCTCCAGGCTGTGCCCACTGTGGGGTGCCAGTCGTGGCACCAGGGCTGCCAGGGCAGTGTCAGGGTTGGCATGTCCCCATCCTCCTCCCTCCATGCCCGCTGGGGCCAGATCCAGCCCTGAAATGGCCGGGCAGACAGCACGGAGAGACCTCACTCGGCTGCAGCAGTCATCTCAGGTGCACCACAGGCTCAAGCAGGATTTTTGGCTTCTCTGTTCCTCACCAGCGTCAGACACTGTCACTGTCACTGTCACTGTCACTGTCACTGTCACTGTCACCTGCCTGCCAGGAAGCGCTGGTGGCAGAGAGAGATGGAGCTGGGCTGGAGGGTGCTGGGCCGGCAGCCATGGGCTGCAGCGATGCTCCCATCCCTGCTGGGGAGGAGATTTGGGTTATCTCCTCCTGGCTGCTCGTCTCACCCTGCCCAGCCTGCGCACTGGAGGGGTCCCGACACTGGCTCCTTCCCATGGCGGCAGCAGTAGCACCCCCTGGGGTGCAGACCCTGCCTCATCTCTGGGCACTGGTTTCATGCTCTGACTGCTCAGAGGTTTTGGGGTCTAAACCCCCCAGATGGCATCTCAGCAGCCCTGCCCACGCTGACCGGTGCTCCCAGACCACCCCAAGTTGCTTCTCGCTGTGGATAGCAGTGGGTGCAGTGGGTTTGGGTGGGAGAAGAGGACTCAAATGGGTGCAGAGGGCTCAGGTGGAGCCCCAAGTGGCTAAAAAATAGCCATGGCTTTGTTGTAGTATGGGTGTTTGTTTCCCTGCAGCAGGCGTTGGGTATTTTGGGGGCAGTGGAGGGACCCATCTGAAGGCTCAACCTCATCACCCTCCTGTGGGTCCAAGGTCCCTGGCAGGTCCTGCTCCCTGGCCTGGACTCCTCAGGGCTCACCCCTCCAGCCGGACCACCAGCCTCATGGGAAAAACTACTCCTCTGGAGGTGGAGGAGGTCTGGGTGGCAAAACGTCACTGCCTAAGCATGACCTTCTGCAAATGCCATTCGCTGAATCAATTAAGACAGAATCAGATCAATTAAGGTTTGCTAATGAGAGGCCAGATGGCTGGGGAGGTGGGGTGGGAGGGAAGGAGCCACACGGGCTCTGGCAGCAGGTAGCGAGTCAGAGCTGGGATGGGGGTTATTCACCCGGCAGAGCCCTTGCCCCACTCCCTCTCCCGGTTTAAGGAGAAATTATTGGTCTCCTTTGGAAAGCACTGGATGAAATTTTAGTCAATGAGCTGAGAAACGGAGGAGAGGCCAGAAGGCCTTTGTGTGGGATGAGGTTCCTAGGGAACCATCGGTGGATCAGTCCCGTTTTTGGTGTCTCCAGCCCATGGGCCACACCAGTTCATGGCTCCCTTGAACCCTTCATGGTGGTCAGTGCAAGGTGACTTGCCCAGGAGGCTTGGACCATGGTGCTGGAGCAGCCCCTGACCCCTTCTCCTCCTGCAGGAACCTGGCTCAGCTTTCCTGCAGTTGGGCGTCTCCATCGAGCAGCAAATCCAGGTGATCTTCAAGGTGCTGGAGGAATACGACTGGGGCTCCTTCGCCGTCATCACCAGCCTCTACCCAGGCTACAACATCTTCCTGGAAGTCATCCGCTCCTTCACAGACGCCAGCTACTTTGGCTGGGAGCTGCAGGAGGTGCTCACCTTCGAGATGAGCCAGGAGCAGAGCAGCTCCAGGACACAGCGGCTCCTGCGGCAGATCGATGCCCAGGTCCTCATCGTCTACTGCTCGCGGGAGGAGGCCGAGTACCTCTTCACCATGGCAGAGCAAGCCGGCCTTGTGGGGCCGGGCTACATCTGGATCGTACCCAGCCTTACAGTGGGCAACATGGAGGTGCCACCCACCTCCTTCCCCGTCGGCCTCATCAGCGTGGTGACGGAGAGCTGGAAGCTGAGCCTGCGGCAGAAGGTGCGGGATGGGGTGGCCATCATTGCCATGGGGGCAGCCAGCTTCTTCCGGGCCCACAGCTACCTCCCGGAAGTGGGACGGGACTGCTGGGCCCCCGCCAGGGCCACCGCCACCAACACCAGCTTCTACCGGTGAGGGTTGGGGATCCACTGGGATGGGTGTGAAATGGGGGGAACGGGGACATGGACAGGGAAGGGACAGGGGCAGGGGAGGAGGATGGAGCTGGTGGGCAGAGGGGATGATGTTTTCTGTGGGCTGCAGCTGGTGGTCTGTGCCTCTCAACTGGGTTTCTCCTGCAGCATCTCCCCAGAGCAGCCTTTGCCTTTTCCTGTGCTTCTCTGTGACCTGGGACCCACAGCAACCTCGGGGGAGGGGTTGTTCACAGCTCTGCTTTGCAGTGCAGACATGGCACCTCGGGGCTGCAGTGGCAGTCTGTGCACCCACCACCCCATGGTGGTCTGTCCTTGGTGCCTCCTTGCTGGCAGGGCTTCTCCAGCTGCCCGCTGCCCCTTGCATAGGGGCTAAACCTGGTCCCCAGCTCTCAGCCCCACGTTTCTCCGTGGGATTTGTGGCAGCCCAGCTGGAGGAGGAGAAGGAGGAGGAGGGCTGTACAGGGCTGGGCTGTAGAGCCAGGGGCTTATAGGTGCTGTGTCCTACCAGGCACCTCCTCAACGTGACGTGGGAGCACAGGGACTTCTCCTTCAATGAAGGCGGCTACCTGGTCAGACCCACCATGGTGGTCATCTCACTCAACCAGCACCGGCTCTGGGAGATGGTAGGACCCCTGAACCCCTTCCCCGGGATGGACACGGTGGGGAGGTGGCTGGGTAGGGTGAGCCTGGTGCCATGCACAGGCTGGGGTCCCACCTTAGGGCAGGTTGTCCCATGCAAAACCCATGGCTGATACCAAAGGTAACCATGGTGATATGGTGGCTCTTCATGGCAATGCCAGGCACCAAAGCTCTGCCAAGAACTGTTTGGGTTTTTTTCCCTGCAATTTGGCTGAAAAGTTCCAGAAGAGGCAAAAATGCAGCTGCCCACCTCTGGGGAACAGCAGCCAAACATCCAGACCAGAAATGAGCTGTGGGGAGGGGTTTTATTTTCAGTTTAAAAGCTTTTTGGCTATGTTTGTGATCACTCAAGCCCAGTGCTTGGGGTCCTGGAGGAAACATCTTCCCCTGTGATAGGTGGGTGCACGGGGAAGGGGATGCTGAGATGGGGCTCACCATGGCTGATCTCCATGGGGAGAAATGAGCCCCAAAGGCATGGGGAGGATGAATATGGGACCCCATGTGACCCCCAGAACCCCTCGCCAGGGTGACAGTGCACTCTCCCTTGGGGGCAGGTGGGCAAGTGGGAGAAAGGCATCATCCACATGAAGTACCCGGTGTGGCCCCGCTACGGCTCCTTCCTGCAGCCCGTGGCTGATAACCGCCACCTGACAGTGGCCACACTGGAGGAGAGACCCTTCGTCATCGTGGAGAACACGGACCCCAGCACCGGGGTCTGCGTGCGCAACACTGTGCCCTGCCGCAAGCAAACCAACTCCTCCCAGAGGTGAGCAGCCAGGATGGAGCTCGGCAATTTTGGTCACCACACCCCATGCTCATGGTGTCCCAGAGGCACTGGGGTAGCTCAGAGCATCTTTGGTTGGTCCAACCCTTTTTTCCCGGTGTGCTTTCAGTGGCGATGGCCTCGTGGATCCCTACACCAAGCTGTGCTGCAAGGGCTTCTGCATCGACATCCTGAAGAAGCTGGCCAAGGCAGTGAAGTTCTCCTATGACCTCTACCTGGTGACCAATGGCAAACATGGCAAGATTGTCCGTGGGGTCTGGAACGGCATGATTGGTGAGGTAAGGGTGGGCATGCCCTCACCTTGGGCTTCCCTGCCAAGACGGGATCGATGGTGTCTGTGGTGGGACTCATCCCTGGGCAGGGAACAGCTCAGCAGGAGGAGCAGTGAGGTGGAATTGTAAATCATGGTGCTTATGGACAAGGCTTGGTGGAGGAGAAGAAGCAAGGGAGTCAGCTGAACATTTATGACCCCACAGCTGGTTGTGTTTGTGTCACTGGTCATTTAAAAAGCTAGTATTAAAAAAAAAAAAAAAAGACAAAAGTTAAGATTGGAAATACAGGAGATGAGGAAATATGTGGGGAAGTTGGTCTGGGTCCCTCTGCCCATCCACTTGCCCATCCCAAGACCATCTACCCCTTCCCCAGGTGTACTACAAGCGTGCGGACATGGCCATCGGCTCCCTCACCATCAACGAGGAGCGCTCTGAGATCGTGGACTTCTCCGTCCCCTTCGTGGAGACGGGCATCAGCGTCATGGTGGCCAGGAGCAACGGCACTGTCTCCCCCTCCGCCTTCCTGGGTGAGCCATGTGTCTGTCTGTCTGTCTGTCTGTGGGTTCATCCCAATGCTTCCGACAAATGCAAATTAAAAATATTACTCAGTTTTAATAACTTTTAAGAAAAAAAATCCGAAGTAATAAGGGAAGGAGATTTTGCTGCCAGCTTTGGGGCTTCCTCCTCCCCTCGCCTGAATAATCCTTTTATTATGGAGACGGAGGATGGGATCGGTGGTTTCCTTCCCTTCATTACTTGTGTGGAGGAAAGAGGATGTGGGACGTGGTGGGGATTTGCCAGCTCTGAGCTCTGCTCTGGGGACCCCTTCTCTGCCACCGTCACCAGAGCCTGTGGTTAAGCCGGGTGTAGGAAACTGCCGGCGCTAAAAGTTTTATTTAATGAGTTTTAAAAAAAAGCAAAGCTGCAGCCTGGGAAGGGGAGGAGACTGGCCAAGGTCGTACTCACAAAATTCAGCTTGAGAGCTCGAGCAGGGCTTGAGGCTCTCGGCAAGGGCACAGCGGCGGTGTCCCGGCTCGGCTGGAGCTGGGCTCCTACGCGGGGAGGGTGCGGGTGGTTGCGGGTGCCAGGGATGCCGTGGGGTGTGGGACATCACCAGCTTGGGCACATCTTCCCCCTCCTGTCCCCACTACGCTGTGGGCCCTGACTTCCCCCCCCAAAGCAGGGGTCACCTTCACCGGCACTGGGGACAGATGGAGCATCCCGCCCCGGTTGGGCAGGGCTGGGGTCCGCGGTCCCCTCGCCTCCTGCCTCCCGCGCTAATGAGCCGCATCCCCATCAGGGGAGGCCTCTCCTCCCTGACAGCAAAGGACACGCTGACAAATGGACCTCGGCGGCCGCATGTTGAGGGCTCAGATACATCCCCACTGCTCCTGCCACCCCGTCCCAGCTCATCCCAGGCAGGCGGGGGCTCGCTGCCCACCCCCAGCTCCCAGGGGCTCTCTCAGAGGCTGAGAGGGGGCAGAGCCATCACGGGGTACAACCCATAATCCCATGGGAAACCCTCCTGCTGATGACCCTGGAGATGGGCAGCATCTCATTAGCGTCTCCCCGATGATGAAAGCCTGGTTTAGTTTAGGCGGGGAAGGATGGCTGCATCCCCCTGTTTCGCAGCATCCCCCTTCCCTCCTGATTCCCTGTGGATCTGCTCAGATGCAGTGCTGCCAACCCTCATCTCCTCTCTGAGGAGGGGCAATATTCAGGAGGATGAGCCCCATCCATCAGGGAGGGCTCCTGGGAGTCCCCAGGGGGCTGTGGGGTGTGCCGGGGGGGCTGACAGAGTCCCATTCACCTTGCAGAGCCCTATAGCCCGGCTGTCTGGGTCATGATGTTTGTGATGTGCCTCACCGTGGTGGCCGTCACCGTCTTCGTGTTCGAGTATTTCAGCCCCGTTGGCTACAACCAGAACCTCACCAGTGGCAAGAGTGAGTTGGGGGAGGCGGGAGCTGGGGGGGGATATGTCTCCAGATGGGCTGATGGCTGTCTCCTCTGTCCCCTCAGGGCCAGGGGGTCCCACCTTCACCATTGGCAAGTCGGTGTGGCTGCTGTGGGCTCTGGTCTTCAACAACTCGGTGCCCATCGAGAACCCCAAGGGCACCACCAGCAAGATCATGGTGCTCATCTGGGCCTTCTTCGCTGTCATCTTCCTCGCCAGCTACACTGCCAACCTGGCCGCCTTCATGATCCAGGAGCAGTACATCGACACCGTGTCAGGGTTGAGTGACAGAAAGGTGGGGCTGACAATTGGGCTGGGATCCCTAAAAAAGTCATAAGGTTTTTTTTGGGTGGGAAGAAGTCCCCAGGTGTCACTGCCAGCCAGCTGGGCATGGGTGGGTGGATGGAGGGCTGGCTGTGGGGAGGGGGGGACATGCTAGGCACATGCTGTGGACATGGTATGGACATGGTAGGGACATGGCAGGGACATGGACACCGTGTGATGCCGCTTCCTTGGCCCCCCCATTGCAGTTTCAGAAGCCACAGGAGCAGTACCCCCCATTCCGCTTTGGCACCGTCCCCAACGGCAGCACCGAGAGGAACATCCGCAGCAATTACCCCGACATGCACACCCACATGGTGAAGTACAACCAGCGCTCCGTGGAGGACGCCCTCACCAGCCTCAAAATGGGGTATGGCTCTCCCAAATGGGGTACAGCTCCCAGAGCTGGGGTACAGCTCCTCCAAATGGGATACAGGACCCCCAAGTGAACTACGGCTCCCTGGGATGGGGTACAGTTCCTCCCAGATGGGGTAGGGCTTCCTCAACTAGGGTACAGCCCCCCACCAGTGAGATGTGGGTTCCCCAGGCTGGGATATGGCTCTGTGCAGCTTCCCAGCGTGAGGTACAGCCCCCCCCCCCCCCAACAGGGTACAACCTCCTGCAGATAGGGTACAGCTTCATACAGCTCCCAGTAAAAGGGATGCACCCCCCCCTCCCAATGGGGTATGGCTCCCCAAATGGGGTACAGCCCCACCAGGTTGGGTACTTTTCCCCCAGGTGGGGTTATAGCTCTCCAGGATGAGGCAGAGACCCCAAAGAGGACACAGCTTCCTCCAGATGGGCTGCAGCTGTACAGAAGGGTTAGAGCTCCCCCAAAAGAGGCACAGCCCCCCAACAAAGGGCTGCCAGACCCCCCCTCACCTTCTCTCTCGTTGGCGGGGCAGGAAGCTGGATGCCTTCATCTACGATGCAGCGGTGCTCAACTACATGGCGGGCAAGGATGAGGGCTGCAAGCTGGTAACCATCGGCAGTGGGAAGGTGTTTGCCACCACGGGCTATGGCATCGCCCTGCAGAAGGACTCACGTTGGAAGCGAGCCATCGACCTCGCCCTGCTCCAGTTCCTGGGAGATGGTGGGTGCCAAGGAGATCTTCTCATTAGCCCTGCCCCCATCCTCACCCCACCCCTGCCCTGCAAATTGACCCAGGGACCAAGGCGTTGGTGCAGCCCCCATAGCTCCTTGGAGGATGCCACTGATGGGCTTTTCCACCAGATCCTTTCAGGGGACATTAAATCCAGCAGTATGTCTCCAGCTGGGGTCTGTGGGGGTCATTACCTTTGGTGTTCCTCCTCTTCCTTCAGGCTGTAAAATCCTCGAGATGGCTGTGCATAAAATCTGAGGATCAGGAGGAGAAGCCTGGGAAGGGGACAGTGAGCACAGCTGGCTGGCACATGGGTGGGGGACAGAGCCAGGAAAGAGCCCTGGAGAAGGACAAGTGACTGGTGGGATGTTGAGGTCATGGGCAGGAGCAAGGACTGAGCTGGTAACAGCTCTGGGAACTTGGGGGTGGCTTTCTCCTCCTCCAGCCGCGGTGGGGTGGGGATGGCCAGGGCTGTGGGACATGATGCCTAGAGGGACATTTTCACACACCCCCACCACTGTGCATGTCCGGCCCCAGGTGAGACCCAGAAGCTGGAGACGGTTTGGCTCTCGGGGATCTGCCAGAATGAGAAGAACGAGGTGATGAGCAGCAAGCTGGACATCGACAACATGGCTGGGGTTTTCTACATGCTGCTGGTGGCCATGGGGCTGAGCCTGCTGGTCTTTGCCTGGGAGCACCTTGTCTACTGGAAGCTGCGTCACTCTGTCCCCAAGTCCCACAAGCTTGACTTCCTCCTGGCCATAAGCAGGGTGAGTGATGCTGCTGGGAGCTATCAAGGGGCCCAAATGTCCTCCCACGGTGTCAGGGGGATGGGCATGGCATGGTGGGCATCGTCCCTTTGACCCGCACAGGAAGGACTGGAGATGTTTGTGCTGATGTGAGCTCTTGGTTGGGGAGAAAAGCCAGGTTTTGGGGAAAGAGCTCAGCCGTGGGAATGACCCCGCATCTGTATTAGCATCCCTGGGGAAAGGGGGGACGGAGGATGGTGTCACCCACCCTGGCAGTGCTGGGGAGGGGACATCAGTGCCGTCAAGACATCTCAGCCTCAGCAGCATCACCTTGACTCGGCAGTGCAGGTTCATGGGTGCAGGACCCCCCAGTGACCCTGCTGATGGTGGGGGTCCCCTCTCCTTCTCTCCGCAGGGCATCTACAGCTGCTTCAGTGGGGTGCAGACCATGTCGAGTCCCGGGCGGGCGCCCACACCCGACGTCACCGCCAACTCGGCCCAGGCCAACGTGCTGAAGATGCTGCAGGCAGCCAAGGAGATGGTGTCGACCGCCAGCGTGGGTGGCTCGCTGGAGCAGGCCACCCGCACCATCGAGGACTGGAGCAGCCACAGCGAGCGCCTCCAGACCACCTTCTCCCTGAGGACACCCCAGCTGGTGGTGCAGAACAGCACCGGTGCCCACCGGGCCCCTTCCTACAGCACAGCCCCCACCGAGAAGCTGGGGAGAGCCTATGCTCCCAAGGGTGCTCCCCTGGGGCTGCCACTGCCCCAGCCCATCCCCATGGACTCCCGGCTGCCCGCAGAGGAGAAGTGGAGAGGGGCAAACGAGCACGTCCCCCGCCTCCTCCACCCCCTGAAGTTTCGGGGTGGCTGTGCAGGGGATGAAGCCCTCCCGGGCTTCCCTCACCTCCTGGTGAAGACCTCCCCGGGGGGGGAATTTGGGGAGCAGGCACTGGTGGGGAACCACATCGGGGCTCCCCTTGCGACCCCCACCTCCCCCAGGGACCTCCCACCGCCGGACATCTACCGGGAGCACAAGAGGCCAGCGGGGAGGGGGGAGCAACTGCAGAACACCCCTCTTCTCCTGGCGGACGGGAGCCATGGGGGCTCGGGGATGCTGCCCCGGCTGCTGTCGGCAGCGGAGAAGAGGCGAGAGGTGGGCAGCTCCTTCCTGCCTCCATCTTGCCCTCGTGGAGCCTTCCCCAAAGCCACCAGGACTTGTAGAGCCGGGGGCGAGGTGGCCCAGCCAGAGGCTGCCGTGATAGAGCGGGAGAAGCCGAGCCGGCGGGCAAGCTCGGCCAGGGTGCCCGGGGAGCGGGGCGACAAGCGGCGTATAGGGGGGCTGCGACGCTGCAGTGCCACTCGCCTGCCCGCCCGCGCCGACGTGCCCGACCTCTTCCCTGAAGCCGAGGCCGGCTATGGCTGTGGCCCCCGCTGCCCCCAGGCCACCGGCCGGTTGGCGCCGCGCTCACCTGTGGTCAGGCTGCCGTCCTACCGGGAGGCTTGCCGGCAAAACCCCCGTGCCACCGCCACCGTGCCGGCATGCACGCCGTACGCCTGCATGAACTCCTACGGCAACCTGCCCCTCTACCTGGGCCACCTCTCGCGGGGGTCCCCGCCGCCCCGTGAGCACCCCAGGGTGCCGGCGGGCTGCGGCCGGGGGTCCGGGCGCTGGGACAGCGGCTGCAGAGACTGCGGGTGGCGTGGGGAGCCGGCCTTGCTGCAGGCGGCGGGGACAGAGAGGAGGGACCCGCTGGTGGCCCGTGGGGTGACAAGTCCCTGCGCTGGCGGGTCCTGGCGGCGGGTCTCCAGCCTGGAGTCGGAGGTGTGACGGGGGGGACAGGGGGGTGTCCGCACCCCTCTTCCTGCCCTTTGCCCGGCTGTCCCCACGGGCTGGCCAGCGGCTCCCGGCCAGGCTCCAGCCTCCCGGGGTCCTGCACCGCCGGCAGCGGGATGCTCCAAGCGGCTCGGCAGGTCCCGTGCGCTTTTGGTGGGGGGTCAGAGGAGCCTGGCAGGGGCCAGGGTGCGCTGGCTTGGGCTCTCCCCGCAGGCAGGGCTGGCCGGGGACTCGAGAACGCCAAACTCATTGCTGACGTGTTGCCGTCACATTTTGGTTTCATTCAAGGGACTCGAAACGCCATGTCCAGGTACATTAAAGAGACATTTTCAACCAGCTGGGGACCCTTCTTCCACCCACTGGCGATGAGACTGGGGCTGCCCTTGGCTTTACACCTGTGTCACAGGGATGCTCGTGGTCCTGTGCGCCCTCTCCCCAGTTGTGTCCCTTTACTGCTGAGCCCCGGCACAGACTCATCCCACCGGCGGCAGCCAGGCAAAGGCTAACGGCAATTCATTAAACCGCACCAAGGGATAGTTACTTAGGAGCCATCAGCCTGTGCCGAGGCTGGAGCTGAGCACTGAAGCCGGAGTTACTGCACCCTGCTGGGGTTTTGGGGTGCTGGGCACAGGTGGCTGTGAGCTCAGCTTAGTGAGGGATGCTCCCATGGCTGCAAACCGGCAGCCCCGGGAAGGCATGCCGCGGGGGAATGAGAAAGGGAAATAAAAGAAAAAAAAAATCCTCCCACCTTCCCAGGGCTGATGGAGCCATAAATCAGGTATGATAGATGAGCCGGGTTTAATTCTTCTCTTAATGTACATGTCTAACGCAGCCCTCTCCCTGCCGGGCTGGCGGTGCGCAGGCAGGGGCGGCCGTGATTCACAGGCAGCACCCGGCAGGGCAGAGGGGGTTTTTTGGGAAGTGGGAGCTGAGGCTGCCGGGGCCCCAGGGCAGTGGCCACGGCTTTGCCGGTTGGTACCAACCCCATCCCGGGCCAGCGCCAGGGCAATGTAAAGCTGCCCGTGGCGGGCTGGGAGATGCCAACCCTTGGCCCCTCTTCCCAGCTGGTTCGGATGCACACTCCCCCCCAAGAAGCTGCTCTAAAGCTCCTTCTTTTTCTTTTTCTTTTTCTTTTTCTTTTTCTTTTTCTTTTTCTTTTTCTTTTTCTTTTTCTTTTTCTTTTTCTTTTTCTTTTTCTTTTTCTTTTTCTTTTTCTTTTTCTTTTTCTTTTTCTTTTTCTTTTTCTTTTTCTTTTTCTTTTTCTTTTTCTTTTTCTTTTTTTTCTCTCTTACCCCCCCCCCCCCCCCTATTTAAAAGCAGCTGTTGGGATTGCTGGCAGCGTCTGAGCAGCCGGGGTGGGTAACAGAGAGGGGACGATGGCAGGGGCTGCTCTGGGACATCCACCCCTGCCCTGAGAACAGCCCTGGGGAGGTCAGGAAGGGCCTGGCTATGTGTGGCCCAGGGTTGAAAGCATTGGCCGTGTCTGTCCATCCATCCATCCTTCTGTCTGTCCATCCATCCACCCATCTGTCTGGGGCTAAATCCAGCCAGTCCCCCATCCCCCATCCCCCATCCTGGCTGCCATCACATGCTGGTGCCGGCGCTTTAATTCCCTTTACTTATTTATCATCGCAATTGTCTCTTAATTGCTTTGGCAGCCCCTCAGAAGCCTCGTGGCGAGGGAGGGAGGTGCTGGTATATAAATAAAGGCCATAAATAAATAAACCCGGTTGAAAGCTCCGGGATCCTTGCCGGGCTGCCCCAGGCGATGGCACCCGTTTGCCCGGGGCGGCTCTCATGGTGATGCCCTGGAGGCCCTTGGGGGTGACAGGCTGGTCCCCAGGAGGTTCCAATGTGCTCTGGGGAGTTTTACCCCCAAACTATGCATTTCTGGCCCAAGGAAGCCAGCACGCACTGCTGCATCTTTGGCTCAGTGTGGTCGGGGCCAAACCTGAGCCGGGGTTGGGGCTGCGAAAACAAAAGGGAGCAGGATGGGGGGGGGGGAATAACTATCAAAAATCCCCAACCCACGTTTTAAATTAATTAGTGATGTCCCCGGTGACTCAGCAGAGGCCAAATGGATTTGCTTCATGTTTTATTGAAGGGCTTTGCTGCGGGAGGCTGAGGGCAGCGAGGGACAGGGGGACGGGGGTGCTGTGGGCAGCCCCAGGGACGGGTACCAGCGCCCGCTGTAAGGCCAGGGCTGTCCTGGGTGCCCCGTGTGGGTTCCCAGCACCCAAGTCCCCTGCTGCCACGGTGGCATTTGCACGTCATCTTTATGAGGAGCAGCACTTTTCTCCCATTCCCAGTGCCGAGCACTGCCCTGGGCACTGGTGGGAGAGGAGCCGACTGGGGCACAGTGCGGGTGGGAGCTGCGTAACCCCCCCGGGACCAAGGAGGGGCTGAGCTGCTCCTGCAGCATCCCTTCACCAAGGACAAGTCTGTGGGGAAGCAGCTGCCTGGAAACACCCTCGGCCCGGGCTTTCCGAAGCAGGGGTTGGGTAATTTAGTGCTTAACAGCCACTGAGGGATATTATTTCTTTTTGGTGAAATTGTCCAATCAATCACTTTTTAATTCAGCCGGCTCTGGCACCCAGGCCGCCCTGGGACGCTGCGGGCTGCCATTTAAGTGCAAAGAGAAATACAGCCGGCTCGCTGCTGGCCACCCACCTCCTGGGCTCAGCCCCGCTGGGGGGACAGGCAGTGCCCCCGGGCCGACAGCCTCCCCCAGCACCCACCCCTGCCCCTGCCGGCTCTGGCATCAGCATGGCATGTGTTATTCTCACTGCCCCCCATCACTCAGCATCACGAGGCACAGCCTGCTGAGGGAAGGGGGAACAAGGCAGGCCAGCGTGGATCAGCCACAGAGAAGAGGTTTCCGATGGCAAGGACACGCTGGTGGTGCTGTGGGGAGACGGTGGCTCCGGTGAGGGTAGCTGGTTAAATCACGAATGGTACAAGCAGAAAAGATACGGGGCCAGGAAAATGTTGGTCCCCGTAATGGGAGAGCAGGGTGTTGCCACGCCTATGCCCAAGGATGCTCGAGGGAGCAGCACGTACAGCTGCCTCCTGGTTCCTGCCTCCTGGCAGGGTAAAGCTGCAGTACGAAACCCTCTCCAGGGTCCCATCCAACTCCCCCCGCACCAGCCGGGGCACACCACCTCCTACCCCTGCTGCATGGCCGTGCATCGCCTTGCCCCGGCCGAGGAGAGCCCTGGGGGCTGCAGCACCTTAGGGAGGCTGCCGACAGCTCCCGGGGTCAGAGCCCAGCTGCCCAAACCCATGTCAGGGTGAGCATCTTCTCACAAACCTTCAAACAGCTAAACTCCCCCCAGGTGACACGCAGCTCCTTGGTCATGTTCACGTCTTATCTAAACCTGCTGTTCAAGCTCCAAGTTTTTATTTTTCCTTCCCTGGCCGTTGCTCTTTGAAGTGCTGCAGAAGACCAACTCCATCCCCGACGCCAGTTTGATCTGAGATTTACAGCCCAAGCCACAAAATCCTCCACTGCTTGTGAGGTCCTTCGAGAGAATCACAGCAGAAACTGTTTATTTCCATCATAAAGATCTGTTTTAATATTTTAACATAAATCAAGCTGCGCTTTATGGTGATAATAAATTTGCTGGCAGAAACTGCCTTTGCAGCCTGAGGCGGTGGAGCAATTCAATTTGTTTGGTTTTAAGTGTAAGGAGCCGTAATTGAGAAGGGGAAAGTACAGATGTTTTAATTGAGTTTGCAGCTACCACCCAGAGTTGCAGGAGGCTAATAGAGAAGAGGTGAGGGTCTCTATTAGCCTCTCCGCTTGCCACTTCTCCTTGGCCTGCAAGCCCCATCAGTCACAGCCATCCCCTCCGGGAATAGCTGCTCAGTGTGTGCACAAAACGAGGAAGGGGGTAGAAAAAGAAACCAGACTAAACCAGATGTATAATGTGCATTTTATTGTTTTTAATCCCATTTTTTGAAAACTAATTACAGCCAGGACAAGCATCATGTGAGAATCTGTAATAATGAATTGTTAGTGCTGATAACGGCTGAATAAAAATAGACTCATTTGTGATGGGTGAGAGGAAGGAGCTCCCGCCCCACACTGCGCCGGGGTCACCCAGCATCCCCCCAGCCCACCCCCAGGCAGCACTGGCTCCACTGAGCCATCCCCTTCCCGCTTTCTCCAGTAATTTTTAAGGCATTGCTATATCATGTTTTATATGAAAAATGTTCTCTCCACCGTAGAGCTTCTTTCCGTTAATCACCCCGATTCCTTGGATAGATTTGTTTTGCTGCTGTGCAAGGACAGTGGGTGTCTGGGAATTTGTGGTTATTTATTTAAGAAAGTACTCATGCTCCTTGGGGACCAAAGTCCTCCTCGGTAAGGTACCAGAGCAGAAGCAGGGGTCAGGATGCGAGCCCTCACTGTGCCACTGCATCCAACGCCTGGATCCAAGCAGTTCTTAGAGCTAAGGCCCCTTAGAAGTCACTGCCACACCACGCTGAGGAGGAGAAGAAGAGAAGGCACATCTTTAAACATAAGAGATGGCAGGAGAGGGTGTCCCTCCCTTCTCCCACCCCAGGCAAGGCAGGTGGGAAGGTACCCTGTATGGAGGGAGACTGAGGCAGGGAGGGAGGATGAGAGGAGATGAAATAACAGAGAACAGCCCCGTTCTCTAGCTGGCAATGAAATGTGAAGGCAAGAGATTGAAATGTGAAGGCAAGAGATTGAAATGGGCACTTGAAGGGATGGAGGCTGAGCCAAGCGCCTCGCAAAGCACAGGCAGCCTCGGGCAGGCAGTGACATAGGAAAGGCCTCAGCCCCCTCCATAAACCCACACCTGTGCACTTGTGCAGAGGAACAGCCCCCGCAGCCTCTCCAGCTTTCCAAAGGCTCATTTCATCAGCATTAAATTCCTCCCCCTGGCTCTGCCCAGCTCCCAGCTGCCTCACAGGTGGCTCCCAGCTAGCTGCCCCATGAATCTGTCCTACAGCCTATGCAGCTACTGTCCCTCTTCCTAAATGAGACACCAGAACAGCTACCTGTAAAATAACTCGCTAATCTGGCACCGAAGATGCCACATTAGCTTCCCCGGAGTACTTGGGTTTGTTTAAACTCCCTAGCGAGGGCTGCCAATGCCTGTTTGTCTCATCTCCAGCTTGATCCTAAACAGTCCCCCCGGATCCTCTCCAAGCAGCTCGGCAAGGACACGGTGGCAGTGCTCAGGCTTGAGAGGTGCAGGGTTTTGCTTTAAAAGCCATGAAGTGTTTTTATACAGCTCCAGGTACTTGCATATTCTCCCAGGAGGAGCACTTCAGGTCATATGGAAACCAGAAAGGCCTACTTGAAAACAGAGCTTGATTAAAAAGAGCTGCAGTTCAAAGCTTGCTTTAGTGAGCAGTGACACTTAATACCACAGCAAGTGCAGAGGGCAAGAGGATCTAACGTAAGTGAGATGTGACACGCACCTGGCTTTGAACCTGTTTTAATAAGAGAGAGTTAAAATATTTCAGGTGAAAACTTTTAAAGTTCTTCCTTTTGTTAGAAAAACCCCTCTGATCTTTGCCCCAGGGCCTCACAGGACTCACAGGACAGGACCCGGTGCTGTTTGTCTCTGGGTGGCATCACAGCGACCACCAGAAGGCTCAGAAGCAGTTTCATCTGCAGCACTGGCTGCCCAAGGTGACAGGCAGCCCAATTCTCAGATAAGCTGAACAGTACCAGTCCAGAGCCCACCGTAACCCTGTACAGAAAGAGAAGAGGGGGGGGGGATTCGGCAGGGTTTCAGTTTTTGCTCTGCTGTAGCACTCGGGAGCTGTGCTCCTGCCGGCAGGCGGGGCTGAGCCAGGGCACTGCCGCTTCCTCCTGGCACCAGCCCATTCCCTTGAGTTAACACCCACCTTGTTTCAAGGCTAATTACCCAGCGCGGGAGGCTGGAAACACATCGGTGTGCACAGCCAGAGCTCTCACAGGCCTCACGCGTGTCAGGACTGGGTAATTAGCACTTCCCCAGCCCACAGGAATCCTGACTGCTGGAGTCAGGGACTGGCCTGCTGTACCAACCCCATGCGAAGGTGGGAGAGGGAGAAGGGCTCTGCCAGCTGCACGCAGGAGGTGAGGGACACAAGGCTGCAGTTTCCTTTCCAGGGGTGAAGAGCCGCATCCCTGCATGCGTAGGGGCATTGCTGGGTCTGGCTGGGGCTGCTACAGCGCAGAACAGGGTAAGTGTGAATGTAAACTCCTGAGCTGGAGAAATGCTGATCTAAGCAAAAGATCCCAGATCCCAGGCAATCCACGGTGCACAAAACAGGTTAATGCCTCTAGAAAAAGAAAGTGTAACAGAACACAAAATTATTTTCTTCTGAATTAGGGCTATTCCCACCCTAACTTCTTCCCTCAACTGGTACAGGAGGTTGGTTGGGAGGGGTCTCAGCAGACAGAAAAGACTCAATTCCCCCAAACTCCTGCTGGATTCTTGACAGCACGTCCCTGCCTTTGGGAGAAGGGACATTTAGCCGCTTAGCGTAGTGAGCAGCCGAGGCTGTCTGCTCTCCTGTGTGCCGAGACCTGCAGCACAGAGAGCCACAGCAGGGACAGCAAGGTGATGCTCCAACAGAGCTGAAGGCAGAAATGGCTGGACACTGGTTAATCGTGCAGACTGCCAAGGGCTCAGCCCCGTGGCTTTGTATAGCAGGTCTGAGAACCAGAATTGTAACAAGGCTGAGTCCACTCCATCCACACCCAAAATGGAGTGAAGAAAGTTCTGTGTTCAGGTGTAACCCGTGCCACCAAGCTGATAGCCTGGAAACTTCCCTTCATGCTGCCTCTGCTCCCTCTCCACAGTCCCAGAGGGGGAGCTGAAATGCTGAAGTCTCTGGAGCCCGGGAGGGAGCGAGCTGCTACCCTCACATCAGAGTTTTGACTCGCTCAGGACAATGTTTGCAGTCACAAACACAAAGCAAGAAAAGCCCCATATAAGCACGAACACAATCCAGAAGGTGTGTCGGAAAGGGGAGAGGTGCTTGTTAACCGTCCCACTGCCGAAGACCAGCTGAGTGTCCTTCCGACTGCAGTACGCGAGGAAAGCTGGAATGAGATACTGGATCCCATTCCCAGCATAGGCTCCCGTGATCCCCACCAAGGACTCCAGATCATGGGTGCAGAAAGCCACCAGCACTGGGGGAATCAGCGTGATGGCAGGAAAGACAATCCTATCCACCACCCATGGGTATGTCCCCCCTTCTCTGTGGAAAAGGGTCTTCCAGTTGTTGCGCAGGGTCACTGCGATGATGGGGAAGTTGGTGCTGATGGTGAAGACGGGGAAGAGGCCCAGGAAGTAGCGAATGAAGGCAACGTTGATAATCTCGCAGTTGGTGAAGTTGAGCGTGTACATGTCCATGAGGGTGTCATTGCGGAAGCAGTAAATGGCAGTGAAGGACAGGAGGCTGTAGAAAGCCAGGATCAGGATGTAATCGAGCAGCACAAGCTTGTTGACATGCTTCTTCTTGGAGATGGGTGTGATGAGGGATGGCAGGGAGTGCTGGCACATGAAGGAGTAGACGCACACCCCAAAGAGATTGCGGATGCCCGACAGCTGGGCCATAGACGGGTGACCTTCAGCTTGGCCTCTGCTGATGCGGATGAGGGCCAGAATAATCATGAGGATGAAAGCTGGAGAGAGAGAGAGAGAGAGAGAGAGAGAAAGAGAGAAGGTTTCAGGTCAAGCCCAGGTCTGGACTCCCACAACCCTCCTCCCATTGGCCCCAGCAGTCTTGGCACCAGCTCTCTCTCCTGCTCCGCAGGGGCATCTCCTTATCTCTGGAAGTGGTGGTACATCAAAGGCAAGGTGCACAGGAATTAATCACAACTTGCTTTCAGCGCTAGTCAGCAGATAAGGGAATGTGCTCAGGACCGCTTTTGGCAGGCATCTCCCTCCAGTCTCCTTCCTGCAGGGACTCACCCCCCCATCCCTGACAGCAAACGGCTGCTCTGGGCCCTTCAGAAGACTAACGCTAACGCGGCTGGCTGAGCCCATCCCCCTGAAGGGTCCCAGTCCGTGGATGCTTCTGCCATGCACCTTGGCTAAATATCACCATTTAGAAATGGCTTAGAGATGTTTGAGCTTTGACGTCTAAAGGAAGAGAAGATTAAACTTGGCTGCAGTCAACCCCAGTAATATTCCTACACATTTGCAGCTGGACTAATGTTTCCAAGACCTCACCTGCGTGCATGGGAGCAGCCGCTATTACCAAGCTTTCCTGTCCCTGCGATCTGTCAAGCACCATAGAGCAAGAACTAGCCAGCCATTTCCCAGGCAGGAAGAACAGGCTGTCTGCAGCTAATCCCAGGGTAGAGAAGCCAGTCTGGAAGGGGCTAAAGTTGCACTGTAAGACTGCTATTAAAATTCATCACTTCTAGGCACAAAGTCTGCTCGTCTACCCTTCACTTATGTCAGGGAAAAGCCTAACAACATTTTACAAAGCTTATCACAAAAAGCGACGTGCTATGGACAAAAACGAATTGAGGAGATTGGGCTAATGCCCCTATTTACTCCGCTGGTGGAAATTTGAGCCAGAAGCAGTTACTGCTAGACTTTTATTCCTAGTGTGGCACATAAAACCAGCAGAAAACTAATTCTGGTGTCACAGAAATCACATCAACCTGGGAAAGATGATCATCAGCTGCTGGAATTAACAAGGAACAGGGAGGGAAAAAAAAAAAACCAAACCCAAAACCTGCCTGGCAGGGCAGCAAGCAGCAAGATTTACAGTCTGGTTCTGGCAATGGATAGGCCACTGTGACTTGTGCAGAGCTGTCTCCTGCACTGTTTTGAGGCACCAGAGCAGAGCCATGAATTATCAGGTAATGAAAAAAATAAAATGCTGAGACTACTACTATGGACAACTTTGAATGTCATAAATATAAATACAGAGGAATTAAACAGAGCAGTGCACAGTCCTGCAACCAAGCCTATAGGAGACTGGCCACTGATGCTGTGAGCTGGGCAGGCTCGCGGTGGGGTAACAAGGACAGGGGCTTGCTCTGTGCCCAGTACTGCTCTGCCTGACACAGGCAGCTGGAGATGCAGAACCCTGACAGGGACAGGACTAGAAGGGATAGTTACAGCCCAGTTAGCGACCACCGCCTCTTTTGTCCCCAGAGAGACTGGATTAACCATAACTGAACATCACCTCCCGCACACTCCCAGCACTCTCCAAAACCCAGTTTCTCCTCTCACAGCAATTCTCCTTTTCTTCCCATAGCAAACACCAGCTTCGTGCTGAGCCCTTAGCAAGCCACACACTGCATTTCATCTCATGCTGCCTCAGGAAATCTCTCACTTCTAACTGTTTCCCACTGACAGGGCAAGTCTATGAACAGCGGACTGGAGATATGACAGCACCTCCATGGCACCATGAGGGCCAGGCCACTTTGGGAGTGTTGGGCTCTATTTGCTTCCCCAAGAGCAGTCACAGAGGGCTATGGAAAGCAACAGCTCATTGCTCTGAGGTTGTGCAATTCCCCTCGCCTTCACTCAAGCCAGCAAGTGAAGGGCACTGTGAACACAGGTACGGTTGTTGTGCCTCCCCCATTGCTCCCCGGAGGGGAGACGCTTGCCAGCCATATCTGCTACGGCAAGAGAGCCTGAGCGCACTGCGTTACAGGTGATGTGACACTGGCTGCACTCCTCAGGCTCACACAGGCTACAAGGAAGAGAAGGTGCCCTGAGCAATAAGACAAACCAGGTTAGGCAGCCCTGGAAATACACTGAGGCGGTTCCTTTCCTTCTCACTTAGGAGAGGTGGTTAGCCTCTGTGGTCCAGCCCTGAGCCAGTCGTGTATCTGGACTAGATGTAAGCGCGGAAGTCCTGCGCCTCTTCCCCTGCACATAAGACAGTAAATCTCTACCTGCTCTGCTCAGCACAGTGAAGAGTGAACTATTTCCATCCCCCAACTCACTCTCACCATCGGCTCAAAGCCCTGCTTTCCACACCAGCACAAACAGAACCAGTTCAGGGGAACCTCCAAGCTGGCACCCCATCCTCAGAGCACCTCTGATTCAGTTGGGGCTGTCCTCTGCCCCAACATGTGCTTTTCTGGCAGAGAGCGCCAAAGGAACAGAATTCCTGTGGATTTCCTAATTGATGGATAGAAGTCTTTTGCTTAAGCAGTTAGAATTCATAACCCTTGTTTTTCCTTAAGTGTCCTTCAGAAATTAAACATTAAAGTTACAAGGAGTGAAGACCCAACACTAAGATCTAAACTGGTACTGTTTCCAACAAGACAAGCTGTGTTCCTCCTGCCCTAGCACTGGTGCTCTGCAGATGCACAATCCTTGAGAGAGGTGGTGCTGGCTAAGCTGGAAACCTCCCCTGTGCAATTTCAGCCCCAGAGAAGACAACAGCAGCCCTGCCCCAATGGTTGTATTTTCTCTCACTCCCTGCGGCAGAAGAGTCTCTCACTCCTGGAACTGGAGAGCTAAAACATTTGCATGCCAGATTTATCTGCCTGTCCCTGGGAGGAGGCAAGTCCAAAAATGAAACTCAAACCTATTATGCTGGACGATAAATCAAGATGAAAAGAAGCTGACAGACTCTGACTGACAGGCAGCTTTGAGCAGGCAAGAGGCAGCTCAGGATCCTGCAGGTACACACAAAGCTCCTGCTCGCATCCTCCTCTACCTGGGACACCAGGCTGAAAGCAGAGTCATACCACACTATTTCAAGTCACCTACAGCTGCCACATCAACTGTCCAACAGCATTCCTTCACCACATGGACCCTGGCAAAGTCAGACATGGGTTCATAAAAAAAAAAAAAGCATCAATCTGTTCCTCTATATGCAGGACAGAGGATATAAGCAACATGCTCCAGAGATGAAAGACCTTCAGATATCATCAACAGCACCCAGAGCCAAAGGGAGGTGGACAGTGATACTAGCATGGATTGTTAGTAGGTTACATGAAAACTTTGTTTTAAACCTTGTTTTATACAAGCGCTTAAAAAGCAATTGAGGGGTTTGCTTGTCTTGATTTTTCAAGAGTGTCAGACCCACTCCAAACACACACACCACAGAGAGGCTTTGCAGTCAACAAGGCACAGAGGACACTTCTACTCAGCTCATCTCTCCTTTAGAGGTTTGAGCACCCTTTTTACTGAAGGATGTAAGTGAAACCATGGGGGGGACAAAAAGGGGGTAAGCCATAAAGGAAGAGTTGTGATGAATCTCATCACCGTTGTCCAACTGCCTTCCCTACAGACCCTTCCTCTCAGTCTCTGAGTATCAAACACTGGCTCTTCTCTGACAAAGCAGACCTTGCAGACAACTACTGCTGCCTGTCCTGCTTGACTCAGGTGGTGTTGATTCAGAGACAGGGCAGCTATGCTATGGTTCTTGCAGGTGGAAGAAGAATGAATATGGGTGAGCAGACATCCAAATAAGAGCACTTTGGGAAAATATGGGAGTCTGGAGATATTAAAAAATACATTTTTGTGAGCTTTGCTAGAAGCATAACAGAGCTGCAGAGAAGCAGCAGAGATAATTTAGCCATTCTAAGTTTAAGGATTGTTTTGCAGAGTCAGAGCAAACACCTCTGTAAATAAAAATGCTGTTTTGTACAGAAGCTTCATCTCTCTGCAGAAAGAAAGACCATTGCAGAAAAAAAAAGTCCAAGACTGAAACACTTCCCCCCCAGCTCATGGTAGGTTCCTGGAAGAACTCATACTCAGAATGAGTTTCTGGTTTAACCCTCCCTTGCATCCCTGGCTAGACACTATGCTTTTGAGATGTTTCACCTGGTGCCCCACATCTGTCTCTTTTGGCATGTAGAAAATAATGGAGAAGACCCTGAATTGAGCCATGCTGGAAAACATGGAGGAGAGAAGTGTGCTGTCATGTACTTCAGAAAGAGTTCCCCCATGGCAAGGGGTGCGCAAGCTCAGAAGTGAAGCTCTGCAGAACCATGACATTGGATCTCTATGATCCCAGGAAGGAGGACCATAGACAGATGTTGCCTCCCAGATTCTTCAACAGTGAACTTCAACCTTCAAAGCATTGGTCCCCAGTTTAAAGAAGGATGATTTTACTGGCTCTAGAAAGCATGGGGGCAGACAGCCACAAACCAGGGATGAGTAAAAGAGTTGCTGGGGGAAAAAAAAAATAAAACAGAACAAAGTTTACATGACAACCACCTGTATGTCAAGAGTCAGAAAAGTAAAGACAGAGGAAGAATGATCTTGCCTGCCCATTCACCATGGCTTGAGCCACATCTTCTCCAACTCTGTCCCTACTCTCATTCCTCTTTCCATGAGGATCCCTTCCAGGGATCCAGAGCAGCAGTGGCATGCAGCTACACCACCCTGCTCTCAGCAGAGCAGCCCACGCCTGGCTGCTCCCCTACCCCCACTCACCGCCATTTGTTTAAGCAGGCGCTGTGTTGCGCTGCTGACACATTTGTGGCAGGACCATCCGTCACTGCCGGCTGACGGTGTGACAGAGCTTTCTTGTCGAAGCGGAGAATCAATATGCCAGGAAATAATGATAATGAATCACCCTTTCACAACGCATGCCACTTGCTTCCCTTTTCATACATTAGGTGGCATGATAGATTCCAAGAGGAGGACATTTTCATGAGCTTCCTCAGCCTAAGTCTCTTTGGAAGGAGCAGGATCTCTCTCCACCTTAACCTTTATCCTGATAGTCCCATCAAGCCGAAACATAGCAGACCACTCTTAAACAGAGGAACAGATCTCATTTAGTTTAGCATTAGGCATCTCTTTCAGGAGAGAGGGCATAAAAGCAAGAGCATCTGCTCTGTACATACTGAACAGCACAGCATCATGGCAAGACAGTCTTACCTTCTGCAAATCTACCCAACACTTGTGTTGTCTACTTCACTGCTATGTCTTCGCAGGATGCTGGTGGTCCCCCCCACCCCAAGCCAGCTGCCTTCTATCAGTGTTTTGGGCAAGTTTAAGAGCCCACTGCAACTCTGGAACTGCCAGACATTATGGATGTTGTGGCATTTGAAGTATTAAAGCACGGCTGGAGTTCACCATGCTGGCAGAACAAAGTATCTGAAATTAAGACATTGATTCTTAAATTTAAGACTCAGTTACCCAGTTTTTCCTGCAGAAGCTATATCCTGTCACTTGTTCTTGACCTCCAGCTCTCTGTAAACTCCAGAGCAGCAACTGATAAATTCCTCCAAAGTTCAGAGCAGGTTTCTATATGAAATGTCAGTAAAGAGGAAACATGAAAACCAGGTTTGCTCCATCAGATGTGGGAGCTGGAGTAGTTAAGGATCAGACTTGGCAATGACAGAGCCTAAAACACCGTCTTGAAGATGAAGGATTTATGACTGAAGAGACTGTGGGGAAGCAAGATGGATATGTTCGCAGAAGACAGCAATTCTCTGGAGAGAGAAGTCAGAAGAGGGAAATTACTTCCCAGAAGAAGAGTATGAGCAAGAGTTGTGGGACATCAGTGTGGCTCCTTCCTCTAATAGAGAGCAGGGACTTGCAGGAACAGTGTTATCCTCCCCGCCCCAAAGCCTAAGGCAGGGTCTACACAGCCGGATACTGTTGCTCATAGAGCAGGGGAAGCATAGCCACATGTTGGGCACGTTAAGATCACAGAAGTGTGATGCAGCTTACCAGGTAGGCAAGAAAAAGCCTCTCAGGCACCTCCACTCGCCCTGCCATCTCACCCACTCAGTCAGATTTGGCTAGCTCCTGCTGCAACCACCTCAGACACTACTGCTGCCCTGGTCTTGGGCTGGGCAGAGCCCATTTTGCTCACAAAGGGAAACTTTATTAAAAAGTACCACCAGGATTTTTTTGGCTGTCAAAAGCAGTTCAGCACGGCTTCTCTGCTGTAAAGACATAACTTCCCTGCTTTTCTTCATCATTTAGGGCAGAATTTGCTACTCGATAACCAAAATTTACAAGTACCCTCCCCTACCATATAACAACTCCTGCTGGGAAACCAGTGGAGCTGCCCCTTCTCAGCCCACACCAGCCGGTCTCCACAGACATCTGCACATCAGTAGCAGTTCACAGGGAGCAAAACGGCTCTGCACTCTGGTGTTTATCACGGATGTTTTATCTCAACATATGGGAAGGAAAGAGCAGCCAGCGAGGCTTGTTTGCTTCTGCTGGAAAATTACCCGCGTAGTTTATTGTCCTCTCTCCTCCGGTCACCTTTGGCAGAAGCACCATAAAGCCTCTGCAACCAGGACTCAGCTCTGAGCTCTGCTGTTGACTTGGTCTATTAGCTTTGACAATCGCTTCCCTCTCCATGTGAGAATTTACTCTTCTGTGAGAAGGGAATAACACACACTTTGGTCTTACCGTGAGCCTGTGCTAGGGTTGTGCATGGTTTGGAAGGCACTGAGTGCAGAGCACCCGTGTCCCATGAAATCCAGGTGCTCTGCAGCCTTAGACACACCTTCCCTATCCTGCCTTGGGCCCTACCCAGCAAAGTTTTTATCATCGTATCCCAACACCACATCCTTTCACACTCCAGAAGGAGAGCAGTTGCATTCCACACACCCACTTGGAAAACCTGCGTGGGCATCACCATTCAGACCCTTTTGCAAGGCTGAATGTATCCTCATGTTTTCAGCTCCCTTTCTCCGGGCTCTCAGACCCGTCAGTTTGTCTCCTGCTGCCTGGATAAAGTGCTCGTTTCAGGAACGTCAGCTCCTCAGGCAGGATCTCAGTGGTCCACGTCACTCTCCATCTGCATCTGAAGCTAACAAGGCTCTTTCACTCACACAGACACTGCTTCACCCCACTGCCCCCCACAAACAGCACTGAACTGAGCTCTTCAGCCAACAACTCTGAAAGCAGGTATGACAGAAGCACAGCCTTTTAACTAACTCTTCATAAATATATTCACTTCTCTTAGTGAATTATTTACCCTGGGCTCTGGCAGCAGCTTTCTCTGCTCCAAAAGGAATGCAAGAACATGAAGTAACTTTGTTGAAGAAGCTTGTCAAAATGAACATGCAACAGTGTCCTGATTTACAGCCCAATTCTCTCTTCCTTACCACTCCCATATGCCTTGCAAAAGGAGAGGGACAGAGATCGAACCAGTCTCTCCTTAAGCTGTTTGCTGAAAGCTCCATTTTTGATGCAGGAAAGAAGCCACCTTGAAGACTGTGGACACTGGCAGACTAATCTCTCTGCAGGAGACTGGAAACGCAGGACTTCTGATAATTGTCACCCCTTCCTATATCAGCCTCTGCTATAATTCTCTGTCTCTGCAGCTGAAAGGGCATAGCAGAATGGCTCCAGGTTTCTGCACTGAATCAACTCCAGCACGGCTGGATAAGCCTGCTAAGGATGGCAGTGATGGTTACTACAGCAGCTGAAACCTGCTCACAAAGTGAGATGTCCAAGACCAGTTCTGTGCAGAAAAGGGCTGGGGAGTTCTGTAAAGAGCAGGATTCTGGTGGATAGAGCAGAACTATCAGAGAAATTAGTAGATATGGAAAGTTAGCCTCACCAGCATGCTGTGGAGAGCCCTTTCCTAGTTTCTTCCCCAGAAGCCTTCAAACCAAGTATCCTGGAAGGGGACGGGACAGAGAAATAAGAAGTTAACGCAGACTTCCTAGCTATTCTCGTCCTTTTTCCCTCCGTCTTAGCAGCCAGGGGAAAGAGCTAGGGGAGACATTTTATTTCTGCGCATATAATTGTGAGATCACAGTTTGGCCAGGGTCAGGAATACTCGTGTCTCGAGGGCTGCAGTTACTTGAATAGATGTGGTATGATCTGACTGTGCTACAGGGAGAGAGAACTGAGCCTGCAGCAAACAAACCCTGAAGTTTATTCCTCTATAAAATGTCTCTTTATTAAAATACAATACTTTCTAATAACTACAATATAGCACCGAGCAGCACATAGGGCAAACGTCCCACGTGGGAACTATCTGGGAACATTTGTCAGAGACTATTCAATAATAGCAGCGATAATCATGCTACCAACATCTTTAAAGCCAGCAGTCCTCACCTATAGAGCTGGGCATCTCAGGCTGTAACATGCTGCAATTAATCGGGTTAGCTGCTTAATACACAATAGCCCAATGTTTGCTGCTGAGCTCCACCAAGCCCTGTCCTTTTGTTATCTTTCCTAATCCATATCCTTTCCCATGACGCTGCTAGACAGTTATTATCCAATATTATCCAATAATAAAGAGGTAGGGCTGTGCCCCAGCGACCTGTGTCCCCTCTGCTTTGAGAAGTGCAGACTTGCCTGGCTCAGTCCCTTTTGCTGTGCCTTGCCCTCCAGCAACTCACCCCTAACACCACCCACTTGATCAGGATTGGAGAAAGGAGGGGAAAAAACCCCAGCTAGATATTCAAGTCTCTTTAGGGAGCAATCCATCGCCACCACAGATTTAAACCCTCCAGGAAAAAAAAGCCTGAAGTCTAAACAGCAGAATTGAAAATACCAACAGCTGTAATTTATTGATGGCTTAGTTGGTTTAGTCTTCTGCAAGAGACACACTGTTCCACGAACCTTGCAAAAGACCTGGAAACAGGCTCCAAAACTGGTACAGGACTAGGGCTGATAACAGCTCCACACTTGCAAGGCTGAGGTGGAAGGGAGCTGAAAGGAAGACAGGAGTTACAGTTTGGGGAAGGAACCTTCCCCATCCCAAGGGCACGGTTCTCTTTGCTGATGTACTTACCTGGTCACCCAGTCTGGGCCCTGCCTCTGCTCTTAGGGGCATTGCTCAAGAGTTGGGTGGGCCAACAAGGTTTCAGCCCTAACTCAAACCAAGCTTTCACCTTGAGCACCATTACCAGGATTTAAAACAAGTGATTTTTCCCAACTAGCCCTTTCTCCAGGGACGCATAGATGACAGGCTCCCTGTAGCACCCATTAGGGTGCCTGTGCTCACTCTCCCAAGGCAGTTTGGGCAGGTGCGGGAGAGGGCTGACAAAGCAGGGTGAGAGCTCTTACAGTTGGGAAAGGGATGAGAGCTTGTGCAGGCAAACCCTTACACACCCATGGCTCCAAGAGAACAGAGATCTCTAAGCTCAGATAAGGCCAGCAGTTCAAGCTCAGACTGCTGCACTGAATTTAACCATTGGCACTCACCCACGTGAAGTGGCAATCAGTTTGGCTGCCAAACATGTAAGCTGTTACTCTTCAGAAGACTGCCAACAGCGTGATGGCTCTGGAAGCCCTCTCTGCCATCAGCCCCACTCCACCTGGAGACGCAGATCCACCCTCTGTGCTCCTATCAGTCCTGACAGGGAAACGCCTCGCCATGCCAGCCTTGTTTCCAGATGAGCTCTCTGTGTTCAGCAGGCCCAGACAACAAGAGCCCATCTGTCTGGGCTCTCTTGCAGTACAGTACTCAGGCTTGCAGGGTCCTCCTTCAACTTTCTCCTTTTAGAGACTTCAGAGGTGCCTGTCCTGACTAGTCCCTTACCCCGGGAGGAAAAACACAGCCAGATGAAGGGTGATCCCTGCTGCACCTCCACGTTCTTTACCTGTCCCATTTTTAATTACCAGTTCAGATCCCAGTGTTTAAGACTGTATTTTTCAGTGACAGAATTAAATTTTTCTTGTCCATGAGGTGTGGAAAGAGATCGCTGTAGGCTTTGTTAGCTGATGTGCTGCTTGCAATGAGCACGAGGCTCTGGAAAGAGCCTAGTGGCATTTGATTATCACTTAGATCAGAAGAAAGAGGGAAAGCAACTTTCAAAGGCAAGGCTGACACTGTTACAAACACCAGCAGAAATGACCTTCACACACAGCTAGCTCTCCCTGCTGCCAAGAATCATCCTCTCAGCCACTGTCATCTGAATCGCCAGTACACCTGGGGCAGCACAGCTTTACATCAGCCACTGGTGCTCCGAAATCCAGGGACTTTTCATCAAGCTGGGGAAAAGGGCGTACAGTGGGTCCTGCAGTAGGCAATGCTGCAAAGCCTGTACTGGCCTCCCAGCTCAAATAGGACTGATTCTTTCAAACCACAATGCAAAGCATAGATCAGCTTCCCATCCACACAGGGCCAGCAGACACAGGTAAGTGAAATAAGCCATTGTCCACACGGGAAGTTTTTATCCAGCACAACAAACATTAGGCTGGTTGCTCCAGCATTCAGCTCTGCCGCTCACAGTGTTTTGCAGAAAAGGAACAACCTTCAGCACCACGTGGCTAAAACCAACTAAAGGAAGATGAAGAAAAGGCACAGACTATAGCAGGACAAAGTCCACATCTGGCCACTGGCACTCAGGCAAGAGAAGTTTAGGAGACCACAAAACACCAGCCAAGACAATTCTTTAGGATCTAAGCTCTCTAAGGACCAACAAAAGACCAAACCACGCTTAAGTCAGCCCTGCTTTTGGAAGAGGGGACAGCAGTGATGTGAGGACATGGGAGAAGCCAGCTTGATAAATCTCAGCAGTATGGGATCCATCCTTATTCCGGAATCTGCAGCAAGAACTTTTCTCTGTTCCTCTGCATCACATGGCTGTTTGATAAATCATGTTTCCTAATAAATCTATCCCTCATTGTACACATACGGAATACGTTGCTCTAAGTAGCCACTGAGGTGCTGTCAGGGTCATTAAATATCATTATCTGGGGCAGCTGTTCCCCAGCGTGCTGACGCATGAATCAATCAGGCTAAAGCATGAAATTCCCCTACACTTCTCCAAACACTGCCTTTGTTCCTCTCCATCAAGCGATGAAAAAGTGAAGCAGTTCTGCCTTTTACGCCAAGGTTTAGCAATCCTCATACTGGAAGGAGCCAGCTAAAGGGAAACCAGTGGCAAATCAGACAGGTGTCCGGTTATCACAGAGACAGGATGAGGTTTGACTGATGTCTTTACCAGAAAAGAGGAGGCAGGGTGATTGGAAACAGGCCAGTGATCTGAGCAAGGATTACTTTAAAAAAAAAAAAAACAACAAAAAAAAACAAAAAAAAAAAAACACACACCACAAACAAAACCACACACAACAAAAAGCAAAACCACCCCAAAACAACTTCCTTTAATACCCCTTAATGAGATAACCTCTTTCTCTGAAGAACATGGGGGCTTTCAAACCTTTCATGTGCTCAGACAACAAAAGGGAAAAACAGACATTCAGGATTTCCACACCATCTGAGGTTAGGATTTGTTAACTCAAGCTGTTCAGCATCTGAGACTTGAGGGCTTAAAATCCAACCTCATTTTCCTGGGTGACGACTGCTTAACCCCATCTCAGGCGTTGTCTAGAACAGAGGATCTCTATTCCTCTGCAGTGCCTACCAGCCACTTTCAAACAGGATCACAGACCTTTGAACTCACAGAAAAGAGACAATAGCCAACTGAAGTCAGGTCAAGTGTGTGTCTGTGCAGTGCGAAATAGCCCAAGAATCAGCTTTTCTTCCTACTCCAGGTCAGTGATGGGAATAAACAGAGCTAATTCTGTGCTTGAATGGCCTGGACCCATGAACCAGGAGACTGTTAGCCTGCCGAAACGCTGCTGGTGCTGTGACACCCTCTCTTTTATCCCTGAATATCAGTTACTCTGTCCAGGTTACAAAAAACAAGACAAACCTCAATATAAGCCTCCATAACATACACACCCCTCTCAGCCTTTAAGGGCATGTACACATACAAGCCAGAAGCAAGGCAGCTGCATCTTTGGATGACAAAGGCACTGCAAAAAAAAAAAAAAAAAAAAGTAGCAATGTTTTATTTCCCTTAAGGGAATTATCTCTCTTCCCAGAAGTTCTTGGCAGTAAGATTTTGGAGAGAACTCATGAGAGCTGGGACAACACACGTTAGTCTAGGGGTTTCCAATGCAGCACATCCTACACTAGAGCAAGGCCCAGGAAAAAAAATGTGAACAGATGATAAAACTAAGGATGGAAAGTCTGACAGAAGTGCCTTTTGTTCTCAGATCAAAACAAAGATTGTTCAAAATCTGTTGTACACATGCTGAGAGAAACTTACTGCTGAACACCAACTGGTGGGTATCATGGTTAGCCCCCACACAGGAGACTCTTCCAAATCCCTTCTGCCTCTCATGCAAACCAGATTAAAACTTCATCTACCAGCTCATGTCTGACCGAAAACAATTTGTTTTGTTTTAATCAGAAATTTCATCCTAGAACAAAAATCCTTTACCTCAAATATTTATCAGGCCTGGACGATACTCTTCAAAGAGGTTCTTTTGACAAGCACTTGCTTCCAAACAAGAATATATTGGGGGGGGGGGGGGGAACAACCCCCAAAAAATAGCCATCGGTGGCATGACACGGATTCCATCTAGGGTAAAGAGGTGGCCAAGACTCTGCCAAGACTCACCTATCCATCTCATGAGGGATGTCATGATTTGAAGATACTTGGTCTTCTGAACGTTGAAGAAGGTGAAAGGACCCAGGAGGAGAGTGAATGCTGCCTGGAAGGACAATAAAAACACACATAAGGTTAGAACCCAGAAATTCTGCTAGTAAGACAAATTTATCAGCAAAGCAAAGCTTGCCTTCAAAGTTCACCTCCAGATATGCCTGCCTGTCACAGAGCTTTCTTTGTTGCTTAATTTTACAGTTAAGTTGGCTGAGACACAGGGGGTCAAGCAAGCTGCTTGGTATCAGAGAACATGCCTCGGGCGGCAGTACAGCACAGGATCCTCTTGGCTCTCAGACACTTGCTATCACTGCTACAGCATGCCTTTACTGACACATTTCAGTAAAAGCTCTCAGTGCAGCCTTATGGAACATTAAATATTAAACTGCGGCCTCTTTGTCCGGGTACATGCTCAGTTTAGGTCTGGATAGCAATAGCTATGACCAGTCTGCTCGCATTAACATTGATGGGGTAGCTTTGGGGTGTCCCAAGCTGAACAGCAATGGAGCCAGCTCTGCCTGGAACATTTTTTTCCCCCCCACACACTTTAAGTTGCTTGTTTTACAGCAGGAAGCTTATAGCCTAACAGTTAAGCTGTTGACTTGGAAGCTGAAAACCTGTATGGGGACACACACACACACAAAAAAAACCCAGATACCCATAAGAATGAACTTTGTTCAATGCGTAAATTAAAGACACTGTCAATGGGGAGAGATCTTTCTTCACTAAGAGGGCTTAGTTGTATACTAAGAGACACCAAGTGGCACTCAGAGCACTACCTAGTCCAAACAGAGAAAAGGAAAGACTTTACTGCAGGAAGACAACAGACCTTGACTGAGGTCTGAATGTGAACTGAGAGAAACTACTACTCACAGGGAGACAAAATGGGTGTTACAGAAGAGAGCCCTGCCTGTGATCCATGGAATCGCACAGGCTAGCGATATACTAACAGGTCCAAAAGCAAACAGTATCTAGAAAGCCACAGCACACACAGTACAGATTTACTGAGCATCCCAAAGGGATTTTTAAAGACAAATACTCAACATTAATATTTACACATTGCTCTTTTCCATGACTTCTTAAAGCAGTTCTGAAAAAAGGTGTCATCAGAAGGGAAGAACTGGGACTTGAAAGGGCAGACTGAAGAGCCTCAAGGTCTCTGTCGACCCCAACAGAGTCAGCAGCAGAACAGAATCCAAGCTATTTTAAGACCAGTACAACCCCAAGAAACCTTTTTTGAGACAGTTTCAGAATATCTGCAAGGCAAATTGGAAATGCCTCGCATCACAAGTATTCTCAGACGACTGAACTAAACCCAGAAGGGGACCAGAGGAGAGAACCCTTGATTTCACATGTCGCTTGGTCAAGACATATTCTGACCTGAGGCCATCATTTACACCAAGTCTTTTTTTTGGCAAGCAGAAAAAACAAGACAGAAAGCACGCACAGAATTAAGATTTGTGAAGCAATTGAGGATCCTTGGAGGAAACGCTGAAAATCACACAGACTACAACAACACAGGCATAACTGGCAAGACTAAGAGCTAAAACAGCCTTAACAGTTAAGACACTTTCAGTTTTAACACAGAAGCAAACCAGCAGGTTACAAGTCTTTTTTACTCTTCTCCCTCTTTCTGCTTTCTTCTAATCAGGAGCTTAACTCCATTCTCCTGCCACCCTCTCCTGCCCTCTACAGACCGTCACTCCATCCTAGGATAGTGCACAAACCCCAAAGGACCAAAAGCTTTACTCTAAAGAGAGATGTAGCTCAAGGACCCAGAGCAAACCAAGTAGACACCAACTCTCTTACTGGAAATTATTCTCAAGTTTGTGACTAATCTCTTTCAACCTCCCCTCCCCACACACACGCTGCTCAACACAGCCTTCCTTCAGATCACATTAATAGCTTATGCATCAGAAAGAGCTGAAACAAAAAGAGATGGGCAAAGGATGGTGATAATTAAGGAACAGGTGTCTTCTGCAAATTAGAACACACCGGAACCAATTGGCAAAACAGCATCTCAAACCATGGCAAGGATTGACACAAGATTGCTGAGCATTGAAGCAGCTGGGTCTGAAACCTACATTTGTCTTAAGCACTGAGGAAAGTGCTGTGTTAAAGTGGATTTGAGGCTCAGTTGCTGAAAAGCACTAAAAGTGTCATTAGGTGCTAGAAGCACTTGGGTCTCCTATATGCTCCCCAACAACTGCTAATGAAGCAGAAGGAATTCTTCTGGATATTACACGCCACTTTCTCCAGTGCTCAAGGCATCTTAAACAACTAAATCTGTTGAGCAACTCTTTCCACCCTTCCCCTCTCTGTGGGCTTTACTTCTCAACTCACGGGGAAGAGATACAAGTCATTGTGCCTGAATGGTCGGAACCCTCTCCCATCCTTTAAGATGATCAGTTTCTTCTGTTCTTAACAAGACCCTGGAGCTGGTCCAAAGGAACCAAGTGAGAGATGAATTCAAGTGCAATAAAATGTATTACCTTTTCCACTTGATGCCCATTAGCAAACCAAGATTGATATCCACAGATCAATACAAACGATGCTAAAGCTTAGAATGAGATGAGATTGCCCTGCTTTGCAGGGATTTGTGCCAGTCACTTTTAGGAAGGCAAGCCACAGCACACACTGGACTGCTTGAGAGGAGGAAAGCAGGGCAGAAGAGGACAACAAACAGTCAGATTAACACAGTGAAATTGTGTACAGCTCCACAGGATTCAGCACAGGTCAGGAAAGACGGGGCAGTTCCTCACCAATAACCAGGACACAAGGGGCAAGGACTCAGTCCCTGGATTAGAGATAATCTCATCATCAACCCTCGGAACAGCCCTAAGGCCAGGAGGCCTATTTAAAAACATTTCCCCAAAAGGATGAGAAGAAACCATGATGCTTAGAAGGAGGATGTCTACTTTCTCTGCCTCACTGTGCCAGACACCTAAATGCTCTTCCGACCCATTAAGTTAATTAGTTTCATAACTTCTCCCCAAGGAAAAAGTAAGCCCAAATAAGCACCTCAGACATATACCCAAAATTTCCACCTGATGTTCTCCAAGCTCAAGTCTCCCCTAGAGGAATATAGTTTATAAAGTGCTTCATTACACACACCATTCAAACAATCCAAAACCTACATGGAAAACTGCACCAGTCAGCCCCGCCAGATATCAAATATGCAGAGCTGCGGCACATCAAAAAGCTCTCCCAAGTTTTCCGGTTCACCTCTTGAGCTAGCTGAGATGATTTCTAGGAGTTTATCATTCTCTTCCTAAGCTCCAGCAAATTAATCCGAGGCAGAATGAGCATAGTCTACTTTGATTAAAGATTTTTCTACTCGTGAAGTGGTTTCCTATTAGAAACAAGCAGGCGTACATGGCTGATTTGTTGTTAAGCAAAGTAAGGGAATCCTCCCTTTGGCTAAGAAGGAGCACCAAATCTATCAAATGCTGTTTATATTCAGAAGATGGCAGAGAGAAACATTTTCTGTGGTTTTGCACAGACTGGCTGTTAAGAGTTGTTCCCTAATTTCTCTCCAAGCCCCTCCATTAAACAGGAGAGGCCAGACAAGCGGCCAGGCTTGCTGCGGAGCAACACACACAACAAATAAATGCAACAGACACAGAATTCTTTACTTTTCTTTCCTTTCTCACATTGAAA
The DNA here is from genome assembly GCF_965231255.1 of Vanellus vanellus. NCBI lineage: Eukaryota > Metazoa > Chordata > Aves > Charadriiformes > Charadriidae > Vanellus > Vanellus vanellus. Next base: position 7,932,148 of record NC_138922.1, read on the forward strand.
AACAGCATGAAGATCCATCACATTAATGACTCTCCCCCAAACAGTGTTTTCCTTGCTTTTACTGACATTTCCAGTCAGAAAATTAGAAGCAAGTGAGTGTAGAGGAAAGAATAGCAGCCTGTCACCCTGAATTACACTCTGCCCTGCAGGCTAGTAGGAGCCACGAGCAGCACACCAGCTTGCTCAACCCCTGGGACGGTCTTCAAATCCATTCCTCCCACCAAGCAAAGCCACAACAGTACAGACACCAAGGTTTGGGAGCTTCTCTGAGCCGGCAACTCAGCTGACACCACTTTCCCAGTCTCTGCACCTGTCAGCTCGTAGTATTTCAAAGTGAAAAGTAGGCTGGTCAACTCAAGTCATCTTGCCACAGGGGAAACGAGCTGGGGCTCACCATTGCCTGGAATGTATTTTCATATATATTTAGATATTTCTAAAAGTATATTTTATTAAAGCTCTTATGTTAAAACTTGGTTACATAACCTTGTATATTGGCTTATCTTAAAAAAGCAAAAGTAAGATCAAGCGTTAATAGGACATCTGGCTGGTTTTATCAGCTTAGTTTCAGCCAAGAGGACCACCAAGAGAGCTCTCAACCACTCAGTGATGGCCAGCTAATGCTAAGAGTCTTTCAGACCATACAAACATGCTTTAAGCCAGTCAGAGGGCTGTATTGACTAAACGGGTACTTTATTGACCTGAAGGGTCCATCTATCACTCTGAACCAGTACAGCTCAATAGCTTTCATCTGCTTCCCAGCATGTGGCTTTTACAGAAGAAGCCAATACGGCTCAGGAAGCACAATTAGCATCCCAAACATAGCTGACACATGTATTAGATGCAGCAGTTACAGCATTATGGCTAGTCCCTGCATACATTTGCAAGAGGACTATCTGAAAGTCAGCTTCATTCATAACTGTCATCAGAACTTGCTTGTTTTCATGCTCCACAAACTCATCTGTAAGAATTGCATCCATCTTTGGTGCTTGCTGAGTAGCGAATTAAAACCGCAGCTACTGTTTTCTGTTGACTCAGAGCCTGGAAACTTTCAGACAGTTGAGTAGAAGCAGGGTGTTTACCTGAGCAAAGTGAGACCATGAAGATTAACCTTGTTCAATGCAGCAACTACTCCAGGAGCAGAGCTAAAAGAGTTTGAGAGTTTTTGAATACTGTATTTGTGTGGCACAGGGCTATCATATCAACGCAAAGTTAATTAGTCTAAGATGTCAGGGCAAGGATACCAGAGTTTTAACATGGTAAATAGATGCTCTCCCCTTAAATATCTCCCTTTGGGCTGAGACCCCAGCCACCCTTTCCTTTCCTTTTCTTCCTCCTCCCCACCTTCCTCACCCTCATTCAAAGCAGAACTGGCCCAAAAAACAAATCCTTCCTCGGAGGCTCTTGCTTCCCCTTGACAGAAGTGCCAACATCTCAGACAAACTTTATTTCAGGATGGCATCAACTCCCCCTCTGATGTTTAGATTTCACAACTGTTGAGCAACAGTACCTTCTCCTCAAGAGACACTACAGCAAATAACCCTACTATAATGGGGAGCAAGCTCACATTTAAAGAGAAAGGTACTGGTTTAACAAAATGAATCCCTGTCCTTGGTAGACTTTGACACTTTGGCTGGAAAGCTGAGAGTCGAGTGCTTTATACAGGACAATGGGTATGCAGCATTCCCACAGCAAAGCAAGATATCGACAGGAAGATGCAAGCTCTACTGAACGAGCACTTCCCAGAGGAAGCTTTGTTTGATTCAGTGCTCAGACACAGGGAAAGTCTCCTTGAGCACGGTAGGAAAAAGCAGACATTTCATACGCTCTGTCAGGAGTGGCAATTCTGACACCCGTTCTGCTTCTGCAAGATGTCCCTAAGCTCAGAGCTATTTCAGAACCCAGATAAGTGCTAGAAGGGACAGACAAAACAGTACAACAAAACCAGACTGCACAAGTACAGAGATGAAACAAGATGTTAGGAGATCCAGGGACTGGCTACTCTGTTCCCACCTCAGGTTCTCTCCTCTAGAGTGTGTCTAAAGAGACATCGAGGGAAAAAAAAACACACAACAAAAAGCCCGAACCAAAAGCAAACCTTGATTTACCAGTATTGACACAGGTCAGAGGTTTTATCCTGGGTTGGAAGCTTGAACCAGACCTATCATCTTCAGTAGAGTAGTTTCTTATGAATTGGTGTTCCTATTCACATCCTCAGGGAATTTTTAGCGCTGACTTTGGAGAGAAATATTAAATGCAAGGTGCTTTCCCCACTCCCGTTTGAGACTCCTAGACAAAGAAAGCAGAGCTTTGTAACATTTCAGAGCTACTCGCAGCTACACCAACACCTACCTGCAGCCTCTGGTAGCCCCTCTGCACCCACTTCAAGTTGTGGCAACTGCTATGCTACCCAGCAGCGGGCTCCACTTGCTTACGCCAGGGCTTCAGTGCTTTTCGGCTACGTCAAGGGAAAAGGGTCTCGTGCAACACTGTGCCCCCTCTGCCATCTCTCCTCCCCTTCACTAGGGTGACAAGGCCACATTTCTCTCCTGCATGAGCTCATATCTCAAGCTAGAGAGCCAGATGGCACATCAGTGAGGGCGGCAATCCAAGCTTTCGTTGGTAAAGCTTTACCCCTTGCAGTGGACAGTACAAGTATAAATATATGAAAGGAGTCTGATTGTTCAGGAAGGAGCTTTTTAGAGAGCTGGAGGAAAAAAATAAAAAAAACAAAAACAAACACAACTCAAAGCTGAAGATCCACAGCCTCTCAAGGCTGGAGGCAGAGCTGCAGCAGGGGCCGTACTGATAGGCAGCAAGTTATGAGCAGACAAGTGATTATGAAGCTCTTAAAAGTTGGTTGAAAAGAGATAAACCAGCCACAGAATAAGGAGTGCTCAAAGAAGCTGAGAGGCAAGAGGGATTTTAACCTCCAGATCCCCTGTAGAGTCAGGAAGTCACAAAGGAGGGAGGATGCAACAGCCAGACATCCCACAAGGAATATTTATAGATAAAGAAACAAGGGCAGTTACGCTTTGAGTACAGCAGGCATCTGCTGCCACAGCAGCTCCGGTAATTAACGCGCCGCTCTCGGGACACCTGGCAGAGGTTTATAGTCATAACTCACACGAAGCATATTGCTGGCACAAAGGAGCCCTCACCCACCTTTCTCCCCTGTACCTTAAGGCAGGGAGGAGGTATCCTCCAAGAACTAAGACCTCAGCTGCTGCCAGGACAGTTTTTGCCAGCAAAGCAAGTGACATTTCGCCCACCCATATCCACAGTACCCTTTAAGCTGGATGCTGTCTCTCATGGTTCCTGTGCCACAGCGCTCCCAGTGCTTCTTCCAAAACAGAAGACCTTCTGCAAGAGATGGAAAGAAGCACCTGTATCCCCAAAACTACTGACTTCAGTGAATCTGAATATGATCTAGAGATTTCCAAAGGCTCTAGTCCAACACCACCTTTCCATTTTGACTGCCCATCCAACAAAGAAGTGTACTTGCCCAGCTAATGTCCTTGCAAACTACGATCTTGCTGAGAATCCAACACTCCAAGGACCAGCCAGCAACTGAGCAGTCTCTATGAGGAGCTCTGGGAGGCCAAGACAGAAGCAGCACATGGATAGTGAGGCAGTACCAGAGGCTGCTGATCTTCTTTCCCCACCCTGACCAGGGCTGCAGTCTGTTTCTGGAGCTGGCCCATCTCTGAGCACCAGCAACTTTCCACTTTGGAAAGAACACCAGTTGTTCCTCCTCTTAAAGTGCAGAAATTGAGACACAAAGTGTTTTCAGAAAGTCATTCAGTGCAAGGATTGCAGTCTCTGGCACACCTGGGGTGTGCAGGATCACAGCCAGCGGCAAGCTTGCACTCTCCGAGGTAAATACACTTCCATTATCATTTTTCACAACAAGAGAAAGATGGAGGCCAGCAATAACCCCGAGGTGACCAGCATCTAATTTTTCATCATCAGAGTATTTATGGCACAGCCATTTGCAGCATCTTGTAATCACTTTACCGCCTCCTTGACCCCTGGCTCCCCCTTATTCTGCATCTCCTAATTGCATCTGAACAAGCAGCAAAGTAGATGCAGGAGAGCTGAATGGGTTGGTTTGTGATACTTGGAAGGACAGCAGAGGAGTTGCAGAGCCAGGTCTGGCTGTACCCCCCCCACCAGCTTGCTTTGACCTCCCACGGGCTATGAAACAGGAGCCTTCCTCCTCCCTGACACTGGGTAACCTTGAGGAGTCATCCCCTGCCTCCCCTACTTATTAGTACGGTACGAGAGATTAATGAGTTCCCTCCAACAAAGTGCGAAGGCATAAACATTATACACAGACACTGCCCCAAATTCCTGCATATTCATAGCCTCTCCTGGCAGGGTATTGGCAACTACAACAATATTTACATCGACTACAAAAGCCCCTGGGTTAGACAGCATAAAGTGACAGAGATGGACCGGCGCGTGACATGGATGAAGAGAGGGCCCTGCAAACATATCAAACTACAAACTGCCAGGGTTAGGAGGTACTTGGGTTCAGCAAGGATGACTGTTCCTGAAGGCCACTAACCCCTTGACTGCCACAACACAAACAGTGCCTCCACCACTAAGCCATTATTTTTTCCCCTACAAACTTCTCAGTGGAGTTTCACACTACTCTTTAGTGGCCTGGAGAATGTAGTTTCAGGGACAGCATCATCCTGTTCACTGTATCAGGAGTTGCCTGAAGGAAAAGGAGATGTCCCACACTTTGTAACTACTTTGCAGCAGCACAACAGCATAAGATAAAGCCCTGTTGCCTGGGGCTAGTGGGGAGTCTGCCTGCTCCCAGCCTCCTCTCCTTTGGTGTGCACTGTACAGGGAAGGCAAACTGGTGCAACAGGCTTCAGAGATCAGCTCTGCCTGAGAGCATTATACCGATTCAACTTACAAGATAAATCCCAGCTGCATTATTTGTATTTATAGTCCTGCTTACAGAAGCATGAGCCACGTGTGGGATTTGCTGATGTAGTCCAAAAAATCCACATTTTTGGACAAAAGCGTCAGTGATTTCACCCAGACATAAAGTGCAATTTAGGAGGATGTTAAGAAGTTGCAGACTTATTTAGGAATGTAAAGAAATACCAGTCTGTTCAGAGCTCTTTCCTCCACAGCCTCTGGTAATGTTCGGAGTGGCATAACTGCACAGTTCTACAGCCCTGCTGCTTTCTACCTATATATTACAGAACTAAAGATAATTTCCAGATCAAGACTGCTGTCTAACCTGATGAAAAAACTGATGCAAATCCAACAGGCAGCAAGGTCAGACCTCTGTTTAAAAACCAAAACTGGTGTTAAAGCACCGAAGAAAACACTGGAAAATATGTTGTTGGGGAAAAAAGCATGTATTGGGTCTCCCAGGGGAGTGCTCAGCTGACTTAACAGGTCTTCACAAATTCTGGTTTCTAGGGTGCTGTCACTATCACTGCACAAAATAACACTGCACAGGGGAAATGCATTTATTATTTTCTCCAAAAGTGTTCCAAAAATGAAAGATCTGCAAGTCTGCTGGAACAGCCTAGTCCAAGAAAGGAATTTTAAAAGGCCCTTTTTAAAACTTTACAACTTGTGTAGTGCATGGGTGATCACAAACCAGTATTGGTTCTGACATCTGCCCTGTTGGTCTTCAATATTGAGACAACAGTGTCAGCTTGGGTGCCTTGCTGCCTAAGTGAGCATACTCCAAAGGACAGCTTTATTTTCTTCCCAGAAAAAGATTCCCAGCTTCTTCCCTTCTACTCTACTCTGGCGAGACCCCACCTGGAGTACCATGTCCAGCTCTGGAGCCCCCAACATAGGAAAGATATGAACCTGTCGGAGCTGGTCCAGAGGAGGCCACAAAGATGATCCGAGGGCTGGAGCACCTCTCCTATGAGGACAGGCTGAGAAAGTTGGGGTTGTTCAGCCTGGAGAAGAGAAGGCTCCAGGGAGACCGTATTGCAGCCTTGCAGTCCCTAAAGGGGCTACAGGAGAGCTGGGGAGGGACTTTTTACACAGGCACGTAGTGATCAGATGAGGGGGAATGGCTTCAAACTGGGAGACGGTAGATTAAGATTAGATATAAGGAAGAAATTTTTCACTTTGAGGGTGGTAAAGCACTGGAACAGGTTGCCCAGAAAAGCTGTGGAAGCTCCATCCCTGGAGGTGTTCAAGGCCAGGCTGGATGGGGCTTTAAGCAACCTGGTCTAGTGGAAGGTGTTCCTGCCCATGGCAGGCTGTTTGGAACTGGATCTTCTTCAAGGTCCCTTCCAACCTAAGCTATTACATGATTCAGGAAAAGCATCAGCATGGCTGCTCAGCCTTGCCAGGGTGGCTCCACCGGGCAGCAGAGGCTGTAGTTTGAGCCCAATAAACAGTGTTGGTGAGTGCATAACTGCAGGAAGCGTGCAAAAGCAGAGCTATATCTAGAGCCACTTCTTTGCCCAATTTGTTTAGATGGCTTGCTTCCAAGGTTCACGCCCACCATCCATCATCACATAAGACAAACCAAGCATTATAGTCTGCAGGACACTCTTCTATGGGGAAGCCAAGTGCATCTGAGGCCACCAGTAGCCTCTACCCATCACACCACCCACCTTGCTTCTCTTAAGGGCTGGTAGCACCCGCAGCACATCTGGCCAGGCATCCAACCAGCAGCACAGCACCCTTCCCTTCCACACAGCCCCTGCCAGCCAGCTGGAAGTGGCAGGGGGGAAGGATTTGCCCTTTGGAAAAGCTCAGCGTCCAAGTGACAGCACAACCCAAGCTCCACTTAAACCCAAAAACGCTTCTCATTGTGAAGTGAACAGACAGCTCTGTGCAGAAAACATATTCCAGTCCCCTGCACTATTGATTTTCCTGTGAAAAGAGACAAACTAATCCTTTAAACTTAGCTGCTTCAATCCATGGTCCTGCAGTTACTTCACTGTTGTACGAAAGGCCGACTCTCCTACCCAGCCCTAGCAGCAGGGAGGCTTGCCTTTTGGCTGATGTTTCTTCTACTCAAAATACAGTTACAAGGAAAGCAAGAAAAAAAAAAAAAAAAAAAAAAAAAATCACACACCAGAAGCTGAACTCCAGCTCTTAGGTCACCAGTACAAGAAGTTTATATTCTACTTTCACAACACTGCACTCCCACCTCTCCTCCTGTCAGGTCAGAAAAACCTCTTATTCACATAGGCAGTTATTAGCTGAAGTTCCCTTTACGTTAGGAAACACGAGGGGTGTGGGAAACTCCAAAAGAGCTAGTTTATCTGTCATAGGCATATGATGAGTGAGCAATTGAAAGAATTTATTGAAAAGCCTGCAGAAGAGGAATGGACCAGGATGAAGGAGGCAGGATTTATGCCATATTAACAAGGCTGTGTGCCAATTTTAACCTTATTAGTTTCACAATAAAAAAAGCCAAGAATTGCCTTCCTGTCCCACACCCAGACACCATTTATTTTAAACGAACTTGGCTCCTGTCCTTCTTCAACCACTTCAGAGCAAAGCAGCAACTTAACTGACCTTACTTTTTGGAAGCTGACTAGATGAGGCATGAGAAGACTCCAATCAGCCCCTGAGACTGGGCTTTTAGCCAAGAAACACTGTATTTCAGAGGCACCTGTAACAAACAGGGCTATTGATATTTATGCTTAATGCAGTACTAATTCCTCTCCTGCCATAGCAATGGCTCAAGACTCAGGTGCCTGTACATACAGAAATGGCATAATATTCTGGACCCTTGAGAGGCTTTTACCTATTTTGAAGGCTTTCAGAACTGCATCTATGCACAGAAGCAGCAGCTGCCTTTTTGTACATTTGTTTCTATTTCTACATCATTATTATAATAAAACATATCAGAGTATTTGTGGTATGGCATATAATGCAATACCTTTGGCAAGAAGGTCTTACCACAAATAACTTCTTATAGGATATGCATGGTGACATGCTAATAGAACCCCACTCCTGCTGCATCCTTACTGTAAGCTGGGGTAACTTGGAACATAACAATGCTAGTTTAAGCAATTTATTTAAATAAGACGATGGCTTCACACCAGCAGGGTAAACTTCCATTAGCTTTTCTTCCTTTCCCCCGGCTCACCCTGGGAACCCAGGGCAAGCACCCCAAACCTTTTTGACTGATATGCTGTGAAATCAGGCCTCTCTGATCCAGACACCTCCCACCGAAGCAGCTACTTCCCCCACCGCTGGTTCTCAAGGTCTCTAGACACTGAGACCTGTAAGAATAAATATCCAGGAGACAGCAGCTGTGACCCATTTATTACCGGATGCTGCTGCAGGGCACAGCGGAGGAAGGCAGGGCAGAGCAAAAGCACTTGCTGCAAAAGGAACAAGCGGAGCAAACCCAGGTGTCCTTGGAAGAAGCACTCTGCTTGCAGCTCTGTTTCCAGCTTCCAGTTGGCAAGAGACAGCTTAGATCAAGCATGGATGTTCAAGTACTGCCACAAGGGCTCCCCTCATATCACTGCTGGGAGGTGAAAAAAATAAAACAAAAAAAGACCACAGAGGCCAGAAGGTAACCATGAACAGAGAGGCCACAAGAGTCTCACACACTGAACAAGCCAATAAAACTGCCCTCGTGCAGGCAAATGTATCTGGAAAGATCCACTTGGACAATGAAAATCACAGATACCTTTACCCAAAGCAGAGGGTGTGCACACATATGCGGCAGTCAGGAAGAAGAAATGCCGAGGAGGGAAGCAGAGCACGTATGCTAGCGGCACAGAGCACGGCGCTCCAGTCTACAGCTGAAGAGGGCCGGGAAGGCAGCACCGCGCCGAGGCAGACGGGGTCTACATCAACACTTATCAGTTCAGCCTTTGCATTTCCCGATTAAGTTCTGCTGGCACTGAGCAATTGTACGTGTCCTCAGACTACCTCCTCACCCCCCTGCACAGCCTCCCGTGGCTGCAGCCCGGCCCCTGCTCTGGTCGCTGGGTATTCTGATCAGAGCATCAGGCTGGGGTGACATTGTCCCCTCCTGAAGAGGGACGGTAAGCGCCTGCAAGCCCGCTCATTTTATTCACTGCACAAGCACGTTTCCAACTGGGATAATCTCCATTAAACCATCTGCGCTCCCATCTTCACTCGGCCCGCACCCGCTGGGCTGCCTGCGATACTGCAGCATCTGTGAACCGGCAAAAGCGGATGCCGTGTCCCTTTCCCAATCAGCTAAAAAACCAACAGAGACTCAGACAGAACAGATGCACCTGGTAGCTTTGACGCGCTACCGAGCCAGGCTACCAGGAGTACCTGTGCCAGTGCCTCTTCTGAAAGGCGTACGGCTCCCTCTGAGAATTTAAGCCATTTCCTTCCCATCATGGGAAGACACCATGCCCCAAATTGCCAGAAGAGGAGGGCTGAGAAAAGAGTAGAGGTTTTAGCTACAACGGCTGCCCTGGTGCAGAAGACAAGCACTGTTTGCCAGGTCATGAATGCATTTTGGATCAGACACTCTGAATGGCTGCTGATCCCCAGGATTTAATCTCTTATTTATCTCAGTATCTGCTTTCTAGAAACGGGGACTATCATGTCACATTCCTTCATTACTGGAACAGATAGACAAAAAAAGTGTTATGACGAGAGATCTGAAACTTAAATCCACTGCCCCTTCCCCACAACCTACATAGATGATGTCCAGCTGACCTTACAGAAATCATTATAAAGCGACCGCATTGAAGTGTGAATTCAGTGCAGAGAAAACTCAACCCTGTCCTTAGCATTGCCATCAAGACAGCCAAGGGACTCAGGAGTCACTTCAGCTGTCGAGGACATGACAGCGTGGTGACAGATCTGAAGGGAAGATAGAAAGCCATCGATCTGCTTTAACTGTAATCAGTGCTTGCCTTCAACAAGGTCACTGGGCCATCTAACACATGCCCTTCTTCCAGCCAATTTGCCCTGAGTGGTCTTGCCCTCACAGGCATGGAACAGCACGGCAAGGCTGACCTTTCAAACCTCCCAGGACTCCTACAGTCCCAAAGAAGCAGCAAATATTAGCAGCAAGTGATGGGACAGGAGCAAAAGACTATTTCAATATTTTCCTGCACTTGCTTTCACTTATTTGTTTTGCAAGCCTTTATTTTCCAAGGCAATTTACAAACAAGAAGCAAGATAACTGTTTGTTCAGACAAAGGTTAATAGGGGCCTAGTGGTCTCTGAAGACTCTGCAGTCACACTTAGGTGTGAAATTTTGGAGTAGCAATAAAGATGCTGAACAGACAAGCAAGTCTCAAGAGAAGGATTTAATCTGTCTAAATACTCTCATGTACATAGTTTTCAGCTTCCATTCACAGTCATCGGAGCAGAGACAGCTTCCAGAGGCCTTTTTGGACAATAAACCGTGAAACAGGATTTTTGCATCAGTCATTATTCCCCTCTCCACCCCCAGCTCAAAGAGTCATGTTTGAAATGTCTTTTGTTGAAAAGATGACATAGCATTGGGAGAGAGAGTCGACAGGAGGAAGGCAGCACAGATCTTTGGCAGACGGGTGGTACTTGGCACGAGAGAGCTCCCATTGGCACCATTTTTCCAGAAAACCTCAAATAGATTATTTGTCCTGGTAGTCCAAAAACAGGCTTTCTGCGGGGCCACGCACAGACTAAGAAATACAGCACTACACCCAGAGACCAGCTTCACTGGAACAGGCAAGACGTTCCAGTTACATCCACCCATCTTGCTCCTAAAAGTCACTTAAAGCTAAATACAGTGCTAAGATGAGATGAGAAAACTAAGAGGCAGGCATCTAGGACAAAAGGGCTGATCCAAAAACTCAGCTGCTTTCTTTTGGGATCGCAGTGTCCATCTGTCCCCTTGCCACAGGGGAACTTAGCGTGCAAAAACAGACCTTGTGTGTCCACTGAAACGTGGAACCTGAATTATTCCAACAAGCAAGAATTCAAAAAAGAAGCCAAGAAAATAGAGCAAGTTCTCTATGGGTAACGATCCCCTGAGACCAAGAGAATAGCTATGCTATTCTCCCTCCTCCCTTTCATGTTGCCTTTTCCCCTACAGACAGGCAGGTTTCTTGCATGTTGAAGACTCCACTTCTACACATAAGAAGCTTGGACAAAATTTGTAGAGATAGTTACAGTGTTTTGCTATTAAATTTTTTGCTTGAAGTCAAGAGACTTCCTACCCAGCTCTCCCATCCCCAGGTTTCTCTGAGAAAATGTAAGAGCTTTAACTACTGATAGCTAGCTGTCCACATCGCAAATAGGACAGTGGGGGAAAAACATTAACCAGCAGAGTCTCTTCAGAGTCAGCCCAAACTTGAAAACCGTGTCAGTGCTGCGGGTCTGACTGTTTTATAAATTAATACATCCCTTACCCCTCTCTAGGGAAGTCATCATTAATTTTGTTTTCTGGAGAATAAGAACACACAGGTCAAGCAGAGAGTGGGACCAGCAGAGCCAGAGCTAGAACAAGTCCCAGTTTACTCCCATACTCAACCAGAAAGTATTAGAAACCTTAACAAAACCCCGAAACTCAGAGGTAATGCTGACACCCAGCAGTCTCCCAAACACAGTGACTGTGGACCCCCCCACACCTTTCAGTAACCCACTATAGACTGATACATTCTCCCACAAACAATCCTTCCTTACTTCCAAGGCGGAGCAGGGAAAAGCACTGAAACCCTTATCTCAATTACTGAGCAGGGAAGGATTAACCAATACCAAAGACTTTGCAGATATTTATTCTCCAAATCCACAAGAGAAGACAAGCAGAGGGAAAAGCTCCTCTGGGAGTTATGTACACAGACAGCAAGTCTAATGCTTACACAGTCTTAATTTTTTAATTTTTCAAGTCCTAACAATAATTATCTTCATGAATTATAGACATAATATCCGAGAGATGCAGCAGTAATTAATGCATGTCTGCCTTTTCTGACTAGCTCCTTCTGCTGGGTCAGGGAGAGTTATTGAAATTCAGGAAGGAAATCTTCAGTCTTCTGGAAGTTTTAAAGAAACAGACCAAGACAATTTAATAAAGCAATAATATTTCTCTTAAATAATTAAGTAGGCTTTGACATTCACTAATATTTTGGAGGCCTAGCTCTTACTTTTGCAATAACACTGGAACAAGTGCACTCAGGGATACGATCCACTGCAAGTCCAAAATGTACTAAACTGCAAAATTGCTTCAACTAGTCTTTGCCCCTGGATTTCTCTGCACACACACAGCCATCTTCACTCTTTTTTTCTTAAAATGCTCACCGAGACCCTTAACAGAAGATGTGCTATGCGGCACCTCCATACTTCCCTCTTCTTACTTTGCCCTACTGACATCTGTCCCCAGGTATGAGTGCTCAACTCTCCCCAAGCTCAAGAGAAACTGTGTTTATCATCCTTTGGGAAAAGCCTTGGTTTCACAGCAGAAACATAGCACAGTAATAGATGCAATAGACAATCCTAAACTAGACAGAAAGCTATTACTAAAGCAGCATACAGCACTGGATGTTGTTTAAGTGGGCTGTTTCCATCATCTCTCAAAAAGCAGATTCTCCTGCAGCATAAACAGTTTTTTTCGCATGAAAAATCCACTCGAGAGCTTAATATATTCAAGTATACTGACAGCAATTACCTCAAAGCAACAATTACTTAGGCAGCCGCTGAAAAAACCCCACCCTTTGGCACGGACATAGCACCTGCTTAAGCAATATAAAACTACACAACAAGAAGGACAGAACTCTACTTAAACTCAGAATCATAAGGATTATTCTGATGGCCACCAAACCAAAACACAGCCATGTCACCAAGAAGAGAGAGGAGGTATTTGGCCAATAAGGTCAGAATGAATCAAAAGCTTTATGCCTCTGTTGTTCACTTGAACCACATCATCTCTACTTGAAAAAAAAAAAACCTACACACTAGAATTAAAAGTTTAAATGGAAATAATGGTCATCCCGGTTTCAGAAACTCACCAGATACAGTCTGTAAGCATCAATCCGTCGAATTGGCCCCCAGCACTTGTCTGTATCATTATACTTTGTGCCATCTCCAACACTGCAAGAATGGTTGCCAGTGGCACTGCTGGGAAAGGAGGGAGAAACAAAAGACAGTAATTAAGTCCTAGCAGATGTCTTCCCCTCTCCTGCATTCAAGACAGACAAACAATCAGAGACCTGAAGTGTCCATTTCTCCCCTCCCTCCCTGAACACCCTCTCTCCTGATATTTTCTGGACTGTGTAACACAGCAAATCACTGAGTACCATAAGTTTAAAGGAAAATTATTGGATTACATACAGTTATTTACAAGTTTGGTCATTTGGTCATCAAGCTAGCAAGTTTAAGTCATGTATGGATCACCACAATTTTCCATTTCCAGGTTATGAGTCCAAATTCAGCCCAGTACAGTTTTGATCAGTCTCTTTCATTATCTGTTTTTTTGGTTTTTTTTGTTTTGTTTTGTTTTGTTTTTTTGAGTCAGTCCAGAGCTAAGTCCACGTAACATCACCACTCACTGGACACAGGCTTGGTAAGCATCACACCCCTCAGTTCTTACCCAAAGAGACAGAGAAGCTAAAATACTGCTCAGAGTAAGGCAATCAAACCATAGATTTGGTACCAACAGGTATTGAGCAACAGGTCCCATGTCTGCAAGGTGCTGAAGCTGGAAGTACTTTACACCCGAGGATTCATCTGAAATCAGGTCAGCTACTTTTCAGGCAGGCAGCAGGCACTCACAACTTCACCTTCCCACCCACAAGTGATGAGCTGTCCTTGAGTCATTTCTCCACTTCATTCTTCAGAAAGTAGAGGTGATCCCAGTCAGACTTATCACCCCATCAAATCCAAAAGCCTGCTCTCTTCTCTATTAGCACACAACCCCACACAGCAGTAAGCACACTTACCAGGTCACTTGCATGAGAGAGACCGGTACAGCCGCTGCGTAGATTGCCAGGTCCCCATAGAGGTAGATAATTATGCAGAAATAGAAGAGGTTGACACCCACTGCAGTAAAAGGAAATATCGTACAGAACCCTGTATCGAACCCTGCACTTCAAATATACAAACATTTTTCAAGGTCTTAACTATGGAGGCAAATGGTGATTTATTTTTTACTTCTTTCTGCAGCAAACTCCACTTAAGGGTCACACCAGCAGCTTAGGGAACTGAGCCACAGCACAGGAACTGACGGGATAGGAGGTGCCTCAGAGCTCAACTCTGCCCTCTTCAATACCTGGCCCTGACACTAGGCCCTTTAGTTCAAGCCTGTCCTCCAGTCATTGGTCAAGATCAACAGGTCCCACATAAGTCATCTGCCAGATGAAGCTGTCAACTTTGCCACAGGCAAACATCTAGCTGATGCTCACAGACTTGGTGCGAGCACAGCTTGATGAACAATGAAATGAAGAGAGAAGATGCATGAGTCCTCTGCCAATTCCAAACCCTCTGCTTGCAAACTTGCAGGACTTTCCCATTAGGGATTTGGCCCCACAGAGCTCAGGTTCCCCAAGGTTCAAGTGGACCTGCTTCAGGAGATTCCTTACCATCAGCAACTTGAGCCAAGGTTCAAACCTGCAAAGCTTTAAAACTCTGTTTCTGCAGCCCTCTTAACACCCTGTGCCACAGTGTACACTGCTCCTGCCCCATACAGTTTTCTTGGGTGTTTTTTCTTCTTTTTTCTTTAAAAAAAAAATAAATAATGTTGTCCTCCCTTCACCTATGAGATTAAAAAATGTCTTACACAAGTTAATTGGGTGCACAGAACAGCCTTACTGGGGCACAAGGAGACACTGCTGTGGAGGGCTAAAATCTGCAGGGATAAAGAAATGCTTGATGAGACCCCAGGATTCTTTTCTTCCAAGAAAGTCAGTATAAATCCCACCAAGCAAAAACAAAACTGGAACATATTTTAGTTCAGAGACAGGTGAGCTACAAAAAAAAAAAAAAAGCCTCAGATTTGTTTCATTCGGGAAGTTGACATTGAAGGAAAACAGCTCAAGGAACCTGCTCATACTTTCAAGTTGCGATGCCACCTGATACTTAATCCTAATGCAGCTTGGGCAAATCAATTCACCTCTCCACACCTCACATGGATAACTATCAAATGAGGACAACACTACTGCAGGAATGTGGACTAATATTTCTACGGTGCCTGCATACCCCAAGTTTTACCATGTTTTGCCATCATACTGCCCTTGGATCTCTGGATGTCAGAAAACATGAATAGGCATTCTCCTTCATTTACATAGATTATTTAATATGCTGAGCCTACTTAGCATAAAACATTCAAAAAAAAGGCTGTATTGGGCAAGTAGCAAGAAAACTTCCTTGCTTCTGTAAGGCAGCATGCTAAGCACACTACAGCTGTTCCTGGTTTGTCTAAATAGACAAATGGAGATCTTGCAGAAATTGTCAGATCATTTCATATAGTTCCCCCTTGTTTTCCTCCTCTGTGAAAGATTTAAGATGGCTTCACAGTTAAGGAGACTCTGCATTGTTCCGAAGATGGCAACAAGCTACCTACCAGTTTTCTCCAGTTTCCTATTAAAAAGGGTTGACAATTAGAACAAGTATCTGACATAGGACAGAAGCTGCAAGACACACTGAGCACAGGACTAGACAGACTCAGATTTAGATTCTGTTTTGGGGATCTGATACTCATCTCAGGCCTTACCTGCCCCCTACTCACAAAATAAGGCTAACATGACCAGCTAATCCACAGCAGCACCACCAGGTACCCACCAGCATACACTACACCCCCGTTCCAGTGCCAACTTCTCTGTCTGTGTGAAGTCCAGATGACAGTCCTCTCCCAAATTTATCCTCTCGAAGGCAGGAAGACTTTAGCGTCAGTTCTTTTATAAACCGCTACTGACCCTCCCTGATCAATACTTTCATTACTGGACACAAAATGGGGGGGGGGAGGGGGGGGAGGGAAGGTGGAAATCAATGACTTCCTGTGGAGAAGCAGTATGATAGATGTGCCTAGAATCCATTATTGCAATAAATGACTGCTCGGTCCCAGAAGAAAGCACCCAATATTGCAAATAAAAAAAAAAATTAAAAAAGCAGTTCTTCAGAGCCAGCTCTTTTGAAAGAGCACACAGATCCTTCACAGCCTAAACCTAAGGCAGCTCCCTTTAAGAAAGCAGACAGTCCAAAATTGAGATTTATCCCCAGCTTACCTCCCAGGACTGCAGATTCAACTCCTGTCAGATTGTTGAAAATAAAAATCAGTCAAGAGAAAGGAGCACAGAACTCACTAGAAATCAGAGGCTTTGAGGTCTACTGCAAAGCTTCCAGCAGCCTTCCCTCTGAAGGCTGTAAAGACACCTTGGGTTTGGATCCATACTTCATATATTGTGAGCAAAACCCCACCCAGACATTTGCTAGCTGTGAAACTGCAGAGGCTGGTGCTTGAAGACAGGAATTACCAGTGTGGCCCAGTTTCTCAGCCCTAGGCATTAGCAACTAGTCACTGAGCAGCAGCCTTTATTGAAGACCTTTCTGTGCAGCCATCAGAAGGAAGTACTTCAAGGATCTGCAGAGGGAGGTACTTGTCTCCTCTCTACAACCGCTCAGAGGACCAGAGGCTGTCTCTGAACTAGGACTTGGCAACAGTATAAAGATGGAGCCTCATTACTGAGCACAGAGGAAGGGAAAGCAGCAAATGAGTTACAGCTGCCCCAGACTCTTCGCTGTGTGTACCTCATCTTGAAGAGAGGTACCTTCCTGCAGAGATTCATCCCCTTGTAATGGGCCGAGTAGGTCCTGGGGAGGATCCCTAACACAGAAATCAGATAACTCTGGCTAAAGCAACATTAAGAAGAGGGATTAAGATTTAGAGTCCTAAGCAGTTTATATCACTTCGCTAGGAAGTGTACCTAAGTGCCTGACATGAGAGAGGACATGCATTTCCAGCACCCTCTACTGGCTGAGCAGCAGTCAGCAACAAAGCAGAGAGGTCTAGAAGGCAACTGCCAAACGCCTGGCTGGCTTGAGGGGTCGTTGCCATCTCCCCCTGTGAAGCACATGCAAAGCAGGGCCTTCTGCAACTCGTTTATGGGAGCACTGTGCCTCCTGTGATCCCTCAGCCCTCCTGCAGCTCAACAGGCCTCTACAGCTGAATACTCAGCAATGCTGCTAAGCTCTGTTACATGGTGCTTGCTCTCAGAGCGCTTCCCAAATATTACTCCCATGCGAGATAGGGAAGCGTTCAGTGTTTTACTGATGGCAAAGCATACAAGCTGGAAAACTTGCCTAAAGTCAGAGCAACCCAGCACTACAGGCAAGACTAGGAACACGACATTTCTGAGTCTCCAGCCCACACTCATACCATCTCTCCTCTTCTATACCTGGAAAAGCAGCAGCCTGGTCCAAGGTGGATTATTTTGATAGTCCTTTGTGATTTAAATCTACAAAGGCCCTGAAAAGGCATGCAGGGAAATTAAGAAGTTTTCTCAAGTGGACTTTAAAATCAGCAATAATAGAGTTCAGAGAATCTTTACTCCTTAAGGCCAGCTGTCCCTCAGAGGCAACAGTCTTACACAGGCATAAAGCTGATGTAATGGAATGGAAAAACACAGTCCATCATGTCTTTGTAAGGTGGCCAGTGAACGAGAGAAAATGTCACTTTCCACAAGAAATGGGGCCTGACAGGCTCAAAACTACACAACCATAGTGTCTGATGATTTTCTGGCTCTGCACAGCATTTCAAATTTACTGTTTTACCAGTTTAAGGCTACGTAACGTTGTAGTTTGCATTTCTGTCACATGCAGCAATGGGTATGGCGTTATTGCAGTAGAGTTACAAGTTTGTTCCCTGTCATACAAGAGACATTTAAAAGCAAAAAGACAAGAGATCTGCCTATCATACGCACACCAGGGACCCTTTCAGCAGTTGACGTCCCAGCAGCTCTCCTGATGACTCCCCAGACACAGGCAATTCTCACAAGCTCTCCCCAGAAGTCTCTCTCCTTCAGACTGATACTTACAGGGTTTAGGGAAGCCCAAACACCTTATTCTCAAATGCTACAAAGATGGAACTAGCAAACACTACAGCTGGGCTCAACTGTTTCAGACAGTGATGATCAGAGGATAGACACGGTTCAGAGTTAGGTTAAGGGCAGACAGAAAAGGCACTGACTTACACTTACCCGCCTCAAGAAACCTGGCCCTTAACCTGCAGTATTTTGGCTAGTTCTGCTATGAGCACAGCACCCTCCCCTTCATGCAGGTTTCAGCCCACATGGCCCATAAATACTCTTTGTAGAAACACTACAAAGGGGGATGACTACAGTCCACAGACAGAAGGAGTGACACTTTGGGGCGGAATCATCACAAACTCAGGATGCAAACCCACACTCAAAAGCACACAAATTTAAGGAAAAGCCATACACACACAATGTGCAGGAGGACCTGAAGGGACTTTTGAAAATGTGAATCACTTACCTTTATTGAAGAACATGGAAGCCATCTGGCCCATTTCCACCCTCTCAGTAATTTCAAAGATATTGGGTGAGCCACGTCTCTCTGCAAGTTGAAAACAAGAAGTGCTTCAACAAGTCCCTCCAACAAACCCAGAGGCCATACTATCTGAACACACTCAAGAGGCTCTAGCAACAGTTTGAAGGACAGTATATACGACTCCACAGCTGCAGAGTCACTGGTCCAATTACTCTGCTGAAGTTTGTTTAAATGTGTTTTCAAAGATGTTCTCATCTTAGTGACCTAGAAGGAAAAGATCTTTATCAGACTGTAGAAGGTGAACTGAATTCTCAATGAGTCTTATCTCACAAGTGCTAAGGACTTCGGGATGTGAACATGTGGAATTGAGCGTGAAATGGACAGAAGAGTCCTGCTCCACTTGCTGGAGCCTTCTGTGACACTGTCTGAAGAAAAGAGGTCTTGGATACAGCAAAAGCATGAACTGGGTACTTACGAACTGACAGGATAGGTCGTGTCTCTGCTCGCTCATAGCCATCTTGGAGGAGAACATCACTGTCAGATACTCCGGAAGAAGAATCCTCATCCTCATCATCCTCCTGGAAGAATAGACCAGACTACTGCTGAGATGTCTGCTACCCACAGTACAGGCTGTGGCACCACCAGTGTCATGCTCTCACTTCCAGAAACTCAAAGGTCCCAAACAGGGATGGGCAGGACACGCAAGCAAAGGCAATACCAGGGAACCCCTGGCCAGGGCTTGGGATGCTGTGGAGAGCAGAAGAGGGCACTAGCAGAGCAGGTTAAAGTCAGTGACAGGGTCTGATGTCCTAGCATGCCATGCACACTGCAACAGTGCCCAATTCACGTAGTGATACGTGGCACAAGGAAGTTAAACTTCTGGCAGAACTGGTAAAAAGAAATCCAAACTCTTAGCCAGTCAGAACAGACACTTCTATCTCGTAACTCCAACCCACAAACACACAGGCAGCAATCTAAATCAGTGCAAACAATTATGCCTCTCACGGATCCAGAAAAGCCACTAAAGCCAGGATCCCAAAAGACAGAAGTGAATTTTACAGTAAGGACATACTTCAGGACTGTCCACTCCCTGGAATACAGCCCAAGTGACAGCAAGGACATTCCAGGCTGTCCCAGTTAAATGACCTGAGATCAGTAAGGATTTATAGACCTCAGCACACTCCAAACAGCACCAATATATTGGCTGCCACCTCTCCACATTCACTGAGCAGCGCTTCTGGGCAAGAAGAGCACAATCAGTAAGAAATGTGAACAGCACAAGAGATTTTTCAAAGCAGGAGCAGAAAATCCTGTCTTTAATGAGCAACCCTACAGGGAACTAACAGCCATATTTTATATGGCAAAGTTAAGTACACTAGAAATTTATTCCTTCAGAGTTACTAATGAAGCAAGGCAAAGATACAGAGGAATCTCAGGCAAGTCCTACAGGATAAAAGAACAAGAAAAAATGGAAAATTAAAGCCCACACAAACCTTGCGTTTTTCCATTCTCTTCCATCGCAGCTGAGCATTTGCAGCAGCCATGGCTTCTACCACGAAGGTTGTAGTCATATAGCTAGAGGAATTAAATTGATATCAATAACAGTCAAGAACTGCCACTGAACAGAGATGGAGAAGTATTTTAATCTGTTTGTAGGAGCAAACAAACAAACCGAACCCACCTTTTCACTAACTCCCCCCCTGCCTCACACCATGTTTTTTGGTACAGTGTTCTATCTGACTTTGCTGCTCCCTTCTGTCTTTGAGATTAAGGTGTTCAAGCAGCCACAAAATGCAGTAAAATAGAAGATGCCTTCAGATATAAGAAAACACTTCAGATACCTGGAAAGCACCTTCCTAGTGTTTCTGTGGGTGGAAGAAGGCAAGAGGACCCTCCTCTTTCTAGGGCCTAGAACCAGCACAGTACTACTGTGAAGCTTCTCTATTAAGGCCTGTGGCAAATACACTATGGACCCTTCAAGAATCTTTCAAATGGCAATAGAAGCAAAGCAGCAATACAAGACCAAGGGGCAGATAACACATGCAAGCAAATACACTTTCCTGGAGGTCAAGGGAAAAGCTGTCCAGGGAGACAGAGAGAACCACCAATGGAAGGAATATCATTATCTCAGCTAAAAATGGTCCTATAATAAAAAAAAAAGCCCAACCTCAAATCAATCTTAAAGGCTTTAAAGTGCTTTCTCACTGCTTCAGGAACTGGACTCACTTATCAAGCTCAAATGAGAGATTAGGTTTCACAAGAATAAAAGAAAGCAGCCCTATTCTGAGGCACATGTAGCAATTTCCATATAGACTTTTCTTGCACTGAAGGGTCCCCAGCAGACACAAGGAAATCACAAGCACCAGAATAAAAGCAACAGGGCAACGCAGCTCCCAAGGCATGTAGTACCTTGAGCTGCATTTTCTCATTTTAATCTGGTGCAGTTTTGGTATTAGGTTTGGAGGCTTATACTCTTCTGCTGACCTTGAAGGATTGTCTTCTAGTGCTAAGTTTCATACACTGAATTTACACATTTAAACTAATGCATCTAAAAGGAATTGCTTCCAAAGCTCCAACAGTTTACACTTCATCAAGTCTTTGCAGCAAACAGCTTTAAGGTGGGGAACTAACAAGCATTACTAGTCAGTACTGATGGGTCAGTACCTCTATATAGCAGCACCTAACAGATCCAAAAAGCACTGCCTCCAAATTAAAGGCATATTCAGACCAACAGAGCTAGTTACCAACAAGACAGGAACTTCTAAATTCCATTCTTACAAACAGCAGGGGGGAATTTTGGTTTCTTTTATTTTAAAAATCAAGCAAGAAGCAAGCAGGGATTCACATTCCACCAGAAGATGGCAATTCTATTAATAACTACATAGACATCAGTGCTGTATCAACAGCCTTCAGCTCCACCTGCTGCTCCAGCAAGGAGACATCTGGGCAGAAGCTCATGGCCAACCAGCGTGAAAATCATGAGACTGGTTCCAAGGTCTTGAGCAGCAAAGGTGTGTGAGGGGAATAAGATGGGCCCAGCTATACAGTAATTTGTTTTCCTGACACTCTTGCAGCTGCCTAGAGCATTACCGGAAGCCAAGAGAAAACTAACACAACAGGTCTGCATCACATCTGCAAGTCACAAAGCAGAGAAATGAACCCGTGTCACCTGTGACCTGGTTAGTGTTTGGGGAACTGATCTGTGACAGAGGCAACCATAGGATGTATCCACAGGGAGGACAGTGTAAAAAAAGAAAGCTGGCAGAAAGGTCCCAAGAAGACTCCGGACTGGAGAAAATGTCTTTCTCATCAGTCAGGAGATGGGATATAGCACCATATTGCTACATCAGAAAATACATCCCTCCAAATAAGGTCCACAGGCAACACAACTGCAGAGACCAACGCTCAAGCCGCAGAGGGACAGGATCACTCAGAAAAGCAGCAATAGTCTTAGCACTGTCCTTACAGCTCCATCCAGCTGAATCCCCCAACCTCCTAAAGACACATACATCCTACCTCATAAATCCCAGGAACATTAGGAGAACGAGGCTGACGAGCCACCCTGCTGTCGCAAAGGCCTTTGGCATGGTTAGGGCTCCTGTCCCGACGATGAGGTTGAACATGTAAACCAGACCAACCTGCAGTCATCCACATAATCCAACATGAGAGTTTGCAGCTGCACCAGAGAGCATCCAAGACACCTCACACACATACTGATTTAAATGGAGAGAGCAATCTTTGAGCAAGCCCATGCTAGAAACGAATATAGGAGGGGACTGATAACCAAAGAGAACAAAGTAAGCGTCAGCAAATTTCTGGAAAAACTGATATTCCTCTCTATTTTTCTGTTTGGTTTTTTTTTTTTTCTAATTATTTTCTTTCCAACTTTTAAAGTTAGAAAGCATGCAAGCTTTTTGTTGTTTGTTTTCAAATCCACTGTCTTCTACCAGGAGGATCTATACTGTGGGTCGGGGTGTCGCCTTATTTTCTGACCTGAACCTAAGCAGTTATGACTATGTACGCAAGTTACCTTCCAGAATCTCTTGTTGTTCTTTATTCTTAGTCAAGCAGGAAATATCCAAACAGAATTCTAATTCAAAGCCTGCTTGACATTTTACCAGCAGGCAGCTGAGCACACTCTGAAGGGCTTTTACTTCTGGAAGGGAAAGAATTTTATCCTCTCTGGCAAAGAGGTTTTTTTCTGCCCAGGGGCAAAAGACAACTGTGCACCTGGACAGGACACCCCCCACCCCCGATTATAAACTTAGGTGAATTCAAGATCAAACATTGCCCTAAAGTTTGTTTTTTTCATATAGGTCAGTCTGTCTAGAGGAGAGCCAGTAAAGAGCTGCATCTGAGTATGCTTTTCTGGGCGTGGAGCAATTAATATCAGGAGAACTATTCCCTAGAGAAGCTGCGAGCTCTCCTACCCTACATTCACTGACATAAGCACAGCAAATTTATCTTTTGACTGGTCTCCCAGAAGGATGAAAAAAAAAAAACCCAGAAAAAATAAATTAGCCATTGCAGCTTGCAGGAAAGTTTTCATTCAGCTGGCACAGCTGTCATTCCCTGAGCACAACTCAAGTGCCCAGGGCCATGACTCACTCTTCAGTGAAAGACTCTTGAAAAAACACCTCAGGTGATTTTCCTTGACTCTGGTCAAGCAGACAGGGATGAGAATGGTGCCTGTGCTTTCAGTCTGGCTAGACATCTTCAGGGAATGAAGCGAGAGTCGTAGCCTTTGAGATTAGACTCTAGGAAATTCATACAACATTAACATAACAACATAAAAGCAGGTGACGCTAATCCTTTAGAGTCCAGACGACCCAGTTACTATCTTGTTCTCCGTTTTCTCAGTTGTGACCTATTTCTGCAGCCTAATATCCAGTTCTTCTAAATTCAGTCATTAACATGGGGATGAAAAGTATTAAAGCATTTGGAAGCCAACACAGATTTCAGGACTGGTTCTATATTTAGGGAGTTCACTTCAGGAAAAAAAAAAAATAACGTTTGCAGAGCATTGTTTTTAAGACCTGACACTATACGAGCACCTGCAGCTATGAAAACCAGTATTTCCAGTAACATGGTAAAGCAGTAATTGGCTCTGCAGTTTCACAGGACACCGCATTACAAGGAAGAAACATCTTGATTACTGGTTATAAGTGAAGTGGTTTAAAACAAATTACTACAACAGCTACAAATAAGTAAACTTTATAAAACATTTCCCTCTGAATTTCTTAAAGTCAAAAAAGAGAAGCAAAGTGGGATAGTTTCTGTGTCACAATCCCCCCTGTTTATGCTACCTTCACGTGACAATCTGGGTTGATGAAAACATTAACAAAATGTAAGGAAAATGGGTAGAAGGACGCAAGAGCTGGTAGGGGACATGAAGCTCTTTTTTAGACTTTTAGAACCATGCCTTACCCAGACATTGTCTCTTTACAGTATTTAAAGTGATGTGTGATGTAAAAAAACCCCAACAACTACAAGCATTAAGCAATTTTTAAGTACTCTTTGACCTCCATCATCTCTTGAAACACTGAGGTTATGTCCATGGGGAAGTAGGAAATGGAAGTACAACAATGAGAGAAGAGGTTTTTATAAAGTCTTGTGAGGAAAACCACAAACAGCAGTACTTACATAGGGAGAGTAAAGCTCTCCTGTGTCAGTAATGCCACCAGCCATGTTGGAGACAGTGGAGAGGCCCGAAGCAAAGCAAGGAGTATTTTCAACTTCTATTGCCTTTAACCTAGGAAACATTACAAAGTTGTGTTAGCTTTGTTGGAAAAAGGAGGAACTCGCAAGTCAGCTTTTGGACATCGGTCTTCTAATATTTGAACAAAAGAAGATTTCAGCAGGATCTTGCACTTTGGACAGATATACCCCACTCACCGGCACACTTAGTTCAATACTCTACTGAAAAGTTCTTGTACCTGCTAAACTAGTTTGAAAGTAGCCAAAGTCTCTGCCCTTTCACAGCACTCGATGACCAAACTCACCAGAGGAGCCATTTCAGACACTAAAAGCTCAAGAGGAAGAATGCCTGCCTTGAGGATGATCTCATACCACTGCTTCTCACGCAGCTACTACTCTTAAGAGAGTGTGTGCCTCCAGCAAATCAAAGCAGTAAAAAAACCCGGCCTAAAGTGTCTCTTCATGATCTCAAGTAAAGAAATGAGCAAATGAAAATACTAGACCTATAAAAAAACCAGACAAACAATAAGTTTTACATGTACCAAGGTTTTCAAAGCAGAATTATTTGGGGAACTTAACAACATCTTTGAAATACTACAGGGGAGAGGAAGAACCCAAGCATTGTGAAAGATTTCAGAGTATATAAATAATTAGGCATAGTTGAATTGTTTAAGAGCTTTATCAAATTCCTCATACTTCTACACATGCTCCTACTTGGTGATACCACCTGAGACAAACCATCAGCACAAACTTCACAAGCTAAGAGCACTACTAAAAAACCCAAATGGTTCATAAGCTTACAGGCACACACACTAGATGACAGAGATCAATCAGGCAGCAGAGCTCACTGTGGTCACAACTAAACCAGCCCTCAGAAAGAGAGGCCAAACATCTTTTATAACAGACCTCGACTCAAGCCACTGGAGCCCATCTCAGCAAACCAAGAGAAAGCAGCAAGACCACGGGCACGCCAACAGATACCTCGGGCACACTGACAGACACCTCCAGCACACGGACGGGGCACCCACCGCAGCCCGGCAGGGGCCCTACCTCAGGGCCCGCAGCCCACCAAGGCCTTCAGAGCCCCCCGGCCCTGCCCCCCCCCCCCCCGCAGCCGGCTGCGCTGCTTGCCCAACCCGACCCGCTGATGCCCCTTTGGGCCCCACGCGGCCTTCCCCCCCCGCAAGGGCCTTGTCGCCCCAGCCCACAGCCGCACCACACCGGGACCCCCACAGGCCTCACCCCGCCTACGTGACCCTTCCCCAGGCCTCACCCCACACTCTCCCTCACGGGGACCCTCCCCAGGCCTTGCCCCAGACGACCCCTCCCGCCCCAGGACCCCCGAGTACCTCACCGCCGGCGGCTCATGCCGGCAGCCCCGCCTCCCTCATCGCGGGAGTGACACTTACGACGCAGGCACCGCCCACCGGCACCTTCCGCACACGTGACCGGCGCCGGGGGGGGGGGGGGGGGGCGGGGAGAATGCGCCGACCGCGATTGGGCGCCGGAGTCACGTGCGCTCCGGCGGGGCGCGGAAGAGGTAGGGGCGGGGCGATGACGCCACACGGTTCGGGGCGTAGAGGCGGGTGGAGCTTTGCGCATGCGCGGACGGGCGACACAGAAGGTACAGGTTTTCTCCCGGTACCGGGGCTCCCCTCGGCCCCGGGCACTGCCTCCTCTCGGGCTCGCGGCTCCCCTCAGGCCCCAGGGTTCCCCTCAGGACCCGATCCCCCCTCCGGCCCTGATCCCCCCTCAGGCCCGGGGCTCCCCCTCAAGCTCCGGCTCTGCCCCCAGCCCTGGATCTGCCCTCAGACCTGAGGCC